>NC_067120.1:26024836-26336126 GCF_021347895.1 Acanthochromis polyacanthus
CTGGGACATGAGAGCGCAAAGTTGATGCAGAGAAGATGGAGAAGCAACGCCTGTAGTTTCACATTGTTTTGTACTCAAGAATGGCAAGCCTGTATATTAAAGCTCCACTCCAAGAAAGACACGTCTTGTCTTTGAGTCAAAAGTACTCATGAGTACTATGGTAAACTACGGATAATTGTCTTGCTCAGTATCTACTCTTTGATAGGGTAATACACGTTACTGGCAAGAACACGTCCAGCATCCAGGCAGCAGGTCAGAGAGTCAGAGGAGTGTCGTCTTGGAAAATAGGGCAGTGACTTACCAGAGAAAAGTTATTAGCTTAAGACAGATTTTACAAGTTAAATAGACATTCGCAAAATATTGATTTCCAGCTAACATTACGTAACATATGAGGTCCAGGAGCAAAAATGACATTAACCAAGTAAGATAAATATTAGTGGTAGGACACGATTAAAAAAATGAATCTATCTAATTAGAGGCTTTGTAATTAATTAATCACGACTGATTAACAAGGGCATAGAGGTAAAAAAGCGATATATGCAGTGTTGTCTTCATTAACCACGCCTGACGAACGTCAGCGGGGTTACTGCATTCGGTGCGGTATCTGGCTGGCTGGGTAAGTATGTATGTGTGTATGTGGCTATGTCCGTTCCGATATCTCTGCAAGTGCTGAAGTCAGGATAATCAAACTTGGCACTGAAGATCAGTCTAAGGTCCCCTGCTCAGTTGTGGAGTTACAGGTCAGCAGATCAAGTAGGAAGGGAGATACGTACGATGATCAAAAGTGATACATATTGCATCATTTGTATAGGGAGGACAGGGTTTTCGCCAGTAGAGGGCGTGGTTCTGCCCTCTACTGAGGGCTCGTCTAGTTTTAAATGCCAAAAGGATTTTGCAGCTCCTGGTGTTTTCTTTTCTGTGGGAAACAGGTCGAAATGGCTCTCTGAGTGTTAAAGGTTGCCGACCCCTGGTCTAGACATTGCTCATGTGGTAAATAACTATTCTAGCTGGAAACAACTGATTTTTAATGAAACATCTACATAGGGGTAACCATCACTCCTGTGTTCTAATGGTACATTGTGTTAGCTAATGGTGTTGAAAGGCTGATTGATGATTAGAAAAGCCTTGTGCAATTATGTTAGCACATGAATAAAAGTGTGAGTTTTCATGGAAAGCATGAAATTTTCCCGGTCAGCGCAAACTTTTGAACGATAGTGTATATCATGACAGTCTTGATGTAGTCATTCTTTTGTAAATATATAAAAAAAATCTGCTCAGTCAAAAATATACATACAGCTAAAGCTAATATTTGGATAAAAGTCCCTTGGCCATTTTCACCTAAATTAGGTGCTTTTGGAGGCCATCCACAAGCTTCTGGTTGTGTCTTGGACCACCTGTCCTGACAACCTTGGTGCAGGTAAACTAAATTACTTGCCTTTCTGATACAAACTTGTGTCTGCTTCACAGTCCACAAAGTCTTGATAGGCTTTAAGTGAGGACTTTGGGGGACCAGTCCAAAATCTTAATTCTAGCCTGATTTAGACATATCCTTGCCACTTCTGATGTGCAGTTGGGGTCATTGTCTTGTTGGAAGACCCACTTGCATCTAAGATCCAACCTTCTGGCTAGCGAGTTTCAGTTTTTCTGAAGAATATGGAGATAATCTTCCTTCTTCATTGCTACAGTTACTTATTATTAATAATAATAAGTAATTATTATTATTATTACAGTTACAGTTACTGTGTAAAATACCAGTTCAATTGGCACCAAACAGCCAAAGAGCATGATACTATGATGACCATGCTTGACGGTAGGTATGGTGCACTTGGTGATGCAAAACACACTGTTTTTCAGCAGCTTCTAATTCATTGCAGATGTGCTTTTTGTTGATTCTTGGCTGACTCTTGACCATGATGACCACTTGTCTGTCAGCAGCAGGTAATAGCTTGTGCTTTCTTCCTGATCATAACAGTGACACAACTGTATCATGCACTTTATACTTAGAAACAGCTGTTGCACAGATGATTCTTGGATCTGTAGCTGCTGTGAAATTAAAATTGCTTTCTATGTCACCAAAACTGGTAGTTTAAGTTGCAGTATGTATATTTTTGGCCAAGGAGATTTTGTTATATTTCCTGAAGATCAATAAATCTTTGAAAACACCAAAATGATGATTGTTTTTGTGATTAAAAAAAAGGACACATGATTCCATCGTAGAAAATTCAGAGTTGCCGGAGTACTCAAGACTGCCCAGATATACATGGTCATGCATACATAAAACTAGAATTACTATAAAAACTGCATAAAATGTATTATTTTTTGCAAAACAGGCAAATAGCGAACATTCTAGCAAACCTGTCTCATATACACAAACCTTGCTGCTAATTCACAGCAACATTGCCAAAGGTTGCCCATAAATGTTTGTCAGAAACCATTGTTTTTGACACCCCAGAGATACTATTTTTGGAAAAGATTATCTGGCATGTTTGTCACTAATGGCAAAGTACTTAACAGAAGGTAACAAGAAAGAACGTAAGTTGTAATGTCATGTGATTGAGTAAAGGGAAATTTACTTAAGTGGGAAATTGCATCAACATGGCTTGCTTGCTAGCATAAGCATTATTTCCTGTTGGTTGTCTGCTAACTTTATTTGACCACATTATGAAAACAATATTAACTGTGTAGGTCCAGCTTTGTTTTAGTTTAGATGTTGCTATGAGTCACTAGAGAACAGATTTTGGGTGATCACTTAACTGTTTCATCAAGCAGGCTACAGGTAACTCTTGTTGACTAAATATTAGCCTGTCCCAGTTACCGGGAATTACCATTTTCTTCTAGTAATTCTGACCAACCTTGTCCATTTGTCAGGAATGCAACAGCAGTTTTGTCCAGCATAAATCTATTTATCTTTATTCTCAGCAATCATATTATAACATATTATAACATTGGTTAGCTTTTGTTCCAGCTTTGTGTGAAGTTGGTGAATTGCAAAAACAGTATGACTAACTGTGATGGAAGGTCCCGATCTGGCAGAGAGGATGGTAATCAAGTACTAACAGGGTGTGTGAAAGGAGGTGTGATATGTGTGTGTTTAGTCATCTTCCTCATCACTGTCTCTCATGCTGATGCCCTGCAGGCCGCCACCCGCCTTAACGGCCACTGTCGCTTCCTCCACTGTCAGCCTGTTGTAGATGGTCTCGTAGCTCTTGTTGTTCAGCGTGCCATCCAGAACACCCTGCAGCCTGAAGTCACGGTAGGTTTTCTGTCGAGGTGGGAAGGTGGGGGATAGGTAAAAGGAGAAGGGAAAACAGAGAGCATCTTAGGAATGTAGTGAGCAAGAAGAGGCGGCTGCCATTCAGCGTTTGAAAGGACAAAAGCCGGAAGATTGAGGCTCAAGGACGTGTAGAGTCTTTTATATGTTGGACCGGGAAGGCAGGCTGAGGTGTCTGAGGGGTTTTTACCTTCAGTCAGAAGCTATTATCATTCCTTGTCTCTTTGCTTTCAAGTTAAACTCTGTACATTAGCAAACTATGAAAAGACAAAAGCAAAAGGAAGCAGCAGTGCACAGTTGAGCAGTTGCCACTTTCGTGTTGAGCTGCCCCTTCCAACTGCTGCTTTCAAGGACACTTTAAGCGTGGTTTCATTTGTCTTTAGTTTTTCTGTCTTTTCTTCATTGTGACGCCTGATAATTTAAAAATGAATAAGCCACAATTTAATAGGTTTATTTATTTCAGTGTAGACAGTCTTAGGCTCATTCATTGCAGCTCTTTTCAAATAGTGCAAAAAGGGAGACTTTGAATCGGATAGGTAAAAGTAACCTGTTGCTGAATGACAAACACAAAATAGACTCAACATTAAAATAGGATTTATTTATTTTTTGACAGAAGTTGTGGTGTTTGTTCAAAGTTTGACATTTGTTTACCTTCACAATCTTGATGAGCGTCTTCAGCTGGTACATGTGGAGCTGCAGGTCCAGTCTGTCAGTCAGCCAAACACACACCGCCTTCATAGAGCCAGTGTACCATTGCTGTACAAAACAGAAAATGACAGGCATACTTATTTGTAAGAGAAAACCAAGGAAAGAAGTACAATTATTACCCAAACTGTGCAAACATACAAAAATCCATTGGCGTTCACTAATGCGGCTCTCACTTCAAATTTGACCTACCTATCATATATTACTTATGGGGTTGAACAGTTACTCTGTATTGTGATGGTTTCAGGAACTCTGACCTTCAGTTTAGGTTCCACATGAAGTGGTTTAAATAAGCAGAATAAACTCTTTCTTTATATATTGTATATATATTGTATATATATATATATATATATATATATATATATACACACTACCATTCAAAAGTTTTACGGTCACCCAGACAATTTCATGTTTTCCATCAAAACTCACACTTTTATTCATGTGCTAACACAATTGCACAAGAGTTTTCTAATCACCAATTAGCCTTTCAATACAATTAGCTAACACAATGTAACAGCTTCATTTATTTATAAAAAACATGTGTGGATTGGCTCATGGGTGTGTCTCAGATTGTCTCTGTTCCTACTCGGGCTGCAACTAACTATTATTATAATAATCGATTAATTGGTTGATTTTTTCGATTAATCGATGAATTGGAAAAAAATATTTTCAATTTCCCAGTCTTTATTCAGAAACAGAAGATTTGGACTGACATAGCAAATAAGATCATTGTAGTGAAGCCTTCATCTTCAACCATCGACGGAGGTCAGTGACGGTCATGTTGAGGATGCTCTCAGTCAGACAGCTGCTTGCTGTGGTGTACATGATGTCTTTCTCATCATGAAGCCTGTCAATGCTATTCATCCTGCCTCACTCCAACACAGCCCAGTGACTTCACTCAGACTTTGTCAGAAAATTAAAACTTAAGGCTAAATCTTCAAATTATTACCACCATTGTGTGCAAGTTGCTTTTATTTATAATGCATATCCAAACCATGCTTAAGCTGATTAAAGTGAAATAAAACATATCTCTCACAGTCACACATGCCCTATCACTATCATTAATCAGCTAAAAAGCAAAGGCTAGCATCAGGCAAGCTACCAGAGAGACTGACATTAGGTTTCCTCACTTTAAAACGAAACAAATGTAGGATAATGTAGTGACTGAAGGTGTGTGTCCACTAGATGCAACACATCGTATGTGGCATGCTGGTCCGGTTGTGGTGCGTTTCCAGCTGGGATCCGGTGTGTTTATCTGCAGCTCACTTGCATAAAGTAGACTCTACTTCTACTGTCCTCAAACATCGAAATTAGCCATTGGTGAACTTAAACAAGGTCAGATTCAGCTGCTGCACAGCTTATTTCCTGCCTCAAATGCTTTAGAAATACTTTTCCCTGAAGTGTTTTCAAAATATGAGAGGAAGTTCGCCGCCGAGCCCCTATGTTTATCACACTCGTCTACCAGACTGTCAAGCTGAAAGCGCGGTCACGTGACCATGTAGTGGCTCATTCATGACCGTCATCTGTGCGACTTTCAGATGCATGCGTTGCCTTGCGGGAAAATCGCATGTAATGGACACGTGGCGTGTTTTTGTTTTGTGAAGTGTGAAATGCTCCCACACTTTTGAGAACTTCGGTTAAACTGTTTTCTCTTTTCCTTTAAAATACCTCCTGCACTCTACCTCCACCTTGCTCTGTTTAACTCGCTCTGCAAGTGAAGTAGAGGGCTCTGCAGCATGGCGAGTGACAGGTGAATCGCGCGTCACAAGGAATCGATAATGCAGTTCCTTGCCAGCCCTTTTAATTAATCGATTATTATGGATTTTATCCATTCCTTGTTGCAGCCCAAGTTCCTACTCAACCTCCAGGCCTCTTACATCCTCAGAACAGCTGCTGTTAACTGATCTACAGTCAAGGCTGGTGGGTGAAGGAGATCAAGCCTTTGCAGTAGTGGAATCAGTTTTTGAAAGGCCTTTCTCCTCAATAAAATGTTACTCTTCTACTGATAATTTTACAAAAAATCTAAAGACATAAATGTTTTAAATGGCTTTGATTGCTCTTAATGGTCTTTATATTTTAGTTAGTGCTGTCAAATGATTAAAGTTTTTAATCAGATTAATCACATAGTTGCTGTGAATTAATTTCAATTAATCATGATTAAATGTCATCATTTTTAATCTATATTAATTGGGTTTCATTTTGCCTGCGCAAACAGACTCAAGAAAGAAGATATATGCAGTTAAGCTATTTATTAAACACCTTTCAAGGTTCATGGTAGAATTCCAGCTAACACACGCTTTGCATTATTGTGTTACTTTAAGCTGGAAGTGCTTCGGTGAAACAAAACTCCTTCCCGCAGAGTGTGCATATTACTGCATTTCGGTTGACTGTTTTGTCTTGTTTTTTTTTTGTCTTCGTGCTGTTTAGTAGGTCCTGACCAATATGGGTGTTTTGAGATCTATGCTGATTCCAGAAAAAAATTTCAATAACATATTTATCGCCCGATTAATTTTAAAAATATATAGGGAATAAAAAAATAGTTTTTTGGTCCCTCAACATGTACAACAACAGAGATATGAATTACAGATAGAACATTTTACTGTTTTACAACACTTTGAACTTTAGTATTTGTTTAACTTTACAACAGAGAGGAATTTTCAATTACAAAAATGCAACAAAGCATTAAATCGCTGTGAAATTATGAGTGACGTTACCAGCAAAACAATAATGCAGCCCTCTGATGCCCTTTAACGTTAATTCACATATTCTCTACTCCATTATTTTCTTTGCCATGAAGTCATTACTCATGTGAACCAAAATAAAAACCAGAGACACCTTTCTCAGATCAGATGTCAAAACATGTCATCTTTGACAGAGTTGCATTTTCAACATATAATGGTCACAAATAGTCCGACACTAATGTTACTCTATAACAACACACACAGTGAGTTGCTGGTACAACCTGTGTCACTGTGTTATAGTATTTTCTGATAACGTAAAACTAAGAGTGACATGGCATCATGACAGTTGCTGAAGAAAAACAGTAGTGCTAATCATTTTCACTTCAACTTTTTCTCTTAACTGAAACAGAAGAGATGCTGAGTCACTGTCAATTCCACAACGTCAAACTTGCCTGTCAGCCCACTCCTGTAATGTTGCCGGGCTGTAGCTTACTCTTGTATGTTACTGAGAAGACAGTGGTCAGGACTGAGGACTGAATGGAGTCAGAGGTCCATGTATTGGACAAATGGTGCAAGGACATCATTGTGCGTGACTCCGACACTTAACAGTGTTTACTGTTTTATAAGAAATTAAGAATATATCTGCAAAACTCCAGCTGATAATGATTATTTTGAAAAGAGCTATATCGGCCAACCAATAAATCGGCCGGTGAATTAAGCATGATGATGGACAAATCCATGTTAACGTGTTAATTTTGACTGCCCTAATTTTAGTATTTTATATTTACTTTAGTGATGCACAGTGTATTGGTGGTTAGCACCTTTGCCTTGCAGCTAGAAAATCCCCAGTTTGCATCCCGGCCTTCCTCCATAGAGTTTGCATGTTCTCTGGGTACTCTGGCTTCCTCCCACAGCCAAAAAACATGATTAGATTAATTAGAAAATCTAAATTGCCAGTAGGTGTGAATTTGAGTGTGACTATTTCTCTGCAAATGTAGTCATGTGATAGGCTGGCGACTTGTCCAGGGTGTCCCCTGCCTTCACTCTAAGTCAGCTGGGATAGACTACAGCCTCCCTTGACCTTCATGAGGATTAAATGATGTATAGACAATGGATGGGTATTTACTTTAGAAATTCACCTAGCTGCTATCCAGTTTTGTCTTGTAGTTTATACTATTTCATTTTTGTTTGTACTTTGATTTTATACAACTTCATCCTGCCTTGCTTTTCACACATCTTTTGTTGCCGCCTGACAGATAACATTGTAGGATCCATCAGCCATTTTTACACAGTGGAGCAGGATAAGAACAGATTTAACACCTTCACAACCACAGTGGAGACGAGGCTTGCTTTGATCAGTGAAGCTGAGACATCAGGACACTGCAAGCAAGACATTTTCCAGATCTGATACAAGGGTGCAAGGTAATGTAGCCACAAGGGGACACAAGCCAGTGTCTTATTGTGCCGGTCCCAAGCCCGGATAAATACAGAGGGTTGTGTCAGGAAGGGCATCCGACGTAAAACTTTGGCCAAATCAAACATGCGAATCAAATGTATGACTTCCATACCGGATCGGTCGAGGCCCAGGTTAACAACGACCGCCATCGGTGCTGTAGACCTACAGGGTGCCGGTGGAAAATGGATGAGTGTTGGTCGAAGAAGGAGGGGAGGAAGGTGTGTTCTTAGGAAGAGAGAGAAGAGGAACACCAAGAGTCTAGGACTGAGAGTAGGGATTTTGAATGTTGGAACTATGAGAGGAAAAGATAGAGAGCTGGTTGACATGATGCAGAGGAGGAAGGTGGACATACTGTGTGTCCAGGAGACCAGGTGGAAAGGTAGTAAAGCTAGAAGTTTAAGAGCAGGGTTCAAGTTGTTCTACCATGGTGTAGATAGGAAGAGAAATGGAGTAGGAGTTATCTTGAAGGAGGAGTTTGCTAGGAATGTCCTGGAGGTAAAAAGAGTGTCAGATCAAGTGATCAGCCTGAAGCTACAAATCGAAGTTGTGATGTTCAATGTTGTTAGTGGGTATGCTCCACAGGTAGGATGTGAGCTGGAGGAGAAAGAGAAATTCTGGTTGGACCTTGATGAAGTGATGCAGAGCATCCCTAGAAGTGAGAGAGTTGTCATTGGTGCAGACTTCAATGGACATGTTGGTGCAGGAAACAGAAATGATGAGGAGGTCATGGGCAGGTTTGGTATCCAGGAGAGGAACGCAGAAGGACAGATGGTGGTTGACTTTGCAAAAAGGATGGAAATGGCTGTAGTGAATACTTTCTTCCAGAACAGGCAGGAACATTGGGTGACCTATAAGAGTGGAGGTAGGAGCACACAGGTAGACTACATCTTGTGTAGACGGTGTAATCTGAAGGAGATCAGTGACTGCAAAGTAGTGGTAGGTGAGAGTGTAGCCAGACAGCATAGGATGGTGGTGTGTAGGATGACCCTGGTGGTGAAGAAGATGAAGAGGGCAAAGGCAGAGCAGAGGACCAAATGGTGGAAGTTGAAAAAGGAAGAGTGTTGTATGAATTTCAGGAAAGAGTTGAGACAGGCTTTGGATGGTCAGGAGGTGCTTCCAGATGACTGGACAACTACAGCAAATGTGATCAGGGAGACAGGTCGGAGAGTACTTGGTGTGTCATATGGTAGGAAAGGAGATAAGGAGACTTGGTGGTGGAATGAGGAGGTGCAGGAGTGGATCCAGAGAAAGAGGTTAGCTAAGACGAAGTGGGACACTGAGAGGACTGAAGAGAGTAGACAGGAGTACAGGGAGATGCAGCGTAAGGTGAAAGTAGAGGTGGCAAAGGCCAAACAAGGGGCTTACGATGACTTGTATGCTAGGTTGGACAGTAAGGAGGGAGAGACTGATCTGTACAGGTTGGCAAGGCAGAGAGACAGAGATGGGAAGGACGTGCAGCAGGTTAGGGTGATAAAGGATAAGGATGGAAGTGTGTTGACAGGTGCCAATAGTGTGATGGGAAGATGGAAAGAGTACTTTGAAGAGTTGATGAATGAGGAAAATGAGAGAGAACGAAGAGTAGAAGGGGGAATTATATATACTATCGGGCCGTCTCCGCCGCAGCCGCGCACCCACCCGCGGACGGTCTTGTCGGTCCGGCCGGTTTTGCACTGCACTTTTTTTTTTTCTTGCCACGGACCAGTGAGGCGGCAATGTCGGCAGTATTTTAATGAGGCGGTGGCCTATACCAACGAGGCGGGCCGCCTCGCAAGTTATATGGGAGGGGAAACACTGAAGAAGATACAAGGGTGCAAGGTATCAAATCAGCAGGAGAGCATGACATCAGGCGTTACAGGACTTCGCCACACAGACCTCCACGCCAGGATGAAAATTAAGCTGGTCTGAACCCCCACTCACTCACTGGCCAACAAAGGGACCAAATGGCCACCAATACACATTCTGACTTATTCCTGAGCCATTGAAGGGGGAGCTCAGGAACCTGCTTGACAATTTCAAAGACATTCCATCCACTGACAAGGAACTCTGAACTCAAATCAGAGCCAACAAAGACAATCATCCCACAATTCTGGACTAAACTCATTTTATATATATCCATTTCACAGAACAACTGAACTTTCCAATGACTTCATGAGTAATCTACCTCGTGCCTTAATTTTAATATTTTATTCTTCCTGATTAGTATCAATGTCATAATTTTAACATATCTGCCAGTCACATATGATCATGTTTGGTTTCATTTTAATCAGCTATCTGTCAGTAATGCACCTAGATACATCCTGTTCACCAAATTACAACATTTTTGAAGCTACAGACACCACCAAAAATTACCTGAAAATGTGACTCTGTGAGGGACATCTGGACATCAGCCCTCCCTGACCAAGGATGTACCAGACCCCTGCTGAGTTAATGATATGCCCACTTTAACCCTTGGATGCATGGCCAGCCAATACCTACACTCTTCCATGGGTGGGGTCAAAAATGACCCCAATTGAAATCAATGCATTTTTGCAATAAACTTGAGACATTTCTTTCATGTTGGTTAGACATTATATATTTTGTTCAACAAAAGAGTATTTTCAATTTTGATATGTTCTTTCTTCACTTTTAATTCAAATTTTATCACATAACAATCACTGAAACGGTATCAAAACATATTTAATCTTCCTCCGTATTTTAAAACAGACAGAGGGACACATAAATTAACATTCAGTGACAGTAATCAATAACATTCATAACTAGAAGTTTTACCAAACTTGGACCGTCCGGCGACAAAGATGACCCCTGTGACCTTGAAAATGAGGTCACGGTCACCAAATGCGAACTTGACCTGTGTCTTATTATGGTACACCTGTGTACCAAATATGGTGAGGCTACATCAATATTTTATGGAGTTTTCGCGCGGAAACCAAATTGTTACAGACAAACAAGCAAGCAAGCAAGACCATGCAGGTGAAAACAATACCTTCCGGAAAACGCAGTTTTGCCGGGCAGTAACAATCATAACATTCAATAACATTCATTCAACATTCATGTTCAGACACAAACATGTCTCTTGTCACTCTTCACAGCTTTCACAGACTATTTTCTTGTGGCTGTGACCATTGCAGACAGGGCTTTTGCATTTCCAACACACACACACACACACACACACACACACACACACACACACACACACACACACACACACACACACACACACACACACACACACACACACACACACTAACCCATTAGGTAGCCTATTATATGATCATCGATTATTCAATGGTGTGTGTCTGTGTGTGTGTCTGTGTGTGTGTGTCTGTGTGAGAGAGAGTGTGTGTGTTTGTGTTAGCTAACAATACTTTACCTATCAATCCTGTTAGCTAAGATACTGTGTAATAACAGTGCAACAACAGTGTATGAGTGTATGTGTATGCGTGCGTGCATGTGTGTGTGTGTGTGTGTGATTGTGTTAGTTAACAATACTGTTTGCTAATAATAATGTTAGCTAGCAGTATTGTTAGCTAACAGTATTGCTAGCTAACCACAAACCAGGCAAATTTCACAGATATTCACATAAAATTCACATATTCTGTCAATGAAAAACTAAGTTCATAAATGGAGATAATACTTACGTGTATAATGCTGTGCAAAAATGACCTCCTCGGTGGTAGGACTGCTGCCATCAGTTGTATGAGGGACAGTAAATGTTTATTTACACTCACAGTTGCCAAGAACCAATGTTAAGTGAAATATCCCATTGGAAATACTTGGGGTCATTTTTGACCCCGCCCATGGAAGAGTGGGGTACTGATACAAAAACTGATTTTTTTTTTAAATTAATGAAAAAATGAATAAAAATGCAAATGGCATCATGTCACAAACATGTTTTATGAGGAATATCTGGAATATGAAAATTCAGGTTGTCAGCTTTCAAATGAGACCCCAACCATGCATGTACTCCAAACAGTTCAAGAACAGCATTCAATTTACTTTCTGTAAATCTCAGTAGAAATTTCGGGCGGAAATTGCCTGGACCTTAAAGGGTTAAAGATATGAAGGAATAACAACCTCTGGGGTCAATTTTGACCCCACCTATGCATCCTAGGGTTAAAAGACCACATCTGAAAGCACCATTGAGAGTCTGTTTTACCATGTAGAATCCTCTTTCACCACTTTGGAGTCCTATGTAACAGGAGTCCTCCTTGCAAAGAGTCCACCTGGAAGAGTCCTCCCTTCGAAGAATCCTCTTTTACTGTCAGAGTTCTCCTACCTGAGAACAATCCAGACTCCGAGGCTCCACTCTGTCCACTGCTGTTCCGAACCACATCAACCACAGCTGACCGAGGCAGCATCATCGTAATCGTAATCGTAATCATCATCATCATCATCATCATCATCATCATCATCATCACGGCATGCAAGTACCTTTCAGTCACTGCAACTTGGCGCAGCTCTCTCAAATTATCTTTGCAAAGATAAAATTCGCAGGCTATCAAATTAGCCTACCACCAAATTGACGGCTCCTTTCAGGTGTGGTCTGTTTATCCCGTTCCCCTCAGAACATCATACTTCAAGTGTAATATTAATCCCAGTGTTACGTTGAAATATTGTGTTCTCTTCCTTCCTTTTCCCATCATTCACATTTAACCCTCTTATTTGTTTTGTGTTGTTGTTCGTCTTAATGTGTGTTATTGTTGTTGTTATTGTTTAGTTTAGTTTAATAAATGTACATAAATATAAGTTCAGTGCCTCAATTGTTTTGTTGTTCACATTTTGGTCCCTAACTTGTATAGATTCAAGCTACCTCAATTTTATACATAACCTCTCAAGCTAAATAATTCCCCTTACAATTTCTGAAGCTCTTCTTGACAGTGCAACGAGAAGCATTTTCTATGCTGCATTATTATATTTGTCTAATCTAAATACTTCACTGGTTGAATATCAGGTAGACTACATAATAATTTTGTATAAAACCCTTAACCCCATTTGAGAAAACATTAATCCTACATAAATATTGGTAGAGAAACATTGTTAATAATCTTACAGTTGTAATTGGTGGAGAAACTATTTAACCCTTACAAACATATATTAAGAAATCCTACAACATGTACAGCACTTTGGTGAGCTCGGGTTGTTTTAAACGGGTTGTATACTTAAACTTGACTGAATTTAATATACAGCTTTGGAGTCTGCCAGCTAGGAATAACGATCATCACTGGAAGATGGTCATTTACTTCATGATAGTGCATGCAAAAAGCAGTGGAACATAAATTGTGTTCTAATTTGTATGCATAATACAATATATACAAAAAATCAACAAATACGAGGATTGCATAATGTTAACTACTTTTATTACATGAAGCAGTTGAAAAAAAGTCACAATTCCAGGGCTGTCATTTTAGTTTCAGGGTAGGACCAACTGTCAATAGAATTTTAAATTAAGTAGTTGTACTTCTAAAACTGAGCCTGTGAGTTTACACACATTCTTACTGCAATAATCCTCGAGCCTGTTTTCAAAGTCAGATAACCACAAGCAAACATCATGAGAACCATCTGTAAACTCGATGAAACACCTTGGTTCAGTTGGCACTACAACACAAGGCCAAAGGATGCGCGGCATCAAAACGGCAAAACTCAAAGAGGGTAAAACATTTACTTATTCAAAGACACCAATTTACTGGCAAACTCCTGAATACTGCACGTAGAGGGAAGAGTTCACGGCTCTGCTTTGAACTTCAATGGGAGAAAAAAAATCAGGTTCCGTCTTTGTAATTTTCATCAAATGATCTTCCTTCACACCATTCGCCACCAGGCCACAGCTACCGGGAAATCAAATACACCTTTTCTCACCTGAAGAGCAATCCTCACTTAGAGCAGCATTCAAAACGCTGCTGGTAAAATGCACACATTGGGTGGCTTTATTCAGTCACCAGTTATACAAGAATGCTTGGGGAAATTGCTCTGACACTGTAATGACCTGCAATATTCAGATCTACTCTGAGAGAGTCGACAGACTTAATTTCCCACAATGACAAGAACTGTAATTACCTTCCAATTTAAGAGAGAAAAACAGTCCAAAGGTTATTTCATGCACTTGACAAAAGCCAAAACAAGTCCACGATCATTCAGGGGTCATGCAAATATTAGATTCTATCTATTGTGAGAGCAACCTTTGACCTATTTCATACTGACTCCTATTTATACCAAAGTAAGGAGGCAGTTCTTCACTTAGTCTAAGTAGTTTAGCCTCAAATTAAATGCTAGAAAATGTATGGTAACTTATGAATAGGAGTTCAAGTTCAATCACACTCCATGATTTGATTTCTTCTCTGTCCATACTAAATAAATACATTTGCTCTCTTCAAAAGTCTTACCTTATAACTGAAAAGTCCCCAGACCATCACAAATGCCATGTCATTTCGTAAACTTCTTTGAAGTGAATATAATGTACAACATTTCAGAAGTGGTCAAAGAAATAACCAGGAGTGTGTGGGCAGTTGAGGTGAAAATGGCCAAAGAACATTTTACCAAAGATTAAAATTATGGTATGTATATTTCTGATGAAGTGGATTTTGTTATATTTTCAGATAACCTATAATAAACCGATGAAAGAACCAAAATTATTTTTTTCTAGTGACCAAGACATGTTGATTTTAATGGTTCTATCACAGAAAAATCAGTTACAAGAGTCATTAGAAATACAAGATTGGCAAGATATAAAGGGTCCTTACAAGGGTATAAGGGTCATTCCAGAATTGGAGGACATTTTACGTCCCACCCATCAAAATTCATATAATCCATGTACAAAATACTAAAACATGCAGTTGTTGTGTAAATTTACTTGTCCTGAGACCAAATCTAAAAAAAAGGGAGAAAATACTGTTGAATGACCAAATTGAATCTCAAATAAAATGGCGAGGCCTGCGACAGACTGACGACCTGTCCAGGGTGTCCCCTGCCTTTGCCCGAGTCAGCTGGGATAGGCTCCAGCACCCCCCGCGACCCTAGTGAGGATAAAGCGGTGTATAGAGAATGGATGGATTGATAAAATGGCTAAAATGAAACCAAAACCTCCTTTTTCCCCCATTGATGTTTCTTTCTAATTGTAGGAACATTTAATAATTAACCTAATATTTTAAATAATACTTGTTATGCATGGAAAGTGTGACCCACAACCCAGAAAATGCACCATTTCTTTCTTCTAAATAATTTTACTCAAGCATATGATGCTTGTTTGAACTCACCTGTGGCAAGTAACAGATGCTGGCAAATACACAAATCACATCTGAAGCCAGTTAGAATGTATAAAAATGGACTCAACCTTTTTGTTTTGTGCCTATGTGTGTTACACCAAGCATGGAGACGAGAAACAAGAGCCAAGAAGTGCCTCAGTGTCAGCTCGGACCACACGTCATCTGAATGAGAAGAAGCACTACGGCAAGAGACCGAGGCGAACCCCACTTCTGACAAAGAGACATAAGAAAGCCAGACTGGAGTTTGCAAAAATGTACTTGAGAAAGCTTCAATCCTTCTGGGAAAACATTTTGTGGACAGATGAGACTAAGGTAGAGCTTTTTGGAAAAGCACGTTATTCTATTATTTATAGAAAACAGAATGAGGCCTTAAAAGAAAAGAACACAGTACCTACAGTCAAACATGCTGGAGGTTCAAAGATGTTTGGGGGTTGTTTTGTTGCCTTTGGCACTGGGTGCCTTGACGGTGTACAAGAAATCCTGAAATCTGGAGACAATCTAAATATTTTGGGCCACAATGTAGGGCCTAGTGTCAGAAAGCTGCTGCGTCAGAGGTCATGGGTGTTCCAGCAGGACAATGACCCGAAACATACCTCAAATAGCACCAAGAAATGGTTGGAGACACAGCGCTGCAGAGTTCTGAAGTAGCCAGCAATGAGTCTGGATCTAAATCCCATTGAACACCTACGGAAAGATCGCAAAATTGCTGTTGCAAGAAGGCACCCTTCAAATCTGAGACCTGGAGCATTTTGCAAAAGAGTGGTCCAAAATTCCATTTGAGAGGTGTAAGAAGCTTATTGAAGGATATAGGAATCGATTGGTTTCAGTTAATTCTTCCAATGGGTGCGCAACCAAATACTGAGTTGAGGGTGCTAACAATTTTGTCCAACCCATTTTTTGAGTTTTGTGTGAAATTATGCCAATTTTGGCTTTTTTCTTCTGCTTTTTGTGTTTTTCCAATGTACATCAAGGAAGTAAACACGTTTATACCAAAAACATTTGTAATTGCAACAATTTCTGGGAGAAATGGTGTATTTTCTGGAAAAATTCCAGGGGTGCCAATAATATCATCCATGATGTAAAACATGGAATAAAAATGGTACCATCGATGTGCAAGCTGACCCAATCAAGCCTTTGATAGTTTATTACCTATTATTGATGAATATTGAGCAGAAAACTGTAAGAGAGAAGGCTAATTTTTCAAAAATTTTTCAGCCTAAATGTCCTCCAATTCTGGAATGATCCCTGTAATTTTTGTTTCTAACTGTATGTAACAAGCATTACAAAGCAGTAGTTTTGCTCTCGCTTGTTAAGTATTAAACATCTTTCCCCCAAATCAGCTCATTAGTAATTCACCCAAGAGTCATGGGTGTGGAGATCTGAGTGCAAAGCTGTATGTAGATTGAAGCTATGATGTTGTGTGTTTTTGCAGTTAATGATTACCGTAGTTTAGTTTAGTCTTGATTTAACGGGACAATGTACAGAAACATTAAGCTCACATGAGTCAGAGATGTGCTGCACCAGATTATAGCTTATTAGCTAGTTTCCATCTGCACACTATAGTATAGACTCTGATCGTAGCTCTATTTTTTTCTTTTTCTTTGTGTACATTAATATAATGGAAAAAACTAATTTCAAGAGCACAGGTTTTTTTTTTACCCAAATTCAAAAACATTTTCAATTTGTGCAGATGCATTTTGTGTCATCTACAGTGAATTTGCAACTAACATTAATTACACCTTTTCTAAAATGTGCTGCTCTCTATAATATATGGTGCAAACCTTTTGTTCATCTTCCCTCCCTCCATTAGTTTCTTCCTCTGTCCATAAAAGACTATTTTTGTGACAATATTTGTTTTCAGTGCAAATTATCTTGCTGCTTATGAGTTAACAGCAGCTTGGAGTGTTGAAATTACTGCATGATATCTTCTGATTTTCTTCATTCTCCTCCTCGGCCCAGTGGAGCCTTTACTGGAGTATCTAGGAAGTCAGTTTCCTCAGAGTGGCTAATCAGCTGCCTGCTGGCTACCTCGCGGGCCATGTTAACTATTGTGGAAATTGAGAGCGAATATGCTCCTTAATTGAGATGATTAGAGAATGAGAGTGAAAACAGATGGAGGGAATATATAGTAGAGTTAGGGATGGGTCTGTATTAGCCCTGTAGAATAACAATATCTATATGATGACTCTGTCCACAGCATAAAAGACAGCCCTTACCACCATACTAATAAAATAGCCACAGCAGGGTTTAGGAAAGAATCAGTAGACAGCGAAGTTACTGTTCAAGCTCAGTTTCCTGTCCAAATGAGCTCCCATTTCCACCATCTCTCCTGGAATGAGAAATAGTAGGAGTACCTGATCTCCTGAATTCCACCACCACCAGCTTTATCTGGGTGATGTTTGCTTCAGATGATTCACATCTCACTAGTCCACAAAACTGTCCCGTCCCCTCTGGTAGTGTTCTGCACAAAATTAACTGATCATGAACAGGATGTTTTAATGGACGAAAATGAGAAACATAAAAATTTATGATGGTTAAAAGCTGCTACTGGAAATGATGTAAAACAGGACTGTTAGTAGAAAACTGTTAAACAAGCACTAATGTATTTATTTTACCGATCAATGCAGCAGACTATTTCTAACAGCTAGCTGCACAATAAAACTATCAAACTTCATATATTCAAGTTTGATGCACGTAATGTATTGAAGTGCATGTAGGTCGGACACTGTCTCATAATGAAGGAAATCCCTTTAATTTGTGGCCAAATCAAACAGAAACTAATGTTACTGATTGAATACTCTCTGTAATAAACATTAATAAACTAATCAGGTGTCTAATTTATGTTCCATCAGGTGCAGCACCAGCAGTTTAAACAAACCAAACATAAAAACATATTTATGTGATTTCTACATCACCAACTAAATACATGTGGGGTTCCCATGGCTTTCAGTTTTAGTTGAATATCTCTGTACAATACTATACATGTACAATAACCCTGTACTATACTATATGTGCAATACCCCTGTGCTATACTACATATGCACAATACACTGCAGATGTCCGCCCATGTTCTACCAGTACAGTTATTTCTGTTGCACAGTGCGCTCATTTCCGCTTTTGATGCTGTAACACGCATGCCTAGTGCGGAATCCGATGACTCGATTAATCACCAGAATTGTCAATAGAATACTCGATTACTAAAATAATCAAAAGCTGCAGCCCTATATGACACACAGCTGGGAGAAACAGGCATTGAACACCCTTGGACTCACCATGTCGTTCACAATGTTGGCAGCCTTTGCCAAGCAGAGTTTAATTATTGTTCTCCTCACCAGGTCAGCAGAGAGGCTCAACGTATTGGAGGTGTCGTTATTGCAAGGTGGCAGCTATTAATGTGAGGCGACATGTCCGCTCCTTCAATGTAAATAAAGCTGCTTCAGATAAAATGATCAACTTGTTTCCAATGATGTACTGAAAAACACAGAGTATTTTGGTAAAAAATTATTTTTCTCAAAAGGAATACCAGAAAGGAACTTCTTTGCTTTTGTTTTTGTCACGCCACTTTATTCTATCTTGTTTCAAAATGCTGACACTGACAGACTACTAAAAAAAATCCTTAAGATGAACATAGCTGCAACAAAAAAAGTGTCATTATGGCAAACATTTTATTTTGTTATAAAAATTACTTGAATGTTGAATGTTAGATTTATTGACTTCTGCCAGGAGATCCACATTTATTTATTTTTCTTTTTTCACAGTTTGGAGGTTTGTCCTTGTTTTGTCAATGTGATTTGACTTTGAATGTCAAGAGCTCCCTCTCTCTCCCTCTGCGTGTGTGTGTGTGTGTCAGTGTGTGAGTGAGGGCATGTATTACACTTCTCCTCCACACAAAGATGTTCCCTGGTGAGCACTTGTACTCAAATAAATGGACAGACACATACACGCATGCACACGCAGAAAAAAAAACCATAAGCGTGTTGACCCCCGTGTCTCCATCTCTTTTTGTCACCTAACAATCTCTTTCTTCTTCTTTATGTCCATCGATGCTGATAAGCTGTGTTTAAAGAAAAGGCGCTGTAAATTAATTTGACTTTCATTCACTCAGAGCCACGTAAACAAGACAATTGCATACCCTGGTCCTCCTGGTAGGTGGCCTGATGCGGCCATTGAACATAGGATTTGCTTCCTTTGTTAAACACAGAATGCATGTGTGTGTATGTGCAATGCATGTTGGAAGGCTGAGCAGAGACACTTGGAGGCCCCGCCACCCCCTCCTCCCTGGTGCATGACTGGACGTATCTGAGCTCTATTAGATTCAACCCCTTCAACCCCCATCCTGCAAACACACACACACAAACCAGCACAGCGCAGCTCGACGCTCAGCCACAACACTCTGAACCCTCAGAGGAGACGGTGGGTGGCAGAAATCCATCGCTTGGCTTCGCATTGCTAATGCGTACGAAGGTCTGAGCCGCCATGTCTGAGCTGCTGCATTGACTCACAGTAGTGATCTGACGCGTGTTTGACAACTCGCTGCTAAAATATTCTCATAAAATCTAAGATTGGGGGTGGTCGGTGAAGAAAGCGAACAGCATGGGATGGAAGGGTGGTTATATAGATGGATAGGTGGATGTGTAGAAGGGTTTTCAGCTCCAGCAGAGTGAGCCAAAAGCTCTCGGTGCTTTCTAAGTGATAAACAGGTCAACAGAAGCAGTGAGTGTTTTCAGCCTCAAAGCGACCTGCTGCTGCTCTGAAAATTGAGAATCAAATAGTATAAACACCTAACTGTGAGCTCTGTTTTGAAAGATTTCACAAGCATTAACTGTATATCTTACTAACAGATCAGACACAATATAACCTTATTGTATATTTTCAGTGTGTGTGTGCATGCATATTAAGTAGTACACAACCACAACATGGAAAATATTTTGCAATTTTTCAACATTTTGTTGAAAAAAGTTTTACCTTGCTGAAGTAAAAAACATACTGATGAAAAGAAAATCCAACAAATGTTACTGGAAAAAGAATAGATCGATAATATGTTAAGGTGCAATAAAGAGATGAAAAACAATGGTATAGATAAAAACATCAGATCTTTGGAAAAATATGAGGTGACTGGAACCTTTCTCAAATCAATGCATAAAACAAACTAATTGTTTTTTTCTTAATTATTTCAATCTTGAAAGCGCAAATCAGGCTACTAAACAGTTCTACTTTTCTTCTTGCTCAAATATTTAAAGGGTTATCTTTACTCCATGCAGACAGAAGACTTCCTTCTCAGGAACGTGTAAACATTGTTTCAGTAAAGTGGTGCTTTACTCAAAATCAATCTTGAGAGTATCATGCACAGATGAATATAGCTTAGAAAATATAAGCTATATTATATATAAGCTAAGCAGAGCAGACTGAAGATCAGGAAGGCTACGAGTCCAGATGGCATCAGCTCCAGGCTCCTCAAGTCCTGTGCAGATCAGCTGAGCAGGATTGTGGAACATATTTTTAACTTGAGCCTGAAGCTGGGGAGAGTACCACAGCTGTGGAAGACATCCTGCGTGGTACCGGTGCTGAAGATATCGCACCCCAAGGACCTCAACCACTTCAGGTCGGTGACATTAACATCCCACCTGATGAAGACCCTGGAGAGGTTGGTCCTCTGCCATCTGCGACCCCTGGTGAGCTCATCATTGGACCCGCTGCAGTTTGCCTATCAGAACGGCATCGGGGTTGATGATGCAGTGATCTACCTCCTGCAAAGATTTCTCTCTCACCTGGAGAAGACGAAGAGCACTGTGAGAATCATGTTTTATGATTTCTCCAGTGCCTTCAACGCCATCAAGCCTGCGCTTCTGGGGGACAAGCTGGAGCAGACAGGAGTGGACTCCCACCTCACAGTGTGGCTGAGGGATTACCTTACCAACCGGTCACAGTTTGTGAGGGCAGGGGACTGTGTGTCTGACACTGTGGTCTGCAGTACAGGAGCCCCACAGGGGACTGTCCTTGCCCCCTTTCTTTTCCCCCTCTACACTGCAGACTTCTCCCATTACACCACAAACTGCCATCTTCAGAAGTTGTCTGACGACTCTGCCATCGTCGGCCTCATCACAGACGGAGATGAGGAGGAGTACAGAGAACTTAACCGGGACTTTGTGGACTGGTGCCTACTGAACTGCCTCCAGATCAATGCGGTGAAAACCAAGGAACTGGTGGTGGACTTCAGCAGAAACAGACACACTTCTCCTACACCAGTGAACATCCAGGGAACAGACATTGAGATTGTGGACTCCTACAGGTACCTGGGTGTTCACTTAAACAAGAAACTGGACTGGACTACTAACACCAGCGGACTTTACAAAGAAAGGTCAAAGCAGACTCCACCTGCTCAGAAAACTGAGGTCCGTCGGGGTGCAGGGAGCACTTCTGAAGACCTTTTATGATTCTGTGGTGGCATCAGCCATCATTTATGGAGTGGTCTGCTGGAGCAGCAGCATCACGGCTGCAGAGAGGAAAAGACTAAACAAACTGGTAAAGAAAGCCAGTTCTGTCCTGGGCTGCCCCCTTGACCCTGTGGAGGTGGTAGGAGACAGGAGGATGATGACAAAGCTGTTGTCTATCATGGAGGACACCTCCCACCCCCTGCAGGAAACAGTAAGATCACTGGGCAGCTCCTTCAGTGACAGACTGCTTCACCCGTGGTGTCTAAAGGAGAGAAATCACAGCTCCTTCCTTCCTGCTGCAGTCGGACTTTACAATCAAGCCTACTCCCAGTAGTCTCAGTTATCCCACTTACAAACTGTGCAATAAAAATGCAAATGATGCTGTGCAATTTCGTAAATATTTTGCTGTAAATACTGCTTTCTTCTCTTCTTCTGAACAAAATATTTTTGTATATATATATATATATATATATATATATATATATATATATACACACACACTGTGTGCATTGTGTGCTGCACTCTTCCTTGATTCAAGTGTTCTATTTGCTGCTGTACACTCTAAATTTCTCCGCTGTGGGATTAATAAAGGTTTAATCTATCTATCTATCTATCTATCTATCTATCTATCTATCTATCTATCTATCTATCTATCTATCTATCTATCTAAATACACTGCTCAAAAAAATTAAAGGAACACTTTGAAAATACATCATATTTCAATAAAAAAACAAAACTGGATATTAGCATTGATATGGACTGGATAATGTGCTAGGAATGAAAAGTGCCACATTGTGTAAGGATCTTCTCCTCACCCTATTCCTACCTGGCATTCCAAATATCCTATCCGTCTCCCTCCTTTGTCTCTCCCTCTTTTACTCTCCTCTCCTTCTCTCTCTGCTCTCCCTCCTCAGCGCTTGAGTGCTGAGTGGAGTGTGGCCTCACAGCTGCCGCCACTCAGGTGATTAGCTTCACCGTGAGACCCGGACAGCTGAAACTCATTGCCAAGATTACACCTGCTGCAATAAAGACCGGCTGAACCGTCCACACCCTGCCAGATCATTGAACTTGACTCACCAACCTCAGCCGTTCGGGTTCCCTCCTGCCCAGTCTCCTTGGAACCCATCGGAAACCATTCAGCTCTCGTCTTTTTCCCCTGGACTCCCGGATCCACTCCCCCTGCGTCCTTCTCCCCACCAGCTTCCCTCCTTCGTCTGCTGCCGGCTGCCAGGACTCTCCCACCTCCATAACTCATTCACCCAACAATAAAACCGTTTCATTCCACCCAGCCCTGGTCGTGTGGCTCTCTGCTGGGGTCCAGATTCCTAAAATTGTGACACATTGTTTGATGGGAATGAAAATTATCAACCCCCCAGGAGGGCTAAATTCAAGACACCCCAAAATCAAAGTGAAAACTGATGTGGCAGGCTAGTCCATCTTGCTGAAATTCCTTGGCAGCAACTCAAAATGGTATTCAGTAGTTTGTATGGCCTCCATGTGCTTGTATGCATGACTGACGATGCCGGGACAAACTCTGAATGAGATGACAGATGGTGTCCTGGGGTATCTCCTCTCAGAACTGGACCAGGGCATCACTGAGCTCCTGGACAGTTTGAGGAGCAACCTGATGGTGTCGGATGGAACAAAACATAATGTTCCAAAGGTGTTCTATTGGATTCAGGTCAGGTGAGCATGGGGGCCAGCTAATGGTATCAGTTCCTTCATCCTCCAGGAACTGCATGAGTTCTCTTACCACATAAGACTGGGCATTGTCGTGCACCAGAAGGAATCCAGGACCACTGCACCAATGTAGGGTCTGACAATGGGACAAAGGATTTCATCCTGATACCTAATGGCAGTCAGAATGCCATTGTCCAGCCTGTAGAGGTCTGTGCGTCCCTCCATGGATATGCCTCCCCACACCATCACTGACCCACCACCAAACCAGTCATGCTGAACAATGTTACAGGCAGCATAACGTTCTCCACGGCTTCTCCAGACCCTTTCATGCCTGTCACATGCACTCAGGGTGAACCTGCTCTCATCTGTGAAAAGCACAGGGCACCAGTGGTGGACTTGCAAATTCCTGTGTTGCCAGCCGAGCTCCACGGTGCCAGTCAGCGAGCACAGCGGGCACTAGAGGCCCTCAGACCACTCTCATTAAATCTCTTTCTGATTGTTTGATCAGAGACATTCACATCAGTGGTCTGCTGGAGGTCATTTTGTAGAGCTATTGCAGTGCTCATCCTGTTCCTCCTTGCACAAAGGAGCAGATACCTGTCCTGCTGATCGGTTGAGGACCTTCGACAGCCCTGTCAAGCTGTCCCAGACTAACTGCCTGTCTCCTGGAATCTCCTCCATGCGCTTGAGAATGTGCTGGGAGACACAGCAAACCTTCTGGCAATGGCACACACTGATGTGCCATCCTGGAGGAGTTGGACTGTCTGTGGAACCTCTGTAGGGTCCAGGTATCGCCTCATGCTACCAGAAGTGACACTTACCCTGGCCAAATGCAAAACTA
This sequence comes from Acanthochromis polyacanthus, assembly GCF_021347895.1. Classification (NCBI taxonomy): domain Eukaryota; kingdom Metazoa; phylum Chordata; class Actinopteri; family Pomacentridae; genus Acanthochromis; species Acanthochromis polyacanthus. The sequence goes on from NC_067120.1 coordinate 26,049,164, forward strand.
GTGAGAAACAGTCAGACAATATTAGGAAGGAAAAAAATGTCAGTGGCCTTCACCTGTAAACTCATTTCTGTTTTGAGGGTTGTCTCATTGTTACCCCTCTAGTGCATCTGTTGTTAATTTTATGAACACCAAAGCAGCTGAAACTGACTAAAAAGCCCCTCAGTTACTTACTTGACCAGATCAGTATCCCGCATGTTTCACTGATTTGATGCAATACTTAGATTAAAAAGTGTTCCTTTCATTTTTTTGAGCAGTCTATATATAAATGAAAGGTCTGGGTTATGCACAATGATTGGTGGTTAGCACTTTTGCCTTGCAGCTAGAAGAGTTGACATCCCGGCCTTCACAGGGTCTTTCTGCATGGAGTTTGCATGTTCTCCCTGTGCATGTGTGGGTTTTCTCCAGGTACTGTAACTTCATCCCACAGTCCAAAAACATGCTGAGGTTAACTGGTAACTCTAAATTGTCCGTAAGTGTGAATGCGGGTGTGATTGTTTGTCCCTGTGTGTAGCCCTGTGATAGACTGGCGATCTGTCCCCCTGCCTTCACCCTAAGTAAGCTGCGATAGAGTCCAGCTCCCTGCCCACGACCCTACTGAGGATGAAGCGGTTTGCAGATCATGGATGGATGGGTTACGGGGTTCCTAAAGCTCTTTGACCATCCAACAAGGACTTCTGATGGGACAGCTGAGGCACAGGTGGTAGAGAAAGTTGTCCACTAATCACAGGGGCAGTGGCTCCTTCTTTCCTCATGCTGAAGTCTACTTGGTCAAGATGCAAGGTCACTGCAAATGATTTCAGTTGTGCTGTCATTGGTGTGTGCGTGCGTGCGTGCGTGTGCTTTGAAGTAAAAGGTGCGATGTACACACGTTTGGGGTCACTTAGAAATGTCATTATTTTTGAAAGAAAAGCAGTTTTTTCAATGAAGATAACATTAAATGAATCAGAAATACAGCCTAGACATTGTTAATGTGGTAAATGACCATTCTAGCTGGAAACAGCTGATTTTTAATGAAATATCTACATAGGGGTACAGACCATAGAAATCATAGAAGCCTCGTGCCACTGTCCAGCATAGGCTGACGATGCGTCAACCGGCCACCATCTTGGAACAGGAGTGAAGTTGTAAACAAACAATGTCTGGTACATGCGAGACCATTACACAACCACAGTTTTCCGGTCATAACTTTCCTTGTAATGCATAGATTTCGACATGGTATGGCTCATTTGAAATCTTACGAGGTCGTCTTTTGATTACACTCCCAATGAGATGGTGTCAATCAGCACAACAGGTTTTAGGGACCCTTTTCCTGCAACTGTTTGTTGTGTTGACCTGTTGTGATGTCAGGTTTCTCTGATCACCATGATAAGCAGCTTCTAAGTTATTTAGTCTACTGATTATTCCTTTTTTGTGCCGCATTTCCATATGGGATTAACATCTTTGAACAATTATCTTGAAATTACGTTGAAGTTTAATATTAAGTTAATAAAAATTTTGAGGGCTTTTCTCTTTTCTCATTTTCAGTGCTTTACTACTAAAGAATTTTCAAAGCTGGCACAAAGTTGGAACCAAGCCTAAATTCTTCAATTTACTTATGTTCCATGCGTGCATGAAAAAAAGCTAGATATTCTGCCCTCCCTAACGTCTTGTCAAGTTGGCGGGTAGTTAACAGTCTTCATACAAAGACAACGCTTTGTGGGTTCAGGCTACGCTTTATTATCTCCACACGAATTACTGTAAAACTGAATAGACAAGAAAAATACAATAAGTAACGATATACATGAAAATACGCGTATAAACAAAGGCCGCTAACTTGATGCTAATTCCTATGGGAAAACCCATTTACATGCTAACGGTTAGCATTGCGGTCGCGGAAAATAGTACAAGATCAAACTCAACAGCATCGTACTTGCTCAATTCAATAACAAAAATGGTAAGTAATTCAGTACTCACAGGCATAGATTTTCCTCACTCTGAGAAAAAAGGGAACAACATAGCTGGCACAAAGTTGGAACCATGCCTAAATTCTTCAATTTACTTGTGTTCCATGTGTGCATGAAAAAAAGCTAGATATAATATTGATTTCATTAACTGCTCATCAAAAACAATATATCCTTTTCTAAGTTCAGGATGAGTTTATTTCTGACACCCAATTTGCCATCTCTGTGTGCACTTCTCCAAAGATATAGCCACATCAAGAAGTGACAGACTGACAATGTCTTGGTATCATACCATGGGTTTCTGCTACAATATCTGGTGAAATATGTGAAAAGTTCAATGGAAAGGACATACTCACTTGTGGAATGTGATTCCTTGTGCCCTTGTGTTTGGGTTGCGTTGTATTGTGCAGCCCCAGGCCGCACAAGACTGTGGCATTTTGAGATTTTTTGTCAATCGGTGTGTGATAAATACGCTTATCGCTGGTTTGTTTACTCCCGCTTGCTCCCATTCCAAGATGGCGGCGCACTGACGCATCGCTCATTGGCCGGCGAGGCATCTAGTATATCTATGGTACAGACGCCCATTTCCAGCAACCATCACTCCTGCATTCTAATGGTACATTGTGGTAGCTAATTGTGCTATATGGGTAACTGATGATTAGAAAACCCCTGTGCAATTATGTTAGTACATGAGTAAAAGTGTGAATTCATGCAAACATGAAATTGCTTGGGTAACCCCGAACATTTGAATGGTAGTGTATGTGTAGTCCACTTATCAACAAAGCTTATGGATTTTATGTTATGAGACCTGAATTGCCCCTTCTGTTCACAACATATTGTCCAACTAACTATTAGCATCCTCTGCTGCCTTTCCACTCACCAATTGTTATATTAGTGGTAACATCTGACAGAGCTGGAGGTACAAAACTTTTCCTATCCCAATAAAATCCCCAAACCAATCAAATAACAGAATGAGTAGCACCATCTTGATGCCTATCTTGAAGAATCATACACCTACACATTTTGCTTTTTGCTGATAGTTTTGACAAATAAACAAGCAAGGATAGAGAGTAGATTCATATCAGGGGTATGGTGAGAATCCATCAACACCGAATAAATGTGTTTCCTGCTGAAAGAGATTTTAGATTAACTTTATCACTCTTCACCTTGCGTTTCTTTATAGATCTACAGGGAAGAAAGAGCTTTGATAAACAGCAAATCAAGTGTGAAGAGGGAGGACAAAGAAAGCTGGAGTGAAGAGGCAGAGGAAACTTAAGAGGTAAAGGATGTGATCAGGGAATATGAAAAATGGAATAAACAAAACAGAAATACGTACAAAAAGAGCTGATTAGCGTCCTAAAGATCTGAGTGATGCTTGTAGGAAGCATAAACCCAAAAAGAACCTTGAAACATAGAGTTTTTAAACAGAAAGCAGTAAGAGGAGAGCTGCATTTGTCCATTTTAAACAAGTTATTAAGTGTTTAGCTAAGTTAGAGATGTTCAATTCAGCACAAGTTGAATGTCTGTGCTTGACCGGATTTCAAAGATATTGTAGCATATAAAAGCGTATCAATAGAGTCTTGTTGATATTTTTAAGAAGCAAACCATGTTCTGTGTCCCTACAGTTTTATCGCAGTTAGAAGAAATGCTTCCTCTTAGGTTTTGTGTGAAGAGGCTGTTAACACCATTTAACCTACTAGGAGAATTAGCTGAGATGCTATAGCGTGGAAAATATTGGGACTAAGTTAGGCCAGTAATGTCAGATTTTCAAGTGGAAATGACAGTGATTTGTTGGTCCGTGGAAAATACAGCTGTATACTGCTTCCCCTTTGCCCTGATGAAGACCTGCAGGCTAAGAGTTTGTTTGCAGTGGACTGAAGTGTGCAGAGCCTTTTTTTTTTGCATACAGACCAAAATATCAGAATCCTTGAAAAGCAGCAAATGAGTTTAAGTTGTTAGTATTTACTTCAGTAAACATTTCACTAGTTAGTTTATGATCTCATCCACTAGTTTCAAGACATTTTTAAACAGCATGGACATAACTTAGTAGATAACGCTTCCACTTAGAGAAACGTACATGGCAAAGTGGGCATGTTTTAGGGCAGGGATATCTTATGATTGACAGGACATCTCTGTATCAATGTGTGTAGTGTCCTTAAATTCTCAGTCAGTGTTACTGCGGTAGTGATTGTGTACTTTCTAGCCTGTGCGTTGTGTGTTTCCTTTTTATGTGCCAGTCTGATATTCAAATAGAGCTGTGGTGTAGCACTGTCGGGGTCGGCATTTGAGATTGAGGGATGACATCGCCTTCGAGTCAGAGGGCGTGCCATCTGTTCTCCACTGATTCCAACCAGCAATACATCAGCATAACTCATTCTTTGTTTAGTAGACTGTGAGTTTTGGTAATGTATAGTAGGGATGAGTGGGCACTTTTGAGATAACTGTTTTTTCTCAAGTTTAAGTTAGGATAGGGAGGTAGGACTGTGTTTTTCTTTTACCAATTTTTGTTTTGTAACAGTCAGACTCTCCTATCACTCATTTCAAACAGTTTTAAAGGCCAAATTCCAAGATCACAGCTTCAACACAGTAGTCGACAAATCTATTTATTTATTTAACCTTTATTTAAACAGGTAAGTTAGTTGAGAACTGATTCTCATTTTCAATAACGACCTGGCAAAGAGGTGGCACACAAACAAAATGAACAGCAAAAAAGATTGCATATACAACAAGTCACACAATATTACAAAACAAACTATGGTATGACTTGTAAAATAGAAAGACTAAAAACAGGAGCAATGGTCTTACGCTAATTGATTTTTTAAATAATGAGATTGATATATATGAGGTGAGTTTTAGGGATTGTTGCAGAGAGTTCCAGTCATTAGTGGCAGAAAACTGGAATGAAGATCGACTGGGAGTGGTACGGACTTTTGAAATGTGGAAGTTGATGAAACTGTTAGAATGAAGAGTACGGGTGGAGTTATGAATGGTAAGTAATGAATGCAGATATGGTGGTGATTTACCAATGAAGGTTTTGTAGATGTACAGAAACCAGTGTAATTGTCTGCAGGAGTGAAGAGAGGGCCAGTTCACCAGAGAGTACAAACTGCAACGGTGGGTGTTGTAAGGAGCTCCAGTAGCAAAGCAGAAGGAGAGTAGTCGACAGTGTCTAATTTATGGAGACAGGTTTTTGAAGTGGATCTGTATAACACTTAGACTTTTACTGTCTGTACTTTCAGATTTGTTTCCAACCCATTTGATCATTTGACCTTTAAATGTTGTTCCATTTGAATTCTTTGTTCACTTTTTTAACTTACGTAGTTAATGCTAATATTGATAGAAATGACAGGCTGAACTAAAAAGACTTACGTTACAATAATTTGAATTGAATTACTTACTTCAAACACCTTCTCAGTGTAAAGCTCATCATTGACACGATCTCGAAGGATGTCCTGGTTCTGACGTACAAAAGTGATGTAGGTGTCGGCCAGATCCATCCCTGGTTTCTGCAGGGCAGAGGACAAAGACAGGCCTGAAGACAATCCTTTGAGGACAGAATCGGAATTTGCAGAACATTGCCAGACAATTCAAAGCCTTTTATAAGCACTATGTTGAGCCTGCTGCTTATAATGTATACATGGCTGATATTTATATACAGCTCAGCTCAAAAAACAACAACAATAGAAGTCAACCAGCAGACATCCTGCATGATGATCTATGGACACATTCTCATCAATGAGATGGAACTGCCTCCCAAATAATAATAATGTCAACAAGAAAACAGAGCAAAGATCAGTCCTGATTCTTTAACTCAACGCATTCTGTCATTGAAGGTTTCTTTCATTGTCCATCTGAAGTGGAAAGTTTCACTAGTGTGGCCTCCAGAACGATAAATCACTGACTACACTACATGTTAGGATAATCCACATAGGTGGGATGCTAAGGAGTGTTAATGACAACCATTTTTACATTTTAATAATTGTGACCATTCACATCAAATTCAAGCCAGGTGAGTCAATTTGTAATTTAATTTCTACAAATCTCCGCCTATCTACTTTTTACCAATACTTTCGTCTAGCAAATGTTGTATCTGAAGCGCTCAGCATGGTGTGTGAGGTGTCCTGTGTTTCCTCTGCAGGTGTGTGTGCACTGTCCATCACACTTAATGTGTCAATACTTGAGGTAGCTGCACTTCAATTTAATTGCCGGATTAAATTATTTTCCAACTCTGTAGTGGCACCTGTCGACAAATCTACAGTGATACACCATGAGGCTGGTATAGAAGAAGAAAACAGGCAATGCTATATAGAACATTTTTTCAAAACCTTTAGAGTGACAATATGTCCTCATCGCTCCACATGTAGATATAGATTCTTTATTGTGATTGCATATTCTTTTACAACAAAATTTTGTTTGACAGTTCTCTTTGTCACAGCAGTGTACAAAATAGTGTGAAACAATGCAGAGCATAAAGTGCAAGTCCAGATCTTTACAGCTCTGTTTTTCAGCCGGGCAGAGTATATTTCTTCCAGGGGTGGGAAAGAGGCACCGATGATTTTTGATGCGGTCTTGGTGATCATCTGCAAGGTTTTTTTCTCTTCTGAGGTGCAGCTAGAGAACCACACTGTGCATCAATAGCTCAGGACACTTCCTATGGTGCACTGGTAGAAGTTGGTGAGGAGTTCTTGTGGGCAATTTTCTGTGGGTCTGCAGGAAGAAGAGTCTTCTTCACTATTTCCCTGGTGTTTACTCCCCACGTCAGATCCCTTGAGAGATGAACACCTAGGTACTTGAAATTCCCCACCTGTTGCACCTCTACTCCAGAGATCACCAGACTGGCATGTGTTGTGTCATTGTGTTTCCTGAAGTCAATGACACACTCCTTCGTCTTGTTGGTGTTGAGGAGCAAGTCATTGTTCTGACACCACGATGTGAGGACCTGGACCTCCTCTCTGTTGGCTGCCTCATAATTGTTGGTAATCAATCTCACCATGGCTGTGTCATCTGCAAGTTGTTTATGCTTATTTGAGTTATGATTGGGGGTGCCGTCGTGTGTGAAAAGTGAGCGTAAGAGTGGACTAAGAATACAACCTCGGAGGGTGCCAGTGTTGAGAATGGTGTGAGGTCTCCAGTTTTCATGTGCTGTGGTCTGTTAGAGAGGAAGTCCTTAATCCAGATACTGAGGGGGTAGTTCAGGCCCTGTAACCGCAGCGTGTTGACCAGCTTGCCTGGGTGTGTTGTTCCCAGCTTGCTTCATTGCTTGTCTTGCCTTTATGAGATGTACTAACTGATGGTGTTTTTGAATACAGTGGAAGTGACAGTGACTAGGTTAGGTGTTCCACAGACCAACGAGGCAAATATCAACAAGGAGCCCCGCACATATGCATGTGTGTTTGCAGAGATCGGTGCAGGAACTTTGCAAGTCCAGGTACAAGTGTTTGACCTGCTGCTGACAGGACAGTTATCTCTGGGAACAGATGAGCTGTACCACAGGTCTAAGCTGCTGCAGAAATCAGAAAGACTGAGAGCTGCAGCAGAGTGTACATGCTACTGGCTTCAAGATTCTTAGGTGAGTTACCTGTTAAGTAATATATTCTTTTAGACAGTGACCAAAATTAGAGCACAAGTGAAGACACTTCTATTTTGTTTTCATTACTCTGTCAAGGAAAGCGGCGGAGTTATGTGGCCATTGGCGTACATTGGTCCGTCTGTTTGTCTGTTAGCAACTTTACTCATGGATGAATGGATTTGGACAAAATTATCAGGAACGTCAGAAATGACACAAGAACCAAGTGACTAGACTTTGGCAGTGATGCAGCTTATAGTCTAAATCCACGGATTTGTCAAAGGTTTCTGTATCATTGCAAGACAGAGACACGGTGTCACTGTAACTATGACTACAAGTGAACACTATGTCACCTGTCTGCTGATAATTGCGATCCGACTACAAATCAACCACTGCAGACTTATCTGGACTTATCCATTGGAAATGATACAAAGAACAAATGATTAAATTGTGGGAGTGTTTATGAGTCCCATCGATTCCCGCCGCCCGTTACAACTTAGGTCACGCGATTTGGTATCATTACATAACATGTACATGCATAACATGTGTGTATTCAGCGTAAGGTCATTTTTTTGTGGGTACATTTATGTTAAATGACCACATTCTATGTTGTCATGATTTCTGCCACAATTTTTTTTAATTATTAAATTTTTTTTTAGAGATATTTACTGAGTTTGTGTTTTGTAGTGTTGGACAATGTTTGTTGTTTCTTATTTATGATTAGTTTTGGAAAACTGGCCAGACACTGTGCTTTTAAATCAACTGATTTCATTAATTAATCGGCTGATTAGTTGACAAGCTTTAACATTTCCTGACAGTAAGCTTTAACAAAGCTAAGTGAAAATGTTATTCACTGACCAGAGATTCAAGACTATTGATGACATTTTAATAGGGAAGTGACTTTCTTTGTATTGTTTGGCTTGTTAGGATTGGGAACTATGCAATATAGATATCATTTTGCAGAAAATAAAGTGTTTGACAAATGCCTGGAGAGTCCCTGAGTACTCCAGCTGTACCATTCTGATGTTGGAATTAGAGGAACTACCCACTCTCTGAACTACCTACCTACTCAGGAAATCCACTTCATGACATGATTGAAGCGTTGTGCAGAAGTGCAAAAATCTAAGAGTTTGAACATCTTTGTCAGAACCTTATTCATTTGTCACATGGGTAATTCTGAGGCATTACCTCATTTAAGCACTGGATTCACAATGTAAGCTACTAGGGAACGCATTCTGTTAATTACAGAGTGAACATTTCAAATAAAAAGAGCAGAATAGGTTTAATTAGTGCAGAATCAGTAGTGTGAGATAATGATTTATTAAAAACTTTTTCACCATAAATACCTATTCTGTACATGTTTCAGTAATGGATAACACTAGTACCAAGCAAAAAACACAGAGAATGGATGTTTGGCATCACCTGCTGCTTTCTAGGTAAAAAGAAGAAGAAGAAATAAAATCTTCTCCATGTTTGGAGAAGCAAAAAGCTGCTGGAGGAAACATTAAGTGCAGTGGTTTGTGTGGCTGAGAGAGGCCAAGGGCAGGGGAAGTGGGTAAAGCCCTGTTCATTCACACTCCCTACTGTCAGGGGAGATTACAAGTGTAATGCTTATTGTAATTGCCTTGACATCTTTCACACCAGTTTTCTCTGAGCCAGCATGCGTTGGCCCCGGGGGATTGTTGTTCTGCTGCAGCGCCACTGCAGCATCACACGCTGATGGAAAAACAAGGAAACAGAACTTCAACAAGCCCAGAAACCTTTTGGCTTCACTTAAAGGCAAAAGGCAGGCTAGAAACTGATGGTGTACTGGAATTGTAACATCATGTTTTTGAAAGACAACACGATCAAGAGTGTCAAGGGGCCTTAATACAGATTTCTGAACAAAGCAAAGAGGCAGCTGTGGGACATAGCACATCGTCCCCTTTCTGGGGCTGTTTTATTGCAACAAAGACCAAATCATGGATATGACCGACATGGACAAATTAATTTATTCCCACAGACATGCAGATTTCGTTTACTCTAATCATTTTTTCCATGTACACAAAATTGAGAGGGTCAGTGAGTTTATAATAATTTTGTAATGCATGTAATGTACGTGAGTGTACGTCCATGCTTGAGCAGATTCGCCCCCACAGACACCCTGTATAGTAGAATTGAAATAATGAGCTCATTTATCAATTAGTTGCCTTGCAGAAAATTAATTGACAACTATTTTGATTATAAATTAACTGTTCAAGTTTTTCCAAGGAAAAAATTCTACCAAATTCTGTATGTAGTTTTTCTTGTGAGGATTTGCCACTCAGACTCACTCAGATTCTCTCAGATCAGTCAAAACTGTTTAGCTGTAATTCAAGTGGACCACTGGATAAGAACACCTGCAGGTACTATGGGGGTTAAGGTTGGGTCAGACAGCTGGAGGGTGATTACTGTGTGTTGAAGAAGACGTGGTGTCAGTGCAATATTCATCCAGAAGGAGGGGTTAGACCCAGTGACTGACAGGGATGTCAAAATCCCCATAATACTCTTGAATGAGAGAAGAGGTGAGAGTCTGGCAGACTGAGGGTCGCTGTCCAATGATGATCAGAAATGTTGACGAATGTGTTACAATACTTGTCGCGTTGTCTCAGATGGGTTCAAGCAGACACTTTTAGGTCATGTCCACAATAACAGAGATTACAGCATATCGAAATTGTGTTTGTACATCAAAAGATTTCTGCAGTAGCATCTGAATGCTACAGCAACATCATCACTGTGACTGATGGATGAACTGAGCATGTGTTCTTGCACGCTGAGACTCTGAGACCATTCCTTGATGTATCCAAACTCCTTGCAGTTCTTCAGTCAGTAGGTCCTGAGTTCTTTCCTCTGTTAATTGAGTATCCTGGACCAGTCACACCTAGGCACCTTCCTTGTTTACTGCTGCTTCACCACTATTGTCTGGGAGGGAATTCTTCAAGGGATTGCTTCCCAAACAAGCCTATATAACTGTCTAATTAATTAGTAGTCCAAGCAAACCTTCACAATGGCAGCTGTCAACACAACCCAGTAAGAATAATTCTTCTGATTTTTTTTCTATCTTTCCTATGTTTCCAGAAATAACCCAAAACATGAGGAATCCAAGGGTTTGCTCTACTCTTTGAACTACTCACATCCCAATTTGATGAAGCGTCAGTGTCCAGGGCAGGAACAAGTCTAGTTTACAGTGGCCGCAAGTTCTATCTTACAGGAGGTAAAGTATGTACTTGTATGCCCGATATCAAAGGGCACCTTCTGAGATCATCCACACTCTATTCATTCATCATGCTTCAACTCACATCATGCACTAAAGACAAGTGTAAGGTGAATGGAGAGCCAAAACTGAGAGATTAAGAAAATTAATGTAAACATATATATGCATGAATGTGATCAGGTCAATGTGAGGAAAAAAATGTACTGTGTGTGTGTGTGTGTGTGTGTGTGTGTGTGTGTGTGTGTGTGTGTGTGTGTGTGTGTGTGTGTGTGTGTGTGTGTGTGTGTGTGTGTGTGTGTGTGTGTGCGTGCGTCACTGGCAACATATCACTGCCTTTGCAGTCACTCAATACTTAAATTCCCCCCCTTTCCATTCCCTTTGGGCTTGTCTTAATCATTCACATCCCTTTTCTCTTGTTATGTTGAGGTGACAAAGCAGCCTGACAGATCGGAGACGCCACACAGTTCCAGCCACCGAGATTAGGACTTTAACACAAAAGGAAAGAAAGAGGCAGAGAAAAAAAAACACATACAAGCAGCTCAGTGTTCTTGTCACGCTCTGCCCTCTCAGACTGTGTTGTCTCCTTCATTGTTTTTTCACTGTAGCCAAACACCGGTAATCCCATCTGTACCAGGATAATAGATGTCTGACTGCTTGTCAACGTTTGACAACAAGAAGAAAAACTGTGAGTATAAAATTAAGCAATGTTCCTGTATGGATACAGACAGGGAGGGGTAGAGGGTTGGAGGCTGGTTAGAAAGGCCTATTGATAATGTGTGGTTAGCAGGGGAGGAGGGCAGTGAAATGCCAGGTAATTACACACTGCTATGGTCCTGTTTCCTGCCCTGGTTCCAATTTTTTTTTCTGCCAGGTGCATGTATGGTGTCTGCAAATATGCATGCTTACATGTCACAACATGAAGTGTCTCTATAACTGAGACTGTTGGTGATGCTAAAATACAATTTAACTTCTGCTAAAACTAAATATAAATTTACTGACATATGTTCATCAGTGGGTTGCACAGTGGCCTGGTGGTTAGCACTTTTGCCACCCAGCCTTCCCGGGATCTTTCTGCGTGGAGTTTGCATGTTCTCCCTGTGTATGCATGGGTTTTCTCCAGGTTCTCTGGCTTCCTCCCACAGTCCAAAAACATGCTAAGGTTGATTGGTACTCTAAAATGTCCAATGGTGTGAATGTGAGTGTGATGGTTTGTCCAGGGAGTCCCCTGCCTTCACCCTAAGTCAGCTGGGATAGACTCCAGCCCCCCAACCCTAATGAGGATTAAGCAATGTATAGATAATGAATGGATGGATGTTTATCAGCAGCCCAAAGTGATTGTTCATAATGCCTGTTTTAGTTGAACTATGAAAAAGAATCTCTTTTAATTTAAAATAAGGTCAAATTCCTTGCATTGAAAAGAACCAACCAGGTAATATAACATTTGAAAAATGACTGGGCGGTTTGATAATATTAATATTCATGGTAAATGTGTCTGTTGATCAGTGAATACATTATTAAAATAATCTTTTAACCTCTGTGAAACATACACTGATCAGCCACAAGATTAAAACAGTGTATGGCCATTGTCATCGTGGTCTTTTAAAATCAGATATTATGAAATAAACCTGATTGTAGAACTCAAGGACACTATGCACAGTTATATGGTAGCAACTGCCTACAAATATATTGTCTTGTATACTGTAAATGGATCAGTAATTTACCAGATGGACATCATGTTGCATTCAAAACAGTTCTAAAACTAGGAGGTAAGCTCATAAACTTATTAGGAAAGTATTTACTGGGGTAACAGATCAAGGGAGAAGTACGATCATTTCCTCAGAGAGTTGCATACAATCTGACATCTTTTTGCAGCAAAAGAAGTCGCCTTCTGCTGGCTGAACCCAGGTTTAAGGCCATTACAATGTTAGATGTTATTCTGACAAGTACCACCCAACTAGACAACGTTGCTGTCAGGGCGCTCTCCTCACCCTCTCCCACCTGGCATCCCAAGACCCTCTCCCTCCTTCTCTCCCTTTTTCCTCCCTTCTTTCTCTTTCCCTCTTTTCTCCCTCTCTCTCTCCTGCAGAGCATGATGCAGGGCACAGCCGTCAGCTGCTCTTCATTGAGTAATCAGTGTCGCCCTGGAGTCCGGACAGCTGACAATCATCCGACTAATCACCTCACTGACAATAAAAGACCGGCTCACTCATCCATTCTCCGCCAGATTGTTGTGCTAGACTCACCAGTCAGTCGCCTTCTCGCCTTGGTTTGCTCTGCTGTGTTCTTACGCACATCTAACGTGGTTTTGTCTTCTGCCTGTTCCAGATCTGCTGTCCGGACTCCTATACCTGCTCACTCCCTGTACCGTGTGGACTACGTCGCCCAAAGATCTCCCTCCTTGGTTTTCCCATATCCTCCTCGCCTCCTGGTGCCCCTCGGACCCGTCGAGTCTTCCCGATTCCTGCCCGCCGTGAACCGCCTGGAACCCATAGCCTCCAGGGATCCGCTGAACACCTGCCACCGCACTCTGCTCCCCTCCGGAGCCCCCACGGTTGCCGATTCCCCGGCTTCCTCCCACCTCTGCAGCCGGAACCCTCCACCGTCGCCGCTGCTCCCTTGGATCCACCTCCCCGTCCACATCCATCCCTACCTAAATCAATAAACCTGTTCTACCTCCATTTTGCCTCGGTAGCATGGTTCCCTGCTCGAGTCCAGACCCACTGTTTGTGACAGTTGCAGACCAAGGACAAATCTCCACTGCAAAAGCTCTCAATGACAGCAGTGGTGTGACTTGGCCTTAAAGCTTGCCAGATCCGAATCCAATCTAGGATCCATGAGATGCATTGGAACAAGCTCAATCCACAGAAGCATTACCTCACTACCCTCAGGACCCTTTGGATCCTAGACTGTGTCAGTGGCCTAATGGGTCAGAGGTGTTTTGGCAGCAAAATGGAGACCTATACAATATTAAACGTGGCTGTAATGCTGAAACTGATCAGTGTATTCTTTCCACAGTTTGTATTTTGCCTATTTACGCTTGTCTTTTTAAATGTAAAGGTTTATATATTTTTTTATGAGCGACTTTGTGATCAACTGCTCATTCCACAAACCTAAAGAAGTCCAATAGCAAGCATCAGCCTATGTAATTTTCTATACCGTGCAGAGCTTTGGGTCTAAACACATTTGGAAGAATCTGATGTGTTAAAGATAGGGAAGAGCCAGTGATGGTGATTGCTCTTCCAATATTTGTGTTTCTGCTTTGCCAGAGTGCATATGTTTAATATGAGCATGTGTGGCCATCAGTCACTGGCATCTTGGCTGTACAGGCGTGAACACATCCTGCTGAACACGTGTGAGTCAGTAACAAACACAGTGAATGACTCCAACCCTTTACAGCATCAGTAAATTGTCATGTCACAGTATTACATCACAATCAAATGCTCTATACTGATATTACTAATCAAGTTTTTAAAAAGTATTAACAGTAAAGTAAATGTTCGATGCAGGCTTAAGAAGTCAAGTAGGACCATCGGCTCTATTCTATGGGTCACTACTAAACAATAAAGTGGAAACTGCACCTACAAGCTAGGTGACAGTTACAAAATAATATTAAAATAATTCAAAAAATCACATTTAACACCACATACAGTCGGACAGTGTCTTTTATATGTATGGCAGTACAAAATTACATGAGTAAAAAAAATACAGTAATTAAGAAAGAACACCCAAAAGAAGGTCAATGAGTGTATTTTGTCACCATCAGTGCTAACAACAAGATCAATCATCTTTTTGGAGGTTACAGTTCTAATAGCAATTAAAATTACATGACTAGGATATTTTGCTGAAAATAAGTATGACATCTGTACATTCTTGTTGCATTCATTCACATCTTGAATTATCAATAAATATACACTAAGTTTACATAAACACTGTTCTGCTCATCTGACAGAGATCATAAAATATAGCAGCACTGTAACATAACAGTGGACAGATGATTCTACTGTGCTACAAGTTTTCTAAGGAAAATGGGAACTCTTTTCTTAACTCCCTGTTGATTCTCTTCTTTTATGTCTTTCCTGCCTCCTCCATTTGCATCTTGAATGAAAAGGAAAAGCATGCGAGAAAATGAATTGTTGATGTACAAGCTGAGAAATGAGAAGGTGGTACGCCTGTAAAACTACATGTTAGCAAACGCTAAATTTCTTTTTTGGCCTTTTTCTGCTTTATTGACAGGATAGTGGTGAGATGAAGACAGGAAAGTGGGAAGAAGAATGGGGGAGGACCTGCAGTAAAGGGCGATGGGCTGGAATCAAAATGCACATCACACAGACTGTGCATTCTCTGTGGTAATGCACATCTTCACTTTTGCACATCTTCTACCTCTTGCACTGTGTACATAGCATTAATATGTCCATTTTACCTGTTTGTTCTATAATAGTTTCCCCTTTTTGCATTTTTCATATTTTTTGTATTATTTATATTTTCTTTTGCATTTTATATTTTCACTTATTTTAACATTTTGGATTTACAAAGCACCTAGAAGATCCCCGGTTCGTGTCCTGACCTTCTGAGTTTGTGTTTCTGAGTTTGAGTTTATTCCCGGGATCTTTCTGCATGGAGTTTGCATGTTCGCTCTGTGCGTGTGTGGGTTTTCTCTGGGTACTCTGGCTTCCTCCCACAGTCCAAAAACTTGCTAAAATATTAAAATATTTTGCTGCAAGACGAAAATATGCATTAATCTCATAAAATGTTGACACCCCTTCTGTGGAGTTAAACAATCAGAATAAATGCAGACAAAAAAAAAAACTTGCTGAGGTTAACTGATTATTCTAAATTGCCCGTAGGTGTGAATGTGTGTATATGTAGTCCTGCGACAGACTTTCAAGACACTGGTTCAGGCAGCTGTCCGGTCCTGTCTCTCTCTCTCCATCCCATAACGCCGAGAGCGTCCCCTGCTCCGTTCGTAGTGACCGGTAATGCAGCGTTTTTCATTCGAAGATCGTTTCTTGGTTTTGAAATCATTTTTTAGTTTGCAGATCGTTTCTTGGTTTGGAAATCATTTCATGTTCTGGAAATCGTTTCTTAGTTTGCAGATCGTTTCTTTGTTTTGGAGATCGTTTCTTGTTTTGGAATCATTACTTGATTTGCAGATCGTTTTTTGGTTTGGAGATCGTTTTCTCCTTTGCATCGTTCCTCTTTCAGCAGCGCGTTTTTTTTTTTTCAGCGCGTTATTTCATTTGCACCACGATCCTCTTTTGTACCTCGTTTAGACCTGTGTTTGAGTTTGTGATTTTGCATCGTTTCTGTACTTGAAGCTGTTTTCCTAAACTAAGGAGTTTTGGAAAGTTGCACTTTTGTACATTGTCAAAGTTACCGTTCTTAACATCTTTCTTATTATTACTCCGCCAAGGAATGACGGAGTTATGTAACAGTCGGCATACGTTTGTCTGTGAATCTGTCTGTCTGTCTGTGTGAAACATTACTCAAAAACGGACTAATGGATTTGGATGAAATTTTCAGAAACGGTCAGAAATGACACAAGGGTCAAGTGATTTGATTTTGGCAGTGATGTGGCTTATAGTCTGGAATCCACAACTTTGTTCAGGATTTCCCATTGGGAGATATAGCTGTCGGCACTGCGTCGCTGTAACCATGACATGGACACTGTGTCAGTTACCTGCTGATAATCACATGATTGTGATCCTACTACAGATTGACTATGATTTATCAGTTGGAAATCAATCCGAAACGGAGGAGTTTTGGAAAGTTGCAGATCGTTGGCCCCTGTCGGCCACCGCGTCAGTTTGTTTTTAAAAGTGGGGGGGATGGAGACCACAGCACTTTGAGAAAATGTCGAAGAATGGCGGCAAAATGCCACAAGCTGGGCTTGAACTCACAACCACCACACCAAAGGCGGAGGCGCAACCTGCTGAGCTATCAGTGCATGCAGGTCAAGGGGTCTGTGGGCCGCTACAGTACTAATTCTCCCGGGCCGAAATTTTGCCCCTGCACGCCTCTGGTCGGAGCTTCCACTTGCCACGGGCGCAAATTTAGCATCTGCGCGTTTTTTTTGACCTCACGAAGGTGTGCTGCGTGTATGTGCAACTCTCGGCCGAGTGCGGATGGTGCGTTCAGGAGCGTCGGAATTTTCTATACTGCTGAAAATAACTGGGTTTACAACGGCTTACATGTGAAGAATTTGAATGTGTTGGAGACACAATGACCCCTGACAAAAAGTGGGGGGGACACGTCCCCACCGTCCCCCCCTAAACTGACGCCTATGCATTTAAAATTGATGTTTGGTTTAAAATGTAATGTTGTTTTACAATGGTCATTTAATGGGGGATGAAACAGGTCATATGACAAAAGTTTAGTTACGGATCACCCCTGTGGGATTGTGAGTCAGATGCAATATGGCTGCAGAGGGAAAACGTCAACATTGCCGGAGAGGGAACGATACGGCCTAAAAAAACAAACTATTCTTCATTGTCTGATAGGCACACATGGTAATTGTGACTTCTTAATTTTATTTGTTTCATATTTGTTGGCATTATTTGTTAAAGTGTTTTTTGTGGACAGTTTAATATATTATTATCTCAAGCTAGTATAACGACAGAAAACTAACTTGAAAGATTTAATTTTGGAATCCTTCTAATGAGAGACACTTTCTGTGAAACTTTGTGTATATCTGAAATGTTTGTATGTCTTTATTTTCATAGTTGTCATGATGTCAGCTGACTGAGGAGAAAATTAAAAGACATCTGCATGATGTGTGGCCTTCAATATATCAGACCGGAGTAGTTACAATGGCCTTTGGGGATTTTCAAAATTTTGTAACCTTGACAGTTACAAAAGTCAAGTTGAAACATTTCAAAGTTTCTAAAAAATTATAAATGACAAAAGTCACCATCAGCCATAAATGTGTTATTCGTTTTCCTCTAAAATGAAATGAAAAAAAGCAGAAGGTCGAGGATGACGGCTCTATCTTTTCGTGACAAGCTGTGCGGGATGGAACCATACAGCAGGAGTTTCAGAGGCTCTGCCCTCTGCTCTTCATCCCACAAGAGGCTTATCTGCATCAGGTTCCGTTCACACAAAAGACCAAGAGGCCAAGGTAGCGGTTACATTATAATTTCAGGAAAGGAGGCAGCAGAGAGGGAAGTCTGGATAGGAGCCAGAGAGCATTATGGGATAGGCGGGAGGTGCTGCAGTGGGGAAGGGGATTAAGTAGGTTAAGTGGGGTTTTTGTGCTGCTCTTTATCTCAGCTGTATAGTGACTCAGTGCAGGATGTTCTCACATATGGTGTTTCACCAACAACTAAAGTAAGGAAAGAAATATACAAAGTAGTAGGAGTATAATGTAAAGTGCAAAATACCATTTCTGCTTTTAGTATACTGACTCTGTACCCTTAGTTCAATATTTCAGAATCAGAAATACAGTATTGATGCCTGAGGGGACGTTGTTTATCTTACAGTTGCTCCCATTCAAAATCAGAACAAAATATATAGATACACATAAGTAGAAAAATATGACCTAAACATAGCAACATAAGTAGAAAAATATGGCCCTAAAATATATCCTAAAAATTGAAACAGTATTAGCGTAAATGTAGAATGTGCTTTTCCTAAGAAATAATGTGTAAGTGTACAGTGTAACAAGTAGTGTGTTATTGAGTGTTAACTCAAGAAATTAAGTGAGCTGAGAAATTAACAGCCTGCATTGAAAGATAATGACTCCAGTCTATTGACTCAGAGAGCCTGACCCTCAGAGTGAGGAGTGAAACGGGCAGGAATGATTTCCTGTGTTGCTTCATGGTGCATCTTTTGTACGGGAGACTCAGTAATCATGCCCGAGATTCACCTCGTCATTCTCCTATATGTAATTTTACAATTCTGTGAAATCATTCAAGTCTAAACTCTAACAGGTGTTCACTGTAAAGGGACATACCTGTGAAGCAAAAACTACTAATCCAAATTTGACCTTCTCCTAACTACAATATATACCCAAAGATCAGAGAGAATCTTGAAAATTGATGCTGGCACTGCTTGCATGCACTGCTGCTTTGTTGGTGTCACTTCTCCTGATCAGTAAATCTTACTCACAACTTAAGTCATCTCAGTCTCCAGTGTCTCCCTGTGTCTGCCTCCTCATCCTCTCTCAACTTCGCTAAAATTCCACAACAGTACCTAAAAAGCTCGCAGACTCTGGTCACTTTTCATTACTCTTGTATGATGTGTTAAGTTGCACTACACAATTCAATTGGCCTTACTGTACGACCATTGCCTGAGACTTTTCTGATCACACAATTCCAACTGCCATGTGGAGTTCATACTGGACTGAGGTTGGTTTAGTCCTCTACCCGCTTCATTAAAATGTATTAAAATAAGTTGGTTGAGCGCTTAGTGCTAATAGAGAAGACAATGGAAGTGTGACTTTGTAGAGTTCTAAAAGTGAAACCATGCTCCTAGCCTTAATGGTTCAATTAAGTTGATTTAAAAATGCTGCACTTGTCATAATGGACTTTTTTTCTGTTTTTATACTAGAAATGAGCAGGTGTCAGAGGAGGACTTTGACGTATGTCGGGCATCTTTATTATTTATTAACAGCATGCTGCATTTGAGTGTCTTACAGTCAACAAACCACCAATGAAAAATGTTTTCATGCCTCTCTTTTGTTCATTTTTTGCTGTAAATGTATGAAACTGAAAATGTACCGAATGTCTACCTGAAAACACACTGGACTGTGCTACAGCCTCAAGCTCAGTGGTGATATATATCTAATATTAATCCTTGAACAACACGTTTCAAAAAACAAAATACTCAAAGCAGAAACATTTTAAAATGGGAGAAAAGGGGCTGTACAGTGGATTGGTGGTTAGCACTGTCCTCTCACAGCTAGAAGATCCCTGGTTTGGGTCCCAAACCTTTGCATGGAATTTTATATTCTCAGTGTGCATGCATGGGTTTTCTCCAGGTACTCCGGCTTCCTCCCACAGTCCAAACACATGCTCAGGTTAACTGATTATACTAAATTGTTTGTTGGTATGAATGTGCGTGTGATTGTTTGTCTCTGTATGCAACCCTGTGATAAACTGGTGACCTGTCCAGGGTGTCCCCTGCCTTAACCCTAAGTCAGCTGGAATAGACTCCAGCCCCCTGTGACCTTAATGAGGATTAAGTGATGTAATGGATGGTAAAATGAAAAGGCTTAAAGACACTATGAAAAACAATGGTTTGCTGTTGTTGTTCATTAAATTGCCCTGTTTTTGGGAGCACGGGCAATCCGAAACAATACTTTCCCATGATCACTAATACAAGGGAATTTTGATTTATTTATTCATTTTTAATTTAATTTTTTGAATGCTTCAATTCATCAGCCCTATTACAAAAAGCTTAAATATGTTTTGAAAAGAGACATGTATTTCCTTTTCGGGCGAGTTAGATGAGATGTCTAAGATCTCTAGCACCCTCATGTCTATATAGTTGATGTTGGGATACAACTAGCACTCAGTTAACTTAGCACAAAGAGTGGAAACTACAACCTTGCCTCTGTCAAAAATATTTACTTGAACTTGTCTCTCATTTGTCTAAGCAAAATCACAAAAATTAGATATACACTACCATTTAAACGTTTGGGGTTACCCAGATAGTTTAATGTTTTCCATGAAAACATACACATTTATTCACGTGCTAACATAATTGCTCAAGGGTTTTCAAATCATCAATTAGCTTTTCAACATGATTAGCTAACACAATGTACCATTAGAACACAGGAGTGATGGTTGCTGGAAATGGGCCTCTGTCGCCTTATGTGGATAATCTATTAAATATCAGACATTTCCGGCGCCCGTATAGCTCATCGGGGTAAGCAGGAGACCCATGTACAGGGGCTGGTCTCCAACACAGTGGCCCGGGTTCGATTCCTGCATGTGGCCCTTTGCTGCATGTCTTCCCCCTACTCTTCTACCCATTTTCTGTCACTCTTCACTGCAACTATCACAATAAAAAGGCAAAAAATAATAAATAAAAAAATCAGACATTTCCAGCTAGAATAGTCATTTACTACATTAACAATGTATAGACTATATATCAGATTAATTTAATGCTATCTTCATTGAAAAAAAAACTGCTTTTCTTTCAAAAATAAAGACATTTCTAAGTGACCCCAAACTTTGAACATAGTGTATGTGTGCTGGTTTATGATACAAGTGTTGGTTGGTGGATTCCAACAAAGCTGCTTCAGGTCTTTGTGTTATGCTATTGGTAGCTTCACACTTTGCATATGTACGTAGAAATGATTTCTCAAATATTTAAAATTATTCCTTTAAGCCAATGAAAAGCTGATGAAATGAAAATGATGATAAAAAAGAAACATGAAATGACAATATTGCATGAATGTCAAGTATGGCATGATGCCACCAGCCTGACATCCTTCTTTGACCATAGACACACACTAGTTCCTATACTGGCAATAAGTGTTGAGCATACATGAAAACTCATGAGCTGCAAAACTTTTGAATATAGCCATAATTGTCAGTCAAGTAATACTAATTATTAGCAAAAATAAGATAAATTAAAAATTTGCCACCACTGACAGAAGTGCTATTATATACGGTACTCAGAGCATCCTTAAGTATCAGCTTGTTCTGTCTTGTTGAATATAGTACAAAGATTGTTTTTAGAGCAGTCAGAAAAAAATAAAGGAAAACCATTCCTCTTCCTTGTACTGTACTTGTATTACTTTTTGAGTTTCGGTGGAGCATTTGGAGTAAAGCCTGACAGATTTGAATAAAAAAAAAAAAGATTTTAGAAAATCTTTAAAATCCCAGTGGATGCTTTTGAAAGCTGCCAGAATTCATATCAAAAAAATGGAAAATGTGCAAAAACCCAAATCACAGTGGAATTGTCTTTGGTAATTTCAAGCTATTTATCACTTTACAAAAGCAAGGGTCACTTTATCTTTGTGATATCTAATTCTGGAGACAAAGCCTCTGCCTGTCACACCTTAAGTGCTGTCCACCGTTAACGCCTCATCACCTCAACACTTTAACACTTTAACTCTTGCGTTGTACACGTTGTCGGGTACCTTCTCACTGCGGTCTCTGAGCTCTGCTGCTCTACACCGTTCATTAACTGCTTGACATCCAAATGCTGCCACCGCCCACAGACTGACACTTTGGTGAAACACATCTCCAAGGACAAGAGTGCAATTAATTAGGGTTATTGTGTGATCTTTGGCTCAGGAGCTGCATATGGAATAAAAATCATCTTTATCTTTCACACATCTTTAACACTGTGTGATAAACCACAAAATGAAAAAAAGAAAAAAAAACCTAGCAAATCACTGAGGCTCAATGCAAAGCTCGGCTCCTTTTGCATTTCCATGCAGCTTTATATTTCCACCCAATGCTGCCTAATTGTAGATGGAAACAGCAATATATGACAGACAGGGAAAAAAAGAAACCAGCAGGCAGATTACCAGACTCACAGGGGCTTCCACATATTTGGCAGCTGTTTTCACCTTTCAGGGGGAGGCAGGAGGAAGACAAGGAAAAAGAAGAAGAATGATGCTGAAGTTCCGCAGCAAAGATCTGGTTTCCAGCAAATAACAGGTTGCCTGTGAGCAGAGAAAGAAACAGCTCGGCACTCTCTGTTTCCAGGAAGAAAAACACGGCTACTCACTGTGAAAGACAGAATTGAAGAGAACAGTGTCCCTTCATCGTATCTGGAGAGCTTTGAGAGGACGCAGTCTAAAACAGCGGCAAACTGCACACAAGAGGAGAGACACAATAATAATTTGATGTTTTCATTTTTCCTTTCCTTCAAGACATTTTTGTGTGTAAATGACTTCTTGGCTTTTAATTTCTCACAAAAAGTGCAAACATGTCTAGAATATATCAATATTTTTCCACAATTTTCTTTTATTTTAAAGTTAATTCAGTAACCTATTATTTAATCTTGTTTCAAGAAAATTCTTGAACAAAGTGAAATACTCTCATTGCACTGAGATACACTGATTTTAAAAAAGACCATCCCATTATATTTACAAGCAAGTTAATAAAAGAAAATAACACAGAATCAAGAAAAAATGTAAAGAGAATAAAAAATAAAAACTGAGAGTTCGAATGATAAATATACAAATATTTCAAAATACTATACAAAGATAATGAGGAGATTTCAGCGGAAGATTAAATGAGATTTACCTTCGACACGAGGGAGGAAATCATTTCTTTGAATGCTTCATCAATCAGAACATCAATTTTGGAGTGGTACTGTTGCTGTGGGGGAGGGTGGTGGGAGCAGACATGTTTATGAGGGAGACGCAGAGGGGGAACAAAAAAGCAATATTTTGTTATTTACAGAAAACTGATGAGATACAAAGGTTAAAATGACTTCTCACCTCACTGATACAGAACAATATTGTCTGTACTGTAAAAGACAGAAATAAAAACCTATAACACTCTGTAAGAACATCAAGTCAACACATATGTGCACGCGCACGCGCGCGCATGCACACACACACACACACACACACACACACACACACACACACACACACACACACACACACACACACACCCCTCTCCCAACACATTGAAGCGTGAAAAACCTTCCCATCCGTGTAACGCTGCTGAGTTAAGCAGCTAATAGGATGCATTATGCGGCTGAATAACATTCCCATCCGTGCTGGAAAAGCGAAGGAATCTGAAGGATACTTTTTGTGCGTCTCCCTACAATTAGAGCAGCCTTGTATTCCTCTAAAGCACCGGTCCAGCTGCGAGGACCAAAGGCTCACGCAAGATTCAATTAATCCGCCATTTCATGTGTCGTTTGCCTGCCCCCCGTCCCACCCCTCCCAAAAAATTAAAAAAAAAAAAATCATGGCACCTTTTCCCTTGAAGGAAGGGAGAGAAAAAAGGCTGGGGCTGAGGCTGAATGGCAGCAGCAGCAGGGGAGTTCATCTCTTGGCGACAATGCCCTTTCACTGGCTGTCTAAAGAACACCCAAATTAAAAATTTCAATCAACAAAGCGCACAGATCGCTGACAAATTGCAGGTCCAGGGAGGTCACTGCCAAATTTTGTGCCACCCCCACGACCACCACCACCACCACGACGAGTCTGCAAAATGGCAGCTCTCTTTCAGTGTGCTAAATCTTTTTGGCAAATCTTGAGAACTCTTCGGTTTTTTCCCTCTTCTTTCCTCAATTAACACTGCTGCTTTTGCCTTTTTTTCCAACAATGAAAGCCATAAAAAAACAGGAGGGGAGAGAAGAATTTGTTTGTTTTTTTGCCACATGCAAAGCAAAAACTGTAAAGAAGAAACATTTCTTTTAAAAATATTTATTTGGTTATTGAGCTGCTGCTACATTAGCTCTGCACCATGTTTAAGATGTGAATCGGGTAGCATTTTTAACAGCAGCCCTGAAAATATTTAAAAAATCTTTGCAACTCAATAACAGAAAAGTGATGAGCACTTTTTTCAGCTGATCCCCAGTTTTCAGGGGTGTGTAAAAGCTGATATCATTAATCAAGCAGAGAGTTTCTCATCTGGATTCAACTGTTCTTCACAAGTTGTCTGCTCATGTTTCCATTTAACACCCTAGATTTTTGTCTTCCCTAAAGACAAGAAGCAGCAATGGCAGAATTTGTCACAAAGGGCTTCAAAAATGGCTAAGCACTAGCTGCAGATCGATGCACTTTAAGACTTGTGCAGAAAATGAGCACACCAGCGGTTTGGATCCAGATCAGACTGATGTCCCTTCAAGACCCTTCAGACTGCTGGTATCATTCACAGAACCTTCAGGCAACTAAAGCCCCATCCACACGAAGACGAAACGAGGTCTAAACACATAAGTTTCTTGCCGAATCTGCGTATCATCCACACGAAGACAGCGTTTTGGGGGTCTGTAAACGATCATTTTTGAAAACGGGTTCCAGAGTGGAAAGATTTTGAAACGCCGTTTACGCAGCTCCGTGTGTACGGGCGATCCGCTGCTTTTCAGAAATGCTTGCGTCATAGTTTCGTATCTTCATTGACACGCATGCGCCACACGCAGCCACAACAACAACAATGGTGGCGTACAGTGTACCAAATGTGCTGATGAAACTCTCTGTTTACAACTTTTGCCGCAAGTGCACATGCCCACAGTTTTTTTCTTCTGTTTGCGTGTGTTTCCATCATATCGTTACAGTGCCCCTAGAGGTCTGGCATGTGTTTTACAGCATTTCCATGCATATCGAGTGCATTCGTGTAGACGCATTTTCTAAGACGCCTTCGTCTTTACGGCGATCGTTTTTGAAACTGTTCAGCATTTCGTCTTTGTGTGGATGGGGCCTAAATGAGAATGTGCCTCAACTGAACCACATTCCACAGGCTCTACTGAAAAACTGTAGGATTTGAAGGATAATCACAGTTTATTTCAATCAGCAATTTTTCCTAATAATGGGACTACTGTGTCTGCATGAAGCGTGCTAACTTCACATCATGCTAACAAAACATATTTTTAAGCACATTCAAATTAGAAAAAGTGTAGGGACAGAAAAAAAATGTCACCAATTTTGCAAGTGTTTACACTTGCTTGATGTGGTTTTAGGCTTTTTAAAAAACAACAACAACAACAAAAAAACAGCTAATTGCACATAGTAGGAGATGGAATCACATTTTCTGAACAAGAACAGCCCTCAGAGAGTGCAGTACTCTGCCAAGGCTGCTCAGTCATTGTATGATTTCTGACAGATTAAATTTTTTAAAAATTTGTGGTCCACAGCAGTCAATTTGTAGTAAGACTACAATCGTGATTGTCATCAAGCAGCTGACATAGGATTAATTTGTTATCGTAGTTACAGTGACGCCATGCCACTATCTCGCAATGATGCAAAAATCTTGAACAAATCCGTGGACCCAGACTTTAAGCCGCATCATTGCCAAAATCTAATGAAGTGGTCCTTGCGTTATTCCTGACCTTTCCTGAAAATTTCATCTCCATCCATTTTTGCAGACAGACAGACAGACAAACCTAAGCCAGTCATAACTCTGCCATGTTCCATGGTGGAGTAATAACATCACTCCCTGGTTTATTACTGTCATGAAGCTGGATGAGCTTCATTTGCCAAAAATGTTCATGAACTAATTTACCACCCAAAAATAAGCAAAGAAGCAAAATATTTCACTTCCCATACATCTATTACAGATGGCATCTCACTGCTCACAGGTGAAAAATTTCTGAAATGTGAATTTTTAAGGAACTGAGACCCAAGGTCTTGTTGATATCACTTAAGTTTTCAACATTGGCTGGTTTCCTTTTGTTGCAGTGGTTTGTAAATTTAATAAGTTTGAAAATCAGCCAGCAACCACCAGAAATCTATTAAAGCAATGTAAATTTAAAAAAAAAGATCTTCATCTGATTGCGATGACACGATGTTTTACAGTTGAGTTGTTCATTCATGGTCATGGAGAGCTGAAGCACTGTATGATTTTTATTTCCTCTGTTTAGTGCTAAGACTTTCCGGGGTGATGGGTGGGCAACCTAAAATCGAACTGTTTAACTTTTACAAAAAAGAAAGGTTAAAAGGAAACTCAAATGAACTTCTGTTTGGTATTATATAATACACTGAAAACTCTTAACAGGTGTTAAGTGTAATATTTTTCAAACAAGGAAATGTATGATTAGGTGGAGCATTTGTAGAGAAAATGTGAGGGAAAGAGAAGGTGATGAGGAGATGGATGGACTTACCCATTGTTTGTCAATCTGGGATTCAAACAATGATGTGGAGGACGCATGGACATGAGGGACAGGGAAGAACATGAGGCAAAGATATAGAGACAAGAACAGTAAGCCAATGCATAACATTAAAAAACATTTTCTCAGTGTGTTTAACATGTAAATGTATGGGCCACAGTATTAAAGTCTCTCTCGATATAACCACTAAAAACTCATCCCTATTTATCAAGTTTCATACTAACAAGTTTTTCCCCATGAAAATAATCTCTTCTTGCTCTAAACACTACTTACACACGTGGACAAAATTGTTGGTACCCCTCAGTTAAAGAAGGAAAAACCCACAATTCTCACTGAAATCACTTGAAACTCACAAAAGTAACAATAAATAAAAATTTATTGAAAATTAAATAATCAAAATCAGCCATCACTTTTGAATTGTTGATTAACATAATTATTTAAAAAAACAAACTAATGAAATAGGGCTGGACAAAAATGATGGTACCCATAACTTAATATTTTGTTGCACAACCTTTTGAGGCAATCACTGCAATTAAACGATTTCTGTATTTGTCAATGAGCGTTCTGCAGCTGTCAACAGGTATTTTGGCCCACTCCTCATGAGCAAACAGCTCCAGTTGTCTCAGGTTTGATGGGTGTCTTCTCCAAATGGCACGTTTCAGCTCCTTCCACATATGTTCAATGGGATTCAGATCTGGGCTCATAGAAGGCCACTTTAGAATAGTCCAACGCTTTTCTCTCAGCCATTCTTGGGTGTTTTTGGCTGTGTGTTTTGGATCGTTGTCCTGTTGGAAGACCCATGACCTGCGACTGAGACCAAGCTTTCTGACACTAGGCAGCACATTTCTCTCCAGAATGCCTTGATAGTCTTCAGATTTCATCGTACCTTGCACACTTTCAAGACACCCTGTGCCAGATGCAGCAAAGCAGCCCCAAAACATTACTGAGCCTCCTCCATGTTTCACCGTAGGGACAGTGTTCTTTTCTTCGTATGCTTGGTTTTTGAGTCTATGAACATAGAGTTGATGTGCCTTACCAAAAAGCTCCAGTTTGGTCTCATCTGTCCAAAGGACATTCTCCCAGAAGCTTTGTGGCTTGTCAACATGCATTTTTGCAAATTCCAGTCTGGCTTTTTTATGAGTTTTTTTCAGCAGTGGTGTCCTCCTTGGTCGTCTCCCATGAAGTCCACTTTGGCTCAAACAACGACGAATGGTGCGATCTGACACTGATGTACCTTGGCCTTGGAGTTCACCTTTAATTTCTTTGGAGGTTGCTCTGGGCTCTTTGGATACAATTCCAACGATCCGTCTCTTCGATTTGTCATCAATTTTCCTCTTGCGGCCACGTCCAGGGAGGTTGGCTACTGTCCCGTGGGTCTTGAACTTCTGAATAATATGAGCCACTGTTGTCACAGGAACTTCAAGCTGTTTAGAGATGGTCTTATAGCCTTTACCTTTAAGCTGTTTGTCTATAATTTTTTTTCGGATGTCCTGGGACAATTCTCTCCTTCGCTTTCTGTTGTCCATGTTCAGTGTGGTACACACCTTTTCACCAAACAGCAGGGTGACTACTTGTCTCCCTTTAAATAGGCAGACTGACTGATTATGAGTTTGGAAACACCTGTGATGTCAATTAAATGACACACCTGAGTTAATCATGTCACTCTGGTCAAATAGTTTTCAATCTTTTATAGAGGTACCATCATTTTTGTCCAGGCCTGTTTCATTAGTTTGTTTTTTTAAATAATTATGTTAATCAACAATTCAAAAGTAATGGCTGTTTTTGATTATTTAATTTTCAATAAATTTTTATTTATTGTTACTTTTGTGAGTTTCAAGTGATTTCAGTGAGAATTGTGGGTTTTTCCTTCTTTAACTGAGGGGTACCAACAATTTTGTCCACGTGTGTATATTACCTATGGGGTTGCGCAGTTACTCTGTATTGTGATGATTTCAGGAACTCTTACCTTCAGTTTAGGTTCCACATGAAGTGGTTTAAATAAGCAGAATAAACTCTTTCTTTATATATTGTATACTCTACCATTCAAAAGTTTGGGGTCACCCAGACAATTTCATGTTTTCCATGAAAACTCACACTTTTATTCCTGTGCTAACATAATCGCACAGGGGTTCTCTAATCATCAATTAGCCTTTCAACATGATTAGCTAACACAATGTGCCATTAGAACACAGGAGTGATGGTTGCTGGAAATGGGCCTCTGCAGCTCTATGTAAATATTCCATTAAAATCAGCTGTTTTCAGCTAGAATAGTCATTTCCCACATTAACAATGTCCAGACTGTATTTCTGACTTATTTAATGTTAACTTCATTGGCAAAACTGTGTGTCTTTCAAAAATAAGGATATTTCTGCAGTCATGGAAAAAATTATTGGACTACCCTTGTTTTCGTCAATTTCTTGTTCATTTCAATGCCTGGTACCACTAAAGATATATTAATTGAAGAATACAATTAACATGACAGAAAATGCAGCTGATTACATAATACTTTATGTCCTCTTTGACATGTTTACGTGTAATTGTATACCTAGAGTATATAAGACGCCATTTAATGTCATAAACAGCATTGCACATGCAAAGGCCTAGAGTGGTTTTCTGCTTACATTCAAGCCGCAGCACAACTCTGAAATTGTCAGCTCTCACATAATGCCTAAAACAAAAGAATTATGTAAAGGTACAAAGGCAGCCATCTTGGCACTGCTGTAAATTGGCATGAGTGAGAGGAAGGCAGCGAAAAAACTGAAAGATCTCCAAGACAGCGGTTCATTACACCAAGAAATAACAAGTCGAACATAGTACGATCAAATTGCCAGCTGGTCGCGACAGGAAACATCTTTCTACTCCACAAGATGACTGTGCACTCATTTGTTCCTTTGTCAGGAATCATCGTCAGACCTCCAGGGACCTTAAAAATGAGTGGGCAACGTCAAGAAATGTGACTTGTTTGGCAAGGACAGTTTGAAACCGACTTCTTGAAGCTGGTCTGAAGTCACACAGGGCACGAAAGAAGCCCTTCATCAACGAAAGGCAGAGGAAAGCTCAGTTACTCCTCTACTAGGAAGTCTGGAGAAGCCTACAAACCAGACTGTCTTGCCCCTTTCCTGCCTCAAATTACTTGATTTTCCAACAAGACAATGTTCCTTGCCACACAGCTAGGTCAGTTAAAGCCTGGCTGGAGAACCAGAACATTTGAACCATGCCTTGGTCTGGTCAATCACCAGATCTAAATCCAATTGAAAACCTGTGGAAAATCATCAAAATAAAGAACCACAAGCCCAGAAACAAAGCTAATTTGTTTTGAATTTGTGCAACAGGAATGGGTTGCTGTGACACCAGAACAATGTCAGAAGCTGATAGAGAGCATGCCAAGACACATGCCTGCAGTCATCAAAAACAGTGGTTATGCAATAAAGTACTCACTCGTGTGTGTATCATGTGACTAAATCAGACAGAAAAGAAAATATGGACAGCCTAGAAGCACTGTTTTTGGCAGTACAATGTCATAGCTATTGATGTAAGAGCTTAAGTGATTTTGGTTATTATCAAGAACACCATAGAAAATGGCTAGAAATCAGCTCTTAAATTAAACTGCCATGAGCTATTTTTGTTGTGATCATTATATTTTTTCAAACAAATGTACCTTTAGTTGTACCAGGCATCAAAATAAACAAGAAACTGAAGAAAACAAGGTGGTCTAATAATTTTTTGCATTACTATAAGTGACCCCAAATTTTGAATGGTAGTGTATCCTTTCTGTCCACAGAATCTTCAATAACACTCCTTTGATTTAAGTTGTTGTTTTCACTTTTTATTTCGCATTAAGGTTTTACCATAGCAAATGATTCATTTTAGAAATCATGCTATCCAAAAACACAAACACATATATTGTAACACTGCATAAGTGAGTAGTTGTGATTCTGCCAGTTAAAATCCAACATCAGCATGATATTCAGTCTCCATGAGTCCTAATGTATTATCCATTATTGGGTTTAAAAATCAAACATGTAAAAACTAGCAGAAATAAGACAAATTGTAAAGGACTTTCTTCTTTTGAAACTCCTGAGAATGATTCATTCTTCAGTCAAAAACTCTGAACATTTATCAAGGTTATTCAGATGTTGGAGTTTTTAGGCTGAATAAAGTTCATCCTTACAAACTGAAAGAAATATTTAATGCAACATTATGTCAACTTGAGGTTTGTTGTGTTGGAATCCCAGAAGGACTTCATAAAATCACATCGCCTCTCTCAAGTGATGTAAAATGCTCAGCTTTTACTTGTTTGTTGACATCTCCATTAAAGACTGAAGCTGGTGTTATATCATAAAGTGCTTTGTGGTGTTGCTGCTGGAAAGATTAAAAAATTCAGTGTAAACATTTTCTTCGAAGAAAACAATAATAATAACATGCTGGAGAAAATACTTTCAAAACCTTAAAAAAATCAGTGTGCTCTTCATTTTTACTTTTCCTGACATCTGGTTCTCTGTTATACCCTTCAAGGGCTCTTCATCAAGTCAGGGCAGCTAAACATTATGGACTTAAATCTGGTGAGAGAAAAAGACTGGTAGGCTGCACAGTGGATGTGGTGGTTAGCACTTTTGTCTTTCAGTTAGAAGATCCCCGGTTCATGTCCTGGCCTTCCCGGGATCTTTCTGCATGGAGTTTGTATGTTCTCCTTGTGCATGCATGGGTTTTCTCCGGGTACTCTGGCTGCCTTCCCACAGTCCAAAGACATGCTGAGGTTAACTGATAATTGACCGTAGAGAGTGCTTGTGCAAATATAGGCATACAATCCTAGCTAGCTTCCTCCCTACAGAAATAACTATAGCCAAAGAGATTTTAATTGAATACCGGTACATTATTATTAGCTCTGTCTTGAATATGTACAATAGTAAAATTCTCTTGATAAATTTATGTTGAATATTAGTTCTTTAAATTCATCTGATTACTAATCAGTTAATAGCTAATCATTTTGGTACTACACCGGGAAATGAAAAACAACTTCAGAAAATTCAATTTCTGTATATTGAGGGGAGAGCATTTTATTAACTGCATGAAAAATTACCATAGCCGTGTTAAAGGTGCCTTTTTAACGTTACCCAAACTTTTCTTATTCTTTTCTTGTATTGCCTGTGTTGTCTTGAAACTGTGAAAAAGAAAGCAGTAGAGACTGTCTTTATGTGGATGCTGTATATATGGTCAAAGCTGGTATACACAGCATCTCTCTGCAAGCAGACATTGAGTGTCAATAGGAACAAAGGTGCTCTCGAGCAGCAGAGGCCCAGTGGAAGTAGCAGACGAGAGGAAGCTGAAGGTTAAGAGAACAGCAAGTTTAGCTCTCTGTCAAGACTGCCAGCGGCCAAGGGTTTCGCACTCAGCAACGCCAAGGCCGCTGCCTCACACAGACTTCATGGTCATCCCTTTAACAGCTTATGTTGAGCGTTTGGCCGTTTCAAGTGAAAATGAATACACATAAACTCCCCTTCTGCTGGATGTTCACAGGGAAACTGCCATATTTTCGTGGCTTATCTGACAGTTGTACTCAATTTATTCAGAATATGGCTGGAAATAAATGACAGCAGAGGGTTTTCAGAAGTTGATACACTTTCACTCTGTGACAAATGAGTCTCTAATGGTGAGCTGTGAGATGCAAGCCGAAAAATACAAGCATCTATTTAGCTTGAGTGATTTAATGTTATTTAGCCAGGACTCAATTTTCCGCAAACAGAATAATTGTTTTGCCAATGTGGAGATCCATTCATTATCATCTATCCACCACTTAATCCTCATTAGGGTCGCGTGGAGGACTGAAGTCTATCCCAGTTGGCCTATTGTGAAGGCTGGAGACACTCTGAATAGGTCACCAGTCTATCACAGAGCTACACATAGAAACAGTCACACTCACACCTCCGCACAATTTAGAGTTACCAATTTACCTCAGCATGTTTTTGCACTGTGGAGGGAAGCTGGAGAACCCAGAGAAAACTCCAATGTGGAGATGATTTTAAAAATATTCCAAGTTCAGGTTTTACTTTTATTTAAAATAATTTCAAGCAATTAGTAGTCATGTTATCAGGGTTAGGATTTTACCACATCAGCATTCATGATTAAATTAAATAATGTCAATTGAATTGCTGCACTTCACTCACAAAGGAAAAGTAAATTTGCATGTTGCCTTTGTGTATACTTCACTTTTGGTGAAACTGGACATGGACGTTTGTTGAATTGATTAAGTGACCAACCTCAGCTACACACACATTCTGTCAGCCATTTACTTTTATCACCTGTCAATAACAGTTTCAGCTGTTGTATGCCCCTATTTATAACATATACTGCAAAACTACAAAAATACTTGAACCACAATCAAAAATGTCAAATACACTCAACAAAAATATAAACACAACACTTCTGTTTTTGCTCCCATTTTTTATGAGATGAACTCAAAGATCTAAAACTTTTTTCACATATACAACATTACCATTTCTCTCAAATATTGCTCACAAATCTGTCTAAATCTGTGATAGTGAGCACTTCTCCTTTGCTGAGATAATCCATCCCACCTCACAGGTGTGCCATATCAAGATGCTGATTAGACACCATGATTAGTGCACAGGTGTGCCTTAGACTGCCTGGCATAAAGGTGCTTGCTACACTAATACGATAATGTCATTCATTATGAAACTTTAATTGTCTTTTCCTTGTATGGCAGAACCTGCCAGTACTGTGCAAGTTTGTGTGAATAGGCAAAATAGTAAGTGCTGGATCTGTTATATTAGGAAAAATAATCAATTTATTACTGTAAACAACATGGCACTGAATAAGGCTGACCTGTGACAGAAATATTCAAAATTTTATAATTGAGTTTCTTTTCATTATTGTCATTAGAAAACCTCTCTGACTGGTAGATTTGTTTTGCTTGTTTGAAAAAAAAAACTTTTCAGGAGACAGCAGAAGGGAAAACTAAAGATTGGAATGGAGATTTATTTTGATTTTATTTTTATTTTTGCAGCGACGGATCATTTAGGAATAATCTTCTGATATCCAAGTGGAGATGCCTGTTTGTGACTACTGAGAACAGTGACCCTTTTCCTCTTTTCAATTCAATTCAACTAAATTCATCCATCCATCCATTCTCTATACACCGCTTTATCCTCACTAGGGTCGCGGGGGGTGCTGGAGCCTATCTCAGCTGACTCAGGCGAAGGCGGGGGACACCCTGGACAGGTCGCCAGTCTGTCGCAGGGCTACATATACAGACAAACAATCACACTCACATTCACATCTACGGGCAATTTAGAGTAATCAATTAACCCTCAGCATATTTTTGGACTGTGGGAGGAAGCCGGAGTGCCCGGAGAAAACCCACGCATGCACAGGGAGAACATGCAAACTCCATGCAGAAAGATCCCAGAAAGGCTGGGACACGAACTAGGAAACTTCTAGCTGCAAGACGAAAGTGTTAACCACCGAACCACTGTGCAGCCAAGGAGTATGAGATTTGCAACGAGGTAGACAGATGACATTGAGGATTTAAACCGGGGATCTTCTTGCTGCAAGGCGAAAGTGCTAACCACTAAATCACTGTGCAGCCCCCAACTGAATTCAATTTAATTGAATTCAATTCAATTGGAATGTAAAGAGACAAAACTAAAGCTGAAATATAAACCTGCGTGTCACTTTACTTTACCTCCTGACCGCTGTCCAGCACACACAGTTTGGAGCATTGCTTTTTGGCATCCATCAGTACGTTGAACATGGTGCAGACTGACAGCGGCACCCGGAAGTCTGTCGACTTACTTGCTTTCTGCATTTTGGCATCAAATGCAGATTTTGTTCTGTGGGACCAAACAGAGGATTTGATGACTGCTATTGAAAGTGCGCTGTAAATACAAGTGTCACACACTTTTCATCAATATATTAAAAATATTAAACAAAAGGAAAAGACTTTTCACAAAGGAAAATGTCAGCTTTTGATGAGGTTGTTGAGTTTTATATTATCAAGTAAGAAATTAGTTTACTCAGATTTGTACTTAAGCTTTCCTTGGGCAAGTATGTTCATTTGTTATCCTGTAAGATATAAACACAAAGCTCCTGATTTGACTGTGGCAGCCTCTCAGTCTGACCTCTTGACACAGGCCTCCATCATGTCGCTTGCCATCAGTTTGAGTCTTTGTTCCAGATGTTTAGCAAACTCAATGTCTGGCCAGTGGAGGTCAAGCACGAACATCTGTAGAGCGTCCAGCTTCCAGAACAAATCATCGGAGGTGGCTGAGCCGTTACTGCAGAGAGGATGGAGAGTGTGATTAAGTGAAATGCACAAAGACAATGTCACTACAAGCTCATCTATGGACCTGTTGAGCTTTCCAACATGACAATTGGATCTTCTATTAAGTTCATTTGTTCAACCAAACTCTTATTTTGAAAAAAATATTATAATACCAATGGAGACTTGTAGTTTGAAGGTCCAGTTTTGTACATATTTTTCAACCTTTAAGTGTTGGTGATACGTTA
The DNA here is from genome assembly GCF_021347895.1 of Acanthochromis polyacanthus. NCBI lineage: Eukaryota > Metazoa > Chordata > Actinopteri > Pomacentridae > Acanthochromis > Acanthochromis polyacanthus. Next base: position 26,084,169 of record NC_067120.1, read on the forward strand.
TCATAGGAATAAATGAGATAGATCTTCATACAGAATTCAGACAGCAAAGAAACTTTTGTTTGACTACTAATTTCACTTCCAAACACTTCATCACACCTTTTGGTTCTGAACTTTCTATCAGTTTTCTTTTGATGTTTTGCTGTTTGCATGATATTTAGCTACCTCAAAAAAAAAAAAAAAATTCAGGTGGCATTGTTTTTATCTTTTTAGGTTTTGGAGCGACATTGTTATTTTTATTAAAAAAATAAGTTTACAAAGTGCCCTCTTTTGCTTTTTGCTCTTTCCTCAGTCTCAGTGCAAGAAAGAATTTGTCAGTGATTTTATTATTTATAAGAGTTTGACCCATTATCATAACAGAGAACACCATAGTTCAGGGGTGGCAAACTCATTTTAAGTCAGAGGCCACATATATTTACCTCTGTGCAATACTGCTGCTACATTTTCACTGTGCAATAAAGGTGTGCCTATGTGTATATGTGTGTGTTTATATAAATATATATATATATATATATATGGCATGCCGTTTAGGAAATTATATATATATAATGAAAGTACAAATATATTGAATGAAAGTCGATATATATATAAAAAAATATATATATATATATATATTTAATGAAAGTCGGAATATATATATATTGTTCAGATTTTAATTCCATCTATTCAGATTTTCATTCCATATATTCAGACTTTTTCCTGGAAGGGACATGGCAAACAAAAACAGGAATCTTATTGGACCTTTGCTCTTCAGATTAGCTCTGCTGTGATTAGCTATCTGTCTTCAGCATTGTCACAGGCAGCGGTGACAACCTTTGAGAAGACAGGTAATTTTTAGAGATGCTTTGAATCTGAACACGGAACGTGTTAGCATTAGCTTAGCTACTTAGCGTCGACTACATTTGCATCCACTACATAGCGGTTAAACACACGCTATATGATAATGATAATATCTATGTTTATCTTTATAGCTGGTCTTAAGGCTAATTACGAGGCAGAGGTCAGCTGTTGCCTGGACACATCCACGATCACACCACTGGTGGGACACAATTGTACTGGATTTCAGCTGAAGGCTGCTGTTCTGTCCAAACTGTCATGAGACATTTTTATTGTGACATACCCTCCACTGTTGTTAGTTTTTGATTCAATAACATTTTTTGAGATGAGGAAATCACTATTGCATGTTTCTACTTAAATGCCCTATTTTTATGATATATCACTACAGCATGAAGTTTTTACATTTTCCATAAATTTCACCCAAAAGTTGAATAACTATTTGTGAGCATTGTATGTAAACACGTAATGTAAGCACACTTCAATAATATATCTGCTGCAGTTTATCTACCTAGCTTGGTGTAACAGTAAAAAAAAAAAAAAAACAGCAACATATGGTACTGATATGTCTCAGAATAAAATCTGCTCGAAAAGCACAACCGATTATCTGTCAAAATGTGTGTCACAAAAGTGTGCACTGAACACTGAATAAAGTCTCTGTAGATTATAGACAAAATTTGCATCTCTCAGCACAAATTTCTGTTTATTCACCCGAAGTGCATGAGTAAAAATACAAAACAGGTTAAATTAAATAACTAAAAAGTAAAAGAATTTACAAAAAAAGATTTATTTTTCTAGAAAAGGCAGTAGTCGACAATGCAGTTTATTTCTGGGACAGTCACTCCAGCACCGACACCATGCGTCCCATCAGTCCAACCAAGGTTTTCATCCATCCTATGGATGTTCTGGAGCATGGCAGAGGTCAGCTCTTGGTGTCTTCTGATCTGTTCCAAGAACCGTTCCTCTGACCTCTCCAGATACTGCAGCAGATCCACAGCAGCTTCCTGCTTCCCTTTTCCAGCATAAAATCACCCAAAAAGTATTAGTTGTCAGTAATTATTTTCTTTTTTCATAAACACTGTTCTGCCCTTTAATCTTGCTGAACAGCACCTCCTACTGGTCCCTTTTTATATCGCTGTCCGCAGTAGTATTTTCTCTTCAGTGCAGCCATGTGCATCAGAGCCATGTGCAGTTCTCCTTTTCTATTTCAAGTCTGAGCGATTATACGTCTGTAAGTAGCGATTCATTGTTTTATTACTGTTTATTGATGATACCTGTTGCAAATATGTGATACTTTCTGTGGTAGAAATGCCAAATTCATTGCTAATCAGCTCTAGCTATGAAGCTTATTCTGTTAGCCTTTAGCATGACGTGCAGTTTACTGATTGTGAAGCTTGCTTATAGGGTTGTGAGCTAATACTGATTTAGTTCTCCTGTTCACTTACATTGTAATTTTGTGAATGTTCAGTAGCTAAATTCATGTTTGTGTCAATTCATATGTTTAAAAAGCATTGTTAAAAAGGTAAACTATTTACAGTGGAAAATGTTATTCAGTACACAGTGTAAATTTATTCTGTGTGTATTTCATGTCATTGCAGTTCTACAAAAAAGAAGGATATATTAAAAGAAGGAAAGGAAAAGAGAATCAAAAACACAAGACTTTGCCTTCAAACAAAACTCAGTCTCCTCCTGGTCCTTTTCCCACCTTCTGATGTTAACTGTCTGCCGAGCTTCGCAAAAGTGGCTTACGCATAGTGAGGGCAGAAGAGTAGAAAGACGTCTACACGGCGGACTCATCATCTAGAAAACAGCTTACCTGTACACTGCATCCACTCTTCTTCTTCATTCGTCACACTCATCAGTGCAAGCATGCAGCAGCAACACGCAGATGACATGCCAGAAGTACAGTCACAGCACTCAGGTTCCAGGGCTTCAAGACGTACACGCATGTCATCAGCAAGCGCTGCTGGAGTCACAGCACGAGCAAAGGCGGAAGCAGCACGTGCACAAGCTGCTTATGCAGAAAGAGAAGCAATGTGTATGGTAGAACAAGCACAACTACAGGCCAAGCTGCATGTGCTGAAACTGGAAAAAGATGCAGCAACAGCCTCAGCTGAGGCAGCAGTGTATGAAGCAGCTGAGGAAAATGAAATGAAAGGATTTCAAAGCGAACTTGATCTCCAGTTCGAGCCACTCCCACCTGCACAAAGAACATCTGAATATGTACTACGGCACTCTCAAGACAATGAATCATCTGCGTTTACGGGGCCATTGACGCCGCCATTAAAGGTTGACCCTAACAACGCCCCAGCTATGCACCACACTGCAGAAGCCAGGAGCAACGTCCCAGCTATGTATCACACAGCAGGAGCCAGCAACGATGTCCCTGCTACTCACTACACTGCAGGAGCCAATAACAACGTCCCTGCTACTAACTACAGACCAGCTCCACACTACACCGCTAGCAAAAGCCGTGTTAAGTCAGACAACACTAAGCAGTGGACACCTCTCCGCGCTGAATACCATACATCACCCATGTCAGATGTCACAAAGTACCTGAAGCGTCAGGAGATGATCACCTCGGGCCTTCTCAAATTCGACGACCGCCCTGAAAATTATTGGGCATGGCGATCCGCTTTCCTTGCAGTCGTTAAAGAGTTGGAACTTAACGCAAGGGAGGAGTTTGCTACTAACTACAGACCAGCTCCACACTACACCGCTAGCAAAAGCCGTGTTAAGTCAGACAACACTAAGCAGTGGACACCTCTCCGCGCTGAATACCATACATCACCCATGTCAGATGTCACAAAGTACCTGAAGCGTCAGGAGATGATCACCTCGGGCCTTCTCAAATTCGACGACCGCCCTGAAAATTATTGGGCATGGCGATCCGCTTTCCTTGCAGTCGTTAAAGAGTTGGAACTTAACGCAAGGGAGGAGTTTGATCTCCTGACAAAATGGCTCGGACCTCAGTCATCAGAGCTTGCTAAAAGGATGCGAGCGGCACATATCCACAATATACCTGCAGGTCTTGAGATGGTATGGCAGCGACTCGAAGACAGCTATGGATCACCAGAAGTCATTGAACACACTCTATTCAAGAGAAAAGAAGACTTTCCTAAGATGTCTAACAGAGACAACCAGTTGTTACAGCAGCTTGGTGACCTCCTACTTGAAGTTGAGATGTCAAAGTCAGGAGGGCATCTACCTGGCCTGGCAGTCCTTGACACTCCACGTGGTGTCAATCCAATTGTCGAAAAGCTCCCATATAGCTTACAGGAGAAGTGGGTCAGTCAGGGGTCAAGGTTCAAAGAAGAGTACCGTGTACCGTTTCCTCCATTCAGCTTCTTCTCTCAGTTCATTCGCAACCAAGCTAAAACAAAAAATGATCCAAGTTTCATTTTCACAACCAACACACCAAGCCATGTTAAAGCTCCGAAATCCACCAAGATGCCTGTGTCAGTAAGAAAGACAGAGGTTGCTCCTGAAGCCGCAGCTACCTCTGCAAGTGCATCGGAAAAGAGGTTGGATGACCCAGGGAAGTTCTGCCCAGTGCATAACAAGCCGCACCCTCTGAAAAGGTGTCGCACATTCAGAGGTAAACCACTGGAAGAGCGCAGAACTTACCTTAGGGAGAAAAACATTTGCTTTAACCCTTTACGCTTCAGTGCGTCGTAGGTGTACCGCCGGCGGTACACCTACTAATTTGCATAGGAATTTCAAGAATGTCCGACGGCTGCAAACACGATTATACAAACACTATACGCCGATGGAAAGCTTAGATTCTCATGAATCCGCCGGTATGAACCACTTTCAGATGCGATTACTACAGCGGGTGAGAAAAACACATTTGTCCGACAAAAATGAATATTCATCCATCCGTTCTCTATACACGGCTTCAACGCACACAGCGCGACTCACATTTCCGGGTTCATTACTACACACAAAAAATGGCCATAATCCAACCTTTTACATCCAGACGACACAAGCCAGTAAACTGTTTTGTCCAAAACATGTCCTGAAGTCGTATAAAATCCCCGAATCGGTCATTTTCAAGGAAATGCACCTCGTGATGCCCGTCCAATATTCCCCGTATTTTTCGTAATTTTTTTTTATTTAAAAATAGAATATTAGCTATTTTTTGTACTGAAAACGGCTGGAATTGACTGAAGCTTAAAGGGTTAAGTGCTGTTCTTCAACAACACACACAGCAAAGGATTGCAAGGCTGTCATCAAATGCATTGAATGCACCAGCGACAGACACTTAGCAGCATTGCACCCAGGTCCGGCACCATGGAACTCTACTAGTTCAGTGACTGCACCGGAGCAAGGTGGGGAGCACAACCTTCCTGAGAACACAGAGGTTACCTCAAAATGCACTGAGGTCTGTTCAGGAGCGGCCAGTGGGAGGTCATGCTCAAAAATATGTCTAGTTACAGTGTATCCAGCTGGTCAGCCTGAACTAGCAGTCCCTATGTATGCTGTTTTAGATGACCAGAGTAACCGGTCCCTGGCACGACCAGATTTCTTTGAGCTCTTCAGTGTGAGAGGAGATGCAGTCCCTTACACATTGAAGACCTGCTCGGGCATCGTGGAGACAGCAGGAAGGAGAGCATCAGACTTCGTGGTCGAGTCTACAGATGGGCAAGTGCAACTCACTCTACCAACTCTCCTTGAGTGTGATATGCTTCCAGACGACCGGACTGAGATCCCCACTCCAGAAATAGCACATTATCATGAACATCTGAAGCCTGTGGTAGACAAAATACCACCACTCAACCCAAAAGCCCAGATCCTGATCCTCTTAGGGAGAGATATCCTGAGAGTCCACAAAGTGTGGCAGCAATACAACGGGAAGCACGATGAACCCTTTGCTCAGAAGCTTGACTTGGGATGGGTCATTGTGGGGCACGTTTGTCTGGGGAGCGCCCATAAGCCTCATAATGTGAACATTTTCAAGACAAATGTAATGCTGAATGGTCGTAGCTCAATTCTCAGTCCCTGTCCTAACAACTTCCATGTCAAAGAAAAAAATGTCATGCTAGCACAAACTTCATCTCTCCAGAGTGGCAAGGAGGCTTCAACTCTTGGGAGTACCATCTTCAATCGGACTCCAGACGATGACAAGACAGGCCAGTCTATTGAAGATCAAGCCTTCCTTGCTCTTATGGATCGAGAGGTTTTCATAGACGAGACAAATAGTTGGGTTGCACCACTACCCTTTCGCACCCAACGCCGCCGTCTCCCCAACAACTACACACAAGCCGTCAAACGACTCTCCTCCCTGCGGCGCACTCTGGATAAAAGGCCAGTCATGAGACAGAACTTCATTGAGTTCATGAAAGACATCTTCAACAACGACCATGCAGAGCCAGCCCCTCCACTCGCAAGTGACGCAGAACGATGGTACTTACCTATATTTGGAATCTATCATCCTCAGAAGCCGGGGAAGATAAGGGTGGTCTTCGACTCAAGTGCAAAGCAGGATGGAATCTCCTTGAACGACATTCTGATGAGCGGGCCGGACCTAAACAACTCTCTGCTAGGAGTTCTGGTGCGCTTCCGAAGAGAACACATTGCAATTACGTCTGACATCCAGCAGATGTTCTATTGTTTCAAGGTTCGTGAAGACCATCGCGATTATCTGCGTTTTCTGTGGCACGAGGAGAACGACCTAGCCAAAGATGTCAGAGAGTTTAGGATGAAGGTGCATGTCTTTGGCAACAGCCCTTCTCCTGCTGTGGTTACGTATGGGCTAAGGCGAGCTGTCCAGCAGTGTGAGGATGAGTATGGCACAGACTGTCAGCAATTCGTGATGAGAAACTTTTACGTGGATGATGGCCTCACATCAGTCCCCACAGAAGCAGAAGCAATCGACCTGTTGACAAGAACAAGGGAAATGCTAGCAGTGTCCAATTTGCGCCTTCACAAAATCACTTCCAACAGTGCTGCAGTGATGGCAGCTTTTCCCGCAGAAGATCTCGCCAATGATCTAAAAGATCTTGACTTGGGAACCGAAGCTCTGCCACCACAACGCAGCCTTGGACTGGTGTGGAATCTTCAGACAGATTGCTTTACCTTTCAAGTATCTAAGGAAAACAAACCATTCACCCGTAGGGGTATCCTGTCAACCGTCAACAGTCTGTTTGATCCCCTTGGACTGGTTGCCCCCATCACCATGCAAGGTAAAGCCCTGGTCAGAGAAATATCGGGAGGGGAATTCGACTGGGACACCGCTCTTCCTCTAGAAAAGGAAATGCCCTGGGAAGCATGGAAGGAATCTCTTTCAGACCTTGAAGGGTTGAGCATCCCACGAACCTACTTCCCTGCGTCTCTTGCCTCAGCCCAACATCGGCAGTTGTGTGTCTTCTCTGACGCCTCACTTATGGCCATTGCTGCGGTCGCCTACCTTCGAGTCATTGATGAGAAAGGCCAGTGCCACGTGGGGTTTGTCATGGGAAAAGCCAAGCTGGCGCCTCGGCCAGCTCACACAGTTCCACGTTTGGAACTGTGTGGTGCTGTTTTGGCAGTGGAGATGGCGGACTTGATCCTCAGTGAGATTGATGAGGTTGTACATGCGGTTGACTTCTACACGGACAGCAAGATTGTCCTTGGATACATTCATAACACCTCCAGGAGGTTCTACATGTATGTGTCTAACCGAGTCAACCGTATCCTCAAGTCTAGTCACCCAGAACAGTGGCACCACATTACAACTGAAAGTAATCCAGCTGATCACGCCACAAGACTTATGTCAGCAGCAACCCTAAAGAGCACCAACTGGTTCTCTGGCTCAGAGTTCCTAGGACAGTTGGAAAAAGAGAAACCCTGTCCAGAAGGAGCCTTTGTACTTGTTGAGCCAGACATGGATGACGAGATCCGGCCTGAGGTTGGAGTGTTCTCATCAAGGGTGCACCTGGCAGAGGTTATGGCTATGATGAATGCCAGACCACTGGAGCAAGCCGTTTCGAACGGTTCTCAACCTGGAGGTCAATAGTACGGGCCATGGGAAGACTCATACACACTGTGCGAGCTGCGGCACAAACCTTTCAAGATCACGCTGTTGATGTACTTTGGCAAACAAAGACTGTGGTCATTCGGAGTGCTCAACAGGAAGCCTACAAAGAAGAGATCAGGTGCTTGGAGAAGGGCGGTAAACTCTCAAAACGAAGTCCTCTGAAGAAACTTAATCCCACCATTGACAAAGACGGTTTGCTGAGAATCGGAGGACGTATCTCATCAGCTGATCTCCCTAACTATGAGAAGCACCCAGTGATCATTCCAAAAAACAGTCACATTGCAACTCTCTTGGTAAGGCATTATCATGAAGAGGTAGTTCACCAAGGGCGCCATTTCACAGAGGGCGCCATCCGGGCTGCAGGGTTGTGGATTGTGTCAAGCAAGCATCTAGTTTCCAGAGTGATCCATAAATGCGTGACCTGCAGGAAGCTGAGGGGAAAGTTGATGGAGCAGAAAATGGCTGACCTACCTGCCGATAGGCTTGTCAAAGAGCCTCCTTTCACGCATGTAGGTCTGGATGCCTTCGGGCCCTGGTTGATCACCTCACGCCGAACTAGAGGAGGCCACGCTGAAAGCAAACGTTGGGCAGTTCTGTTTACGTGCATGAGTACTCGTGCTGTTCATATTGAGGTAATAGAGTCTATGTCCACGTCCTCATTCATCAATGCTTTGCGAAGATTCTTCGCTGTCCGTGGGCCTGCCAAGCAACTCCGCTCTGACTGCGGCACCAATTTTGTCGGAGCCTGCAAGGAGTTAGGGATTAACACGGAAGACTCTAAGCTCAAGAACTATCTTGCTCATCAAGGGTGCACCTGGACTTTCAACCTGCCCCACTCTTCCCACATCGGCGGCTCGTGGGAAAGGATGATAGGGATTGCACGCCGCATCTTGGACGCAATACTACTACATGCAGGTGCAGCTCCTCTCACTCATGAGGTACTCACGACATTGATGGCAGAGGTTATGGCTATGATGAATGCCAGACCGCTGGTGCCGGTATCAGTGGATCCTGAAATGCCCACTCTCCTAACACCTGCCATGTTGCTGACTCAAAAGATCAGTCCTCTGCTACCCCCTCAAGGAGACTTCGACCAGAAAGATCTGCATAGAAATCAATGGAGACAAGTCCAATGTCTAGCCGACACGTTCTGGAAGCGCTGGCGAATGGAATACCTGGCAACACTCCAAAAATGCAGAAAGTGGACAGAGGATAAACCAAGCGTTCAAGAGGGAGACGTCGTACTTCTCAGAGATAATCAGGCCAGACACAATGAGTGGCCTGTCGGAGTCATCCAGAAGACTCTTCCCAGTGCTGATGGGAAAACACGCAAGGTCGAAGTGAGAATCTTCAGTCAAGGTGCCATCAAGGTTTTCCTTAGGCCCATCTCAGAAGTTGTTCTCCTTCTGTCAAAAGACACTTAATTATTTTAAGGGGCCCCCAATATGTTGTGTTTTAGTTAATAGTGGTATCACAATGTAATACCAGGTGGGGAGTGTTCTGCCCTTTAATCTTGCTGAACAGCACCTCCTTCTGGTCCCTTTTTATATCGCTGTCCGCAGTAGTATTTTCTCTTCAGTGCAGCCATGTGCATCAGAGCCATGTGCAGTTCTCCTTTTCTATTTCAAGTCTGAGCGATTATACGTCTGTAAGTAGCGATTCATTGTTTTATTACTGTTTATTGATGATACCTGTTGCAAATATGTGTTACTTTCTGTGGTAGAAATGCCAAATTCATTGCTAATCAGCTCTAGCTATGAAGCTTATTCTGTTAGCCTTTAGCATGACGTGCAGTTTACTGATTGTGAAGCTTGCTTATAGGGTTGTGAGCTAATACTGATTTAGTTCTCCTGTTCACTTACATTGTAATTTTGTGAATGTTCAGTAGCTAAATTCATGTTTGTGTCAATTCATATGTTTAAAAAGCATTGTTAAAAAGGTAAACTATTTACAGTGGAAAATGTTATTCAGTACACAGTGTAAATTTATTCTGTGTGTATTTCATGTCATTGCAGTTCTACAAAAAAGAAGGATATATTAAAAGAAGGAAAGGAAAAGAGAATCAAAAACACAAGACTTTGCCTTCAAACAAAACTCAGTCTCCTCCTGGTCCTTTTCCCACCTTCTGATGTTAACTGTCTGCCGAGCTTCGCAAAAGTGGCTTACGCATAGTGAGGGCAGAACAAACACAGTTAACTTAAAGTAAATGTTCTATTTTGTGATTTTAGGACGGGCCAAAAGATAACATACTGATCATGTTGATGTCTGCATAGTCTAAACACATCTTATTTGATTTGGTGTGTTGAGAGGAGGATGGCGTGGAGGATGAGACCAGCGGGCTGCAGACTAGTGCTCCTGGTAACTGGACCTCATCATCCAAGGCCGACAACCAAATAAAATGAACAAGACATGCTGTTGATAGCATCTGTAATACAAATCATTTTCTCCGTTAACTGATTATTGCTTTGTCCATACAATGTTAGAAAGTGTTACTAAAAATACCTGCAATCATTTCCAACAGTGCTAAATGCCTTGTTTTATTTGCTAACAACAACAAAAAAACTACCAAAAGCATATATGTATAATAAATCAGTGCATTAAATTTCCACATCTGCAAAGCTGAAAATCACACAACAATCAGCATTTTACCTTGAAATTATGAAAATAGCTGCAGATTACCAGTACTCTTTACTTCATTGTGGTAACCTGATCATTTGAATAAGTTTTTTAGACTTGTATTACGGACACAAAACATAATTAACACATAAATTAAAATGTGTTTGCAAAGAGTTCACTGGTTCTTCAAGGGAAATTTCAATGACTACCATATAGACCCTTTATTTGTTTACAAACATTGTGACGTTTTTTGTGGGCGGGGCTTATGCTGGAGGCAAAAGCGGAGCGAGAAGTCAAGCAGGACTGGGAGTATTTAGTTTGCGCTGGGAGTTTGCGCTGCAAACTCGAGCATTTTTAACCCGTTAAATTTAAGTGTACCGCCGGCGGTACACTTACTAATTTGCATAGGAATTTCAAGAATGTCCGATGGCTGCAAACGCGATTATACAAACACTATACGCCGATGGAAAGCTTAGATTCTCATGAATCCGCCGGTATAAACCACTTTCAGATGTGATTACCACAGCGGGTAATATAAACACATTTGTCCGACAAACAACGAATATCCATCCATCCTTTCTCTGTACACGGCTTCAACGTGCACAGCGCGACTCACATTTCCGGGTTCATTATTACACACAGATGAAAATATTCCACAAAAACGGCCATAAGCTAACCTTGGTCATCCAGACAACACAAGCCAGTAAACTATTTTGTCCAAAACATGTCTTGAAGTCGGTATATAATCCACGAATCGGTCGTTTTCAAGGAAATGCACCTCGCGATGCGCGTCCAATATTCCCTGTATTTCTCGTCATATTTAACGGGTTATTGTTTTTGACTGTATTTTTTTCTGTGTCTTGTTGTGTCCTTGTTCTTATGGTGTGTGTATTTGGACCCAGTGTCTGGAATAAAGCTGAATTGAATTGAATTGAATATTTTTTATTTACAAATAGAATATTAGCGATTTTTTGTACTGAAAATGTCTGGAATTGACTGCAGCTGATCGTCTCTGTCCAGTCTTTTCGCCTCAGTGCATTTAACCACAACTGTCTTCGTTCCCTCTGAGCACGAGTGTTCGGTGGAATCCTATAAAACTTTAATTTGTGTTCGCCAATGTCATTCCTCCTATTCTGGCATCCAAAAACACAGCAGGACGACATTTTAGAAAAGTTGATAGAGCCTAGTCCCTCAGTCTTTCGCCTTTCTGTCCGGCCGCAGGCTTCCTCTTTTGCCTCCAGCTAAAGCTGTGATGTCATTCGTGACGTGATCATTAAAGGGTCTATAGAATAGAATACAGTGGGTTCGGAAAGTATTCAGACCCTTTGAAATCTTTCACTCCCAGATTATGAGAAATAAGATTCTCTGGTCTGATGAGACCAAGATTGAACTTTTTGGTGTTAATTCTAAGTGGTATGTGTGGAGAAAACCAGGCACTGCTCATCACCTGCCCAATACAATCTCTACAGTGAAACATGGTGGTGGGAGCATCATGTTGTGGGGGTGTTTTTCAGCTGCAGGGACAGGACGACTGGTTGCAATTGAAGGAAGGATAAATGCGGCCAAGTACAGAGATATCCTGGAAGAAAATCTCTTCCAGAGTGCTCAGGACCTCAGACTGGGCCGAAGGTTCACCTTTCAACGTGACAATGACCCTAAGCACACAGCTAAAATAACAAAGGAGTGGCTTCAGAACAACTCTGTGACCGTTCTTGACTGGCCCAGCCAGAGCCCTGACCTAAACCCAATTGAGCATCTCTGGAGAGACCTCAAAATGACTGCCCACCAACGTTCACCATCCAACCTGACAGAACTGGAGAGGATCTGCAAGGAAGAATGGCAGAGGATCCCCAAATCCAGGTGTGAAAAACTTGTTGCGTCATTCCCAAGAAGACTCATGGCTGTATTAGCCGAAAAGGGTGCTTCTACTCAATACTGAGCACATGGTCTGAATACTTATGAGCATGTGATATTTCAGTTTTTCTTTTTTAATAAATTTGCAAAAAGTTCTACATTTCTGTTTTTTCTGTCAAGATAGGGTGCTGAGTGAACATTAATAAGAAATAAAATGAACTTTTTTGATTTTGGCAAATGGCTGCAATGACACAGAGAGTGAAAAATTTCAAGGGGTCTGAATACTTTCGGTACCAACTGTAGAATAGAATAGAATAGAATAGAATAGAATAGAAAAGAATAGAATAGCCAATCGTATTGTCAAACAGAGCTTACACTAGCTGGTAAAAACTCACATTCTCTCACCATTGGACTGGTAAAAAACTAAAACTATTCGAAATAGTGTAAAAAAATTACAGTATATACGCGTAAGACTCCATCTCTCTCTCTGTCTGTCTGTCTGTCTGTCTACAGTCATGGGAAAAATTATTAGACACCACCCTTGTTTTCTTCAATTTTTTGTTCATTTCAATGCCTGGTACCACTAAAGGTACATTTATTTGGACAAATAAGATGATAACAACAAAAATAGCTCATAAGAGTTTAATTTAAGAGCTGATATTTAGCCATTGTTCATGGTTTTCTTAATAAGATAATAAACTTAAGTTCTTATATCAATAGCAATGGCACTGTCAAGAACAATATATACATCAATATATACCATATACTGGGCTTTGCAAAAGTTCTGTTACATGGTTTCATGCGCTTTAGAGACGTTTACATGTTGGAGTGAAAAATTCCATTTAACAAACTGAAAGTTCTACCTTATAGGCAGATGTCATTAATACAAATTTGTTCTCTGGTGAAGTTGTATAAAGATGGAAGTCAAAAGAATTCAGATATCTGCTCGCCTTCGTGCTGGTCACAAGTCTGATATAGCCAAACAGCTGAACATCAGCCAGATGACTGTCCACAGAGTCGCGGAGAGGCTCAAGATTGGTGAAGATCTTTCAGGTCTTCACCATTCTTGAGCCTCTCAACCAGCCCCTTCAATATATGTTTAGTCTTTTTTTCCTACCGAGCCCTGGAAGGGACATGTCGGTATGGCGAAACGACAATGGAGGACACCCACCCGGACGAGAGTTTTATTGAGTTTTATTTTGAAATCGGCCTGAAATACACTGACATTCAAGCAGTGTGATGCACTACGAGTCTGCCATGCAAACCAGCGATCCTGATAATGGTAAGTTTTATTTCTCCAACATCCTGCTGTTAACCTACTATGAATATGCTAGCTACAACAGTCCCACATCAGTATTATGAACGTTCCGCTAGCTAGCGTGGTCCGGACACTGGATCAGTGATCAGAGGTTGGCGTTGAACTGGTTTGCCAGCCAGTTAGCCGCTGGTAAGCTAACAAGCTATGAAACGACTCCTTATAAAACCGGAGGAAAGAAGCAGCAATACTTCATTACAAGAGCTGTTTTCAAAGCCTCCCACGCTGTTACACAATGACCCATTAATCATATTACTGTACTATAGACCCTTTAATGATCCACGTCACGAATGACGTCACAGCTTTAGCTGGAGGCAAAAGAGGAAGCCCGCGGCCGGACAGAAAGGCGAAAGATTGAGGGACTAGGCTCTATCAACTTTTCTAAAATGTCGTCCTGCTGTGTTTTTGGATGCCAGAATAGGAGGAATGACATTGGCGAACGCAAATTAAAGTTTTATAGGATTCCACCGAACACTCGTGCTCAGAGGGAACGAAGACAGTTGTGGTTAAATGCACTGAGGCGAAAAGACTGGACAGAGACGATCAGCTGCAGTCAATTCCAGACATTTTCAGTACAAAAAATCGCTAATATTCTATTTGTAAATAAAAAATATTCAATTCAATTCAATTCAGCTTTATTCCAGACACTGGGTTCAAATACACACACCATAAGAACAAGGACACAACAAGACACAGAAAAAAATACAGTCAAAAACAATAACCCGTTAAATATGACGAGAAATACAGGGAATATTGGACGCGCATCGAGAGGTGCATTTCCTTGAAAACGACCGATTCGTGGATTATATACCGACTTCAAGACATGTTTTGGACAAAAGAGTTTACTGGCTTGTGTTGTCTGGATGACCAAGGTTAGTTTATGGCCGTTTTTGTGGAATATTTTCATCTGTGTGTAATAATGAACCTGGAAATGTGAGTCGCGCTGTGTACGTTGAAGCCGTGTACAGAGAAAGGATGGATGGATATTCGTTGTTTGTCGGACAAATGTGTTTATATTACCCGCTGTGGTAATCACATCTGAAAGTGGTTTATACCGGCGGATTCATGAGAATCTAAGCTTTCCATCGGCGTATAGTGTTTGTATAATCGCGTTTGCAGCCGTCGGACATTCTTGAAATTCCTATGCAAATTAGTAAGTGTACCGCCGGCGGTACACTTAAATTTAACGGGTTAAAAATGCTCGAGTTTGCAGCGCAAACTCCCAGCGCAAACTAAATACTCCCAGTCCTGCTTGACTTCTCGCTCCGCTTTTGCCTCCAGCATAAGCCCCACCCACAAAAAACGTCACAATGTTTGTAAACAAATAAAGGGTCTATTCTACATATAGCCCAATTTGATCTCAAGTGGTCCAGACCAGTAAAATCATCACATAATAACCTATAAATAACTACAACTCCAAATTTTTCCTTTCGTTTTCGTTCAAAAAAGCACATTCTGAAAATGTTCACATTTAAGAAAATATCTTTCAACAAAACATCATGAGCAAACTGAAATTTCAGAAGAAAAAAAAGTTAAAATTTCACAACACAATGCTTCAGTTTATCATTTACACATTTTAACTTCCAGATCACAGTGTGTCTACAACGGCACAACACATTTAGTCACAGCTATCCGGAACTGAAAAATATGACCTTTTACTTTATGATTAAAACAACTTGCCAAGATCTAATTTTATATTTACAGTCTTACAAATTTACAATTTTCAGTTGATGTCTTCTCTGTAATTTTTGCACTTTGCAAAGTCATTAGGAGGGCCAGATTAGGCCTTCTGGCGTGCCGGTTTTGGCCCACGGGCCATATGTTTGACACCCCTGCCATAGATAATAAAGTCTGTGAACATGGGATGGGTATGCAGCTGTAAACAATGACCCTTTTGGAAACATAACTGTGTTGGTGTGTTCAAGAACACTCCAAAACACGAGGATTTACTGCGTGCTGTAGAAATTTTTATTTTAGAAATGCTGTATGTGTTGGTGTGACTTTTTCAACTAATTAAATGTCTGTCTTCATGAACTGAAAGGTTAAAAGAAATTGTTTGTGTGAGCATCAGTGTGTTGTACATCTAAAGCACAAGTTATGGAGTGCGATCGGGTATCTCCAGCGAACACATATCAAATTAGTTCTTTGTTTAACCAGTGGGGACAGAAAAACAAGATTGCTAAGTATCTTGTAGACGACAAGTGTCCTGAGCTTCTAGTATGGTTCTTCAACAGGTTTTGGTAGTCTGGGGCTAGAGCTGTGTGGTTTCAGTCAGTAAACACAGCGCTAGGCTGAAACAGAGACAGATGGACATCTCCCTGCCTTCTCCCCTGCGCACAGGTTACACAGCAACACATGGCAACGCTCACCGCCACCGACATCCAAGTGTACAGCGCCCAGCTATTAGAATGACAGCCACAGGAGGATGGAGGAGTGGGAAGGAAGATGACAGGGGGGTTAAAACAAGCACCACTCACTCCCTCACTTTTCTCACTTCGCCTTTAAAAGACTGTTACCTTAACAAGTGGTGCAGAGGAATAAATGCTTTGGGCTGAGTCCGTGGTGCAATTAAACACTCAGTGGCTATCCCCCTCATGTCTAATTAGTGGTGCTCTTCTCTGAGCGTGCTCTGCCCCACTCCCTGGGGAATGGGACGATCCCACTCGCCCGTCTGTGCTCGCTAATGAAGTGCCAGCTTTTCTCTCTCTCTCTCTCTCTCTCTCTCTCTCTCTCTCTCTCTCTCTCTCTTTTTCATAGATCAAGGAGGGCCAAGTGAAGTGAGGTAGAGAAACAGTGTGGTCTGTGTTGTGGGAAAGGCTGGGGGTGTCTGAATGAGGAGCCTTTTTAAGAAACACACCCTCAACCAGCCCCTTGAGACTCCCTCTCCCCACCTCACCCCTCAACATGGCCACCAGCACTGGCAGTTCTATTGCAGACTCACTTGCTCCAAAACACACTGATTGAAACATGAAAACTTATAGAAATGTTTCTAGAACACCAGACTGAGCAAAACACATCAGATTGCGGTCTTAGCTAAATCTGTACCTCAAGTAACGATCACTGTCTCAGTTGCTTCATCTTTTCATCAATTTTAGATTTAATCAGCTAGTCACACATAATGTCCACCTTAAGTTCTGAGAGCCAAAGGTAAAAGCTGAAATACCTTGTTCTGCCTGACCAATAACCCAAAAGCCAAAAATATTCACTTTACATGGATATAAAGCAGAAATTAGGGAAACTGGAAGCAGTCAATGCAGAGATGTTGATAATTACCTCTGCCAGGAGGTTATGTAATCACCGGAGTTTGTCCGTTTGTCTGTTTGTCTGTTTGTCTGTTAACAGCATAACTCAAAAAGTCATGGACGGATTTTCACCAAAATTTTACAGAATGTCTGGAAGAGCAAAAGTAACAATCGATTAGATTTTGGAGGTGATCCGGATCACCGTCTGGATCCAGGATTTTTTTGAGTCCAGACAGAGTCCTTCAAAAAAAATCCTGGATCCAGACGGTGATCCGGATCACCTCCAAAATCTAATCGATTGTTACTTTTGCTCTTCCGGACATTCTGTAAAAATTTGGTGAAAATCTGTCCCTGACTTTTTGAGTTATGCTGTTAACAGACAGACAGACAGACAGACAGACAGACAGATGGCCTGGCGGAGGTATGCGCCTCTGAGTGCTTTTCTAGTTTACATTGTACATTTTCTATGCATATTGCTTCTCTAAAGGCACCATTTGCAGCAAATTCAGTTCTTTTCGATGGAATCACTGCACTTACTGGATGTGTACGTGGACTTGGACAAGACAAAATGGAAATCTCAAATCCCTTTGATTTTTTATTCTAATCTCTATGTTCTGTTCAGTTCAAGATTCATTGTCAGTGCCTTCATTTTTCTCCTAAGCTATGCAGTTTCATCACAGTTCAAATTAAAGCAAATGCACAACAGTAAGTGAATTGTTCACACAAGACACTCAGCTTTGCTTCAGTCTGCATTCACTTCAGTAGTGGGTTGGTAGTGCCAGCTGCTAAGTTCAGCTCAGTACACACAACCCTATAAAAGCTCTGTGCATAAGGTAAAGCACCCTGGTAATTTTAGACTGAGCTATCACATTATGGTTGCTGCTGTGGCTTTCACAGTCTTGTAATATACTGTCATCGAGTAAGTAATGTGTGCTCCAGTACAGTCAGCTCACTCTGAAAATCTACTGACAGACTGGTTTTACTGTATTGTCATGTATAACAAACTAGCCAGCACTGTAAACGAACAGTTAGCCGCAGTACTGCACAAAACAGAGGATACTTTTGTAGCTTACTAGCAATGCTGAGCGATATGCTTTCATTCAACCTCCTCTGTTGAACAGTAAAACTGCTCTACAACAGAGACACAGTTATGAGAACAAGTCAATTGCACAAGTGCATCTTTTGAAAACAATTGTGTAAACTTATGGATAAATTCTTAAGCAACTTTCAAACATCATGTACAGCGACAACTGAGAGAACTTGGGCAACTAATATTATCGTAGTTGTGCTAACATGTTAGAGATAGGATTCTAAGTTTCACAGTTCACTAAACTGCCATGTGGTTGAAAGGCCACAGGACTGCCAAGTATCTAGATCCAAAGGCATCACAAAGATGCTCAGGTGAAATGTCATCCACAATTTAAACAATTCAAATGAAATGGACCAGCTTCTTTCTGGTATTGCATGTTTTCTTATGGACAATTCAACATGAGATAATGAGAAACAGGGAAACTGTACACATTCACAGTCAGTAAGTGACCATTGAACACTACATACAAATCATAGTTGTTTTTCTTTTGATTAGATTAATAGCTACTTTTTTAAGTATTGCTTTCCAATTGAGACAGTCATCCATTTTTTATCACCTCATATCTAGAGCCTTGATAATGCTTTGTCGTTAGTGTAAAAGAATAAGCTTTGTGGAGAGCAAATGGATCAGTCAACCCCAACACTAAAACCACTTACAATCAAACTCAATAGTAATCAAAGGGATAGACTGATAATCGTCCTGAACAATTATTGTGGTTTCCCATTAACAATATTGTTATTTTCATTTACCAATTATGGATCAATTAAATGTGCTACTTTGGGTCTGATGCAGCTGCCTCTCTCTGTCTGTGTGACTCTGTGGTCTCAGCAATATGTGTTTAGCAGAAACACAACCCACATAAACTGAAAAAGGAACACAAGCCATCATCACAAAACAGGAAATCAGCTACTTTTCTAAGGCTATGCTAATGGCTAGTGGCAACATTATTAGGCAGCCACAAATTACTCCAAAATAGTGTCTCAGAAACAACACTGATTATGCTTTCAGATTTGGACCTCAGTGAGCAATAAGTGACAGAACAGAGTAAGATTAAGAGACTGGAGAAGAACAGCAGACAGAACTGCAGGAGACAAACTGTTCAATATCAATAGTATTGTAAAGCGTCTTTAAGTGTCTTGAAAAGTGCATTTATATTATTATGTATTATTATCATTGCTATAGTGGATCTCACAGTAAACTGAGGACAGCATCCTTGTATGATGCTGATGTGTTGTATCGACTTTCAGATGTATGTCGCTTTGGATAAAAGTGTCTGCTAAATGAAACTGTAGAATTGTAGAATGTTGTGGCTGCTCAGTGTAAAACCTTTGTCAGACTATGAAAAGTAAAGGATAGCCATGGCAATTTACTTTACTTTGTCTTTTATTCCAGTTAGGTTCCAAGTGGTTCTTGTTTGAGGTAGAGTTAAACTAGTGTGTTTCGTTTTGTAGTTTTCTCACATATAAAACAGAATATTTTTTAACTTACAAGATGTCAGGCAGATTTATTCCTTGCAAGCTGAAACAGAAGATTGAGGTGCTGAGTTATTGTATCACTGACATTCGTCAAATTGTAGCATGCACACTGCACAGCACAAGGACTCAAGAAAGACATGAGGAGTCAAAATCTTCACCAACAAGTCTCCAAGGAACGATCGAATGCAAGTGATGCTTTACTGACAAAAGAGCTACAGTATCACAGAAAGAATTTAAAACCACAAACCTCCCTCTCCTGCCGATCCTGGCTCATTGAGATGAAAATAATGCAGAAAGGTCTTTACTTCACACTCAGAGTTGTTGTGGAATTCAATAAATTAGTTTTACTAAAAGAAAAACATTTAAACTTGAAAGGGGCATCATACTGGGAAATAAAACTATATGAATTAGAGGAGTTCTGAGTGGAATACTTTGATGTTGACACTTTAACAAACATGTAGACATGATAAACAGAAACAGAACTCCAACAGCACTGCTGAGTATTAGATCAGAGGACAGTTCAGACTACAGGTCTTCACCGATACCTCATCCCAAATGACCAGACCTGACCTGATCCTGGTTCTTGTCCACTGTCAATCTTTTCTCTGCAACTCTTTGAATTTGTAAAAATTTAATATGAAGGAGGAAAGCAGCATGTTGTTTCAGCAGATGAAAATGTGGGAAATGCGGGATTGTTGACTGAATATGTCTTGATTTAGCAATTAGAGGACAAACCCTAATTACGTTGGTGATTCCTTGATTTTTCCTTGAGCACAAAACACTGTTAAATAGAACTAAGAAAAATTCAAACTGAAGGTATGTACCGCATATCTTAATGAGGTGTACACCATGTAAAGTTTAATTTTGTTTTTAGCTGTATTCAAGTTGTGCTGCTCACAACAGACATAACACGTTCAGGAGCTGGTATTTTTTAAATTATTCAAATAAACAATGCTAACATTTACACATTTACATGTAACAACCATGCATACACATGTTAGCACACTAACACAAACATGCTTTTATATATATATATATATATATATATATATATATATATATACATATATATATATATATACATATGCGTCTGTGTGTGTGTGTGTGACTGTAGGCTACCTATACCAAAACACACAACATGGTAATACAGTCCCTCCAGGATTTTGCGGGCATTTTTCGTGATTGTTGTGGCTGAAAATGCCTGAATTCGCGGCAGCTTTTCTAAAAAAAATTGCGATAAAAGTTACGATGTTTTAAGCTTATTTGTTGAGATAAAATTGCGGGAGATAAGTGACAATTGCTAAAAAGCTGCATTTTTTTCCAGCTTGTAGAACATGTTTCAACACTATAATTGACAATATTTATTCCGAAATTAATTATTTAATGTTCCAACCCATTTCCACAAAAGCTGGCACACCATGGTGAGACATTAGCAGCAGCCAGATACTGGTTAATATGATGTGACCTAACTATGCAGGGGGCGACCAGAATTGATGGGACTCAGAAACACGCCCACAATTTAATCAGTTGTTTTTTGTGTCATACGTCCACAGTGGTAGATTTCTTGTAGGATCACAATCATGTGATCGTCATCGGGCTGCTGAGGTAGCGTTCACTTGTTGCCATGGTTACCGTGTCGCTATCAGACGCCGTGCCGCTATGAATTACGTGCATTACATTTGCACTGGGAGCTGCTATGATTGGTGGAACTCACGAGAGGTGGGCCAAAATTGCGGGAAAGTTGCGGTGATTGGACAAAATTGCAAGGCCACGCAAAATTCACGGAGATTGGTTGATTTTGCGTGAATTCGCACGATCACAACATCGCGAATTCCTGGAGGGACTGGTAATACAAGTGTTGACATGACCCAATAGCAAGCTGTAATGATATTTATTTGATTATATTAGAGAATAAATGTTATTATAAGCTGGCAAAAGCTGCAGTCAGAGAGTAGTACATAAATGGAATGTTGTCATGCTAACAGGCTAAAGGAACGCTAACATGCTAAGCTAGCATTCAGGTCCTTTGCAGCGGAGTCTGACAAAAAATACAGCTCGTATTTATTAAAGCTAGGATTTTGGAACAGAGTTTTAGAAGTGATCTGGTCAACAGATGCACAAGGTAACAGACCAAGACCAAGAGACTAGATGCAGGTAATAAGGAAAGATTTGATGAGTTTAGGACATATTACCTGTCATTGGTCTGGGTTAGGATCTGGGTACTTTTTTCTACTCATGGACCGTATCTTGATTTCCTGTAGGAAGATATTCTGCCTATGCTTCTTTACTGACAAACTGGGACCCTGTGAAGATTTCTTGTCCTGATCCTCAGGGGCATGTAACCCCAGCTATACATACGTGTTCTCACACAGTGGTCCCATCCAGGCAGGTGCAGAGAAGCTGGGCATCTGTGGCAGTGTGAGGGGAAGGCTGGGGACTTTGGGAAGGGGAACACTGGCGAGATTATTAGTTAACGACCTGCCGGAATCAGCAGAAAAGTTGATGATGGTGTTTAAAGAATACAGGACAAGGAGAAAGAGAAGAGATTGCAACAGTAACAGTGGCTGTTTCTTACAGCACGCACACAGAAAAATAGTAGCATAATGGCAGCCACTTGTTCTGCCTGCAGTAACTGATGAATAGCAAAAACAACAATAAAAGACAGAAAAGTTACTGCTCACTTCCATTCTTTTTTTTTTTGCATTTCAGGTGTGTTTTGTCAAAGAGTGCACTGTGTCCTTGCTGTTTGTGTTGTACATTCACTGCTGCCTCCTTTTGTTCCTCTGCTGTCCTGTGCAACGCTATGTTTGTACAGTTCCCTTGTCTTTTATTGCTTTGGGTACATTGATGCCACAACCAGTTTCACATCTCGACAAATCATTACAGCTGATAGTGAACAGATGTAAAATGTCAATAAGAGACAATTTTTCTATAAAAACTGACAGCCACAGAGGTCACATGCAGGGCCAGATGAGAACCGTATCAAGGAAAGATCATTTATAATATAATTACAGCTCACCATTATCAGAAAATTTGTTTCTCAAATATCCTGTGTATCAATGTGGCTTCTCCAGTAAGCATGTACTGTATATGGAAGCAACGGATGGCACTCACAT
Source organism: Acanthochromis polyacanthus (assembly GCF_021347895.1). Classification (NCBI taxonomy): domain Eukaryota; kingdom Metazoa; phylum Chordata; class Actinopteri; family Pomacentridae; genus Acanthochromis; species Acanthochromis polyacanthus. The sequence continues at coordinate 26,106,726 of NC_067120.1, forward strand.
ATTGTAGTCTTTATTGGGATCAATAAATGATCTTGTAATGTTTCTTTACAAGAAAAACAGCGAACAGTGACAGGATACATGTTGGGGTTGATATGTGTACATTACCTTGACTATAATTCATTAAGTGTAACACTTTGGTGAGTATTCCAAGAGATTCATGTAAGCTGCAAGTTTAAATTTGTTGAAAGTTCAACCTCTAAAGGAGCTTAATGTTTAAAAATAACTCCAGGTATTCAGTTACCATTGCTATTTTATGTATGCATGTTTGTTTTTGCACCTGTGTACATTCATGAATTTTAATTTTCTGGGACTTCTCTTTGCCACAACTGATCCTGATAAAATTTGCACCCACTCAGTTATTTCACTTTATACGCCATTGCCCTGCCTCTTTGCTTAGTGTAAATGGCACAAAATGTATTTAAATTTTTTCACAAAATAATCAAATTCCTCATTATTTTCATATCTAAAAACCACACATAAAATTTCTATAAAAAGAAGGTTTGCACAAAGACACAAATGGATACGTATACAGATTGGAATTTGTACATGACACTGATATGAGGGCTGTAAATGTGAAGACAAATTGATTTAAATGACTATATTTCAGAGTGATGCAAATATTAACTACACGCTGAAGGATAGATACTAAAACTGTGCTAAACTGACAATTGTAATCAACCTGGATGTCTAGTAAAAACTTGATGGAAAAGAAAAAGATTTCACTCAATAAACAGACATTTATTTTTGACTCTTTACCATCAGAAGCTATCAGCCAACCTTACTGCTCATGAGGATGAATGAGCCTTACCTAACAGACTGCCAGGTCTCCTGTTCGAAGCCTCGGTGAATGGACTGGGCAATGGACGACTCCATCAAGTCAATGTAGCGCACCACCAGGGGCACAAACAGGTCCTGCAGGTGTTTGTGGAATGTCCCATTGCACAGGTGAGCTGTAGGGGGCAGATCCAACAGCAGATTAGGTAAGCAAATTTTAGAATTTTTGAGACTTTTTTTTTCTTTATAGATTTGCCTGACTATCTACGAAGATCCCGGTTCGTGTCGAGGAGTTCCTGGGATCTTTCTACATGGAATTTGCAAGTTCTTCCTGTGCATACGTGGGTTTTCTCCGAGTACTCTGGTTTCCTCCCACAGTCCAAAAACATGCTGAGTAACTCTAAATTGTCCGTAGAACGTCCGTGAATGCGAGTGTGATTGTTTGTCTCTATGTGTAGTCCTGAGATAGACTGGTGATCTGTCCAGGGCCTTCACCCTAAGTCAGCTGGGATAGCCTCTGGCCCGACCGTGACCTTAATGAGGATTAAGTGGTATATAGATAATGAATGGATGGATTGATAATCCCTTACTCCCTGAAAGTGGCTGTTGGTTCCTCAGAATGTGCAGATCTATGAAGTCCCTGCCTCTCTCTTCACCAATCCAGTGGCTGAAGCTCAAGCACACCAGCACTTCTACGGCTCTGTTCAAAATTGTAAAGTTACTCTGTGCTACACAATCCCAAGTTGTAAAAGCGCTGCTTCAAACTTTAAGGCCCTCTAATTTTTTAACAGCCTTCAGCCCTTGAGTCAGAACTGATGCGTTACACACAGCATGTATTGCCAGGTTGTTCAACAGTCAAATCAAATTGCTTTGGGATACATATTAGGACAAATTGTGCCACTGTATAAATAACTGACTGTGACTCCTTTGAAATTTCTGACATTTTAAGTGTAAGGAGTGTTCAGAAGTAGGTATTTGCCTTCTGCCTCAGAGTCACATGTGACCGTTGATACTCTGTTTCTGTCTTTTAATAAGACCACAACTAGCAGCTAGTCAGTTTATCTTGGCACAAACACTAGAATGAAGGAAAAGATAGTTTGGCTTTGCCCAAAGGTAACACAATCCAACATTGAGCACCTGTAAAGCTCACTGAAAAGGATTGTGTCTGTTTTATCCATAAAGAAATTTTCATCTAATATTGACACATTTAGAAGTGTACTGTATGTTGTACTACTTGAAGTCACTGTTAGCTGCTGGCAACCTCAGAATAAAGACAAGAGTCCAGAAAAAACACTGCTCTTGTCTTAGATTGAATGAATGAATGAATGAATGAATGAATGAATGTTTAAGCTACTGCTGACTCTACATAAGCTATGCAATAACAAGCAGTATCCATCTTCTGCTCAGCAAGAAACTAAATATGTGTATATCCCCATGTGCTTAGATTTATTGCCAGAGCATAAAGTGATATTTTACACAGTTCCCTCCAACTTTGAGTCAAGTTTCCATGTTTTAAAAAGACAGTCCTGCTGTACACAAAGCATGTCCATAAAGAAATTTTTGGTATGACAGTTTGGCATCATCTAGAAAAATCTGACATTCTAAACAAAACCTGAAGACTAGAACCCTTACAAAGGTAAACATTTGTTCCGTAAAAGATCGAAACTTCTGGGATTAAATGCGACTACATAGGTGTTCTTGCTATTGTGTACACCCTCATATTTCACACTCCTATCCTCCCTGTAGGATTGAGAAAGACGGATAAACCATCACAGACAGTAACAGTCCACGGTCAGGAGGGACCAAGACAGTGAGTGGTGGGTGAGAAGCGAGCAGGCTCGTCTCCCAGGGCTTCATTAGTTTTAATTCCTCTCACTCTGCTCTGTCGTGATTAACACTAGCCTTTTTGCCCTCTGGAGAGTAAAACACGCCTACTTCACAACCGCTCACATGCTGACAATCAAGTGAGCATTTAAATAATCTTCAGAACAACTGAGAGATAATACATTTGTTGAAGAAAATACACAAAGAGTTGGTGAAATGCTGTCATGTCACCTGAGATCAGCTGACTGTTGGTCACCGCCAAGGCTAGGGTGTCTAAAAATGCAGTGAACAATTAAAAAACAAGGATTGTTATGATTTTATTATTGTGAGGTTCAGAGAAGCCAACTGGTATATAAATTTCTCTGTCACTTAAATAAGATCCAGCATTTGATTGGGACCGAACTGAAACTAATCTCTTTTTTCTAACTTCAGATATAATTATCAGAGGGAAGACCTCATTTGTACAAACAGTCAAAACTATAATCCTTCTCATTCTGTGTTTCGGCTCCATCTATCGCCTCATTATGCTCCAATACAAGTCGGCTAATGTTGTGACACTTGGAATAATTACGGCATGAACAGAAGATGGTAATTAGAAAGAATATAAGATATGAGCCACAGAAAAGGAGATTTATGGGTTATTCACATAATGAAACACTGAGTTTTTTGTTCCCAACAGTGCCCTTGGGCAGTCTGTCTATCTGCCTGCCTGTCTGTTACTGTATTTGAGAGACTTTGGCATCAGCCATGTTAAATAACACCTTGCATCTTGCCAAGTCTCTGCTGGCTCCAAGACAAAGCCTTGCAACCGGCGGAGAGCTTAAGGAAAGAAAACAATGAGCTGAGATTCTTTTTCTCCAGCAGTCAAATGAAATCTTCACAGTGAAAATCTTCAGTTAAATGCAATCTATCAGAGAAAAACATATTACAACTTCAAACACAGCAGTGCAAGGCTGATGTTTGTCATACTTTAATTTGAAGTTTCCTCTGTCATAATATATGTTGTTATTGTTTTGTTTCACCGTGTTCAAACCTTGACACATAAAAAAGCACATTATAAAAATAAGTGGGTGGAAAAACAGTTTCCTCATTCCTGAAATCATGTTTGTTGCTGTGTGAATATGTTACAAAAAATTGTTCACTATTCACAAACTCGCACATCTCCTGCTCATGTCCTCGATAGTTCTTTATTCGCAGCTTCCATTTTGTATAAATAGTTAAGACTGACTGAATACCTTGACCTCCTTTCATTTCTCCTTGCACTGTGTAGCACTTTAGATCAACTTTGTAAATAAAGATAACTTTAGTGATAGATTTAAATGCCCAGCAGCAAAGACACAAAATAAATGACGTGCAAATTCACAAATTCCAAAACAAGAAAGCTATTAAGGACAGAGGGCAGTTCACTGTTGTCGCTAAACTTGCCAAACAAATATCGCCTTGTTCAGAAAGAAACCCAATAAATTTTTTTTAACTTTTTTTACTTAGTGGAACACTTAGCAGCCTGTACATCTCCGAGTTTACATGCAAAATGATATTTTAGAGGTAGAATAATAGCAGTATTATTAGTAGATTATACCATAAGGCCAACAAAAAGACTATCAAGAGATTTGATGTTGCTTGTGAATTCCAAAAGGATTATCCTTTTAATCACATGGTTTAACTTCTTCTTTTCCTTTCGGCTTTTCCCTTCAGGGGTCGCCACAGCGAATCAATTGCCTCCATCTAACCCTGTCTGCTGCATCTTCTTCTCTCACACCAACTACCTTCATGTCCTCTTTAACCACATCCATAAACCTCCTCTTTGGTCTTCCTCGAGGCCTCCTGTCTGGCAGTGGGAAACTCAGCATCCTTCTACCAATATATTCCTTCTCTCTCCTCTGGACATGTCCGAACCATCTCAGTCTGGTCTCTCTGACTTTATCTCCAAAGCCTCTAATATGTGCTGTCCCTCTGACGTACTCATTCCTGATTCTATCCATCCTGGTCACTCCCAAAGAGAACCTCAGCATCTTCAGTTCTGCTACCTCCAGCTCTGCGTCCAGTCTTTTCCTCAGGGACACTGTCTCCAGACCAAACAACATGGCTGGTCTCACCACAGTTTTGTAAACCTTTCCTTTCATTTTAGCTGAAACTCTTCTATCACACATCACACCTGACACTTTTCTCCAGCCGTTCTAGCCTGCCTGTACACGCTTCTTCACCTCTTTTCCACACTCTCCATTGCTCTGGACTGTTGACCCTAAGTACTTAAAATCCTCCACCTTCTTGATCTCTTCTCCCTGTAACCTCACTCTTCCACTTGGGTCTCTCTCATTCACACACAGATACTCCGTCTTGCTGCGGCTAACCTTCATTCCTCTCCTTTCCAGGGCAAACCTCCATGCCTCTAGGTTCTCCTCCACCTGGTCCCTGCTCTCACTACAGATCACAATGTCATCTGCAAACACCATAGTCCATGGAGACTCTTGTCTAACCTCGTCTGTCATCCTGTCCATCACCATAGCAAACAAGAAGGGGCTCAGAGCTGATCCCTGATGTAGTCCCACCTCCACCTTGAACTCCTCTGTCACACCTACAGCACACCTCACCACTGTCTTAGACCCCTTTTCGACCGAGGCAGTTCCGGTTCGAGGTTGGAGTCGGTGCCCGATTCGGCCCCGGTTTTTTGTTTTTCGACAAGCGGTGGGCCGCCTCCGGGCTCCAAAAACTGGGACTCGCACGGGCCCCAACTCATTGCTGGGCCGGAGGTGGGCCGAGGTGAGAGCCCAGTACGTCAGGGGCTGGGGGCGGGGTTACAGTGACCAACCATCAACAGCGGAAACACAGAAGCACCATTTTTAAGCAGCCGAGCGAGCAGCAGTAATGTTCAGTGTTTGTGTTTTAAAAACCGGTAAATATAGAAGCAAAATCCAAGCAGCAACGGTCTGAGGAGGAGACCCAAAGCTTCCTGGAACTGTGGTCTTCATATGAAATTCAGTGGAAGTTAGATGGAGCCTTTTGGACCACACCAATGTTCGAAACAATCCAGTGGGAGATTGCTACAGCTGTGCGAACGGAGCCTGACTAACTCCTCAAAAACTCAAGACTCATGACTACAAGGACCAGAAAAGGCAGCCAGGATGCAGCAGTTTTTGGCCAAAAAGAACCCCCATTTTGATCGGCTGCATTTCGTGATTCCAACCGGTTCTTTGAACGCCACAGCTGAGCAGAAGTTGATGCAGGCTGCCGTACAGACCACCGACTCTAATCCTGGTAAGTTTTTTTCTCAAACACCCTGCTGTTAGCCGACTATGAATACTAGCTACAACACTCCCACATCAATATTATGAACGTTATGCCAGCTAACATGGTCCAGACACAGGATTAGTGATCAGAGGTCGACTATTGTTTGCTAACCAGTTAGCCGCTGCTAAGCTAACAAGCTACGAGAAACGTCTTATAAAACCTGAGAAAAGCAGCAGCAATATTTCATTACCAGACCTGTATTCAGAACCTCCCACGTTGTTACACAATGACCCAATAATCATATTGCTGAACTATATGATAATCATTGAAATTTTCCTTGAAGAACCAATAAACTGTTTAACATTATTAATACGAGTCTAAAACTTATTCAAAAGATCAAATTAACACAATGAAGTGAGGAATACATTTTCTAACATCGTACGGACAAATTAATAATTAATGGAGAAAATGGTTTTATATTACTGATGCTATCAACAACATTTTTTGTTAATTTTATTTAGTTGTCGGCCTTGGATGATGAGGTCCAGTTACCAGGAGCACTACTCTGCAGCTTACCAGTTCCGTCCTGCAGCTCCTTCATGCTGTCCTCCTCTCTACAGACCAAATCAAGTAAGATCTGTTTAGACTATGCAGACATCAACATGATTAATACGTTATCTTTTGGCCCATCCTAAAATACAAAGTTCAACATTTATTTTAAGTTAACTGTGTTCATGAATATAGAAAATAATTACTGACAACCAATACTGTTGGGGTGCTTTATGCAGGATAAAGGAAGCAGGATGCTGCTGTGGATCTGCTGCAGTATCTGGAGATGTCAGAGGTACGGTTCTTGGAACAGACCTGAAGACACCGAGACCTGACCACTGCCATGCTCCAGAACATCCAGAGGACGGATGAAAATTCAGACACCTTGGCTGGACTGATGGGACGCATGGTGTCGGTGCTGGAGCGACTGTCACAGAAATAAACTGCATTGTCCACTATTCCTGCCTTTTTTAGAAAAAATAATCATATAACAGCACAGAACAGCAGCCTTCAGCTGAAATCCAGTACAGTTGTGTCCCACCAGTGGTGTGATCACGGATGTTCCCAGACAACAGCTGACCTCTGTCTCTTAATTAAGAACACCTATAAAGGTAAATATAGATACTATCATCAATTTATTGCATTTGTTTAACCGCTATGTAATGGATGCAAACGTATTTGAGGCTAAGTAGCTAAGCTAACGCTAACACGTTCACTGTTAAGAATCAAAACATCTCTGACAGTTACCTGTCTTCTCAAACGTAATCGCCGTTACCCGTGACTACGACAAAGATAAGTAGCTCCTAACAGCCAGATTATTTGTGTCTGGATCGCATTGTAGGCTAGAAAACTCAGGAAAAGCACCTCCATGTTTACGGTGCGCCACCATCGTGGAACGGCTACGCATGCAGTGACGTACTGACGTCTTGCGGTGACACAATGATGCTGCCGCAACTTGGCTCATAGCCGGTGGAAAAGCAAACGGGGATTTCGGCGGCGCGAGACTTGAACCAGACCCGCACCGGCCGTTACCTTGAACCAATGGTTCGCATCCGGTTCCCTTGGTGGAAATGTAGTCTTACAGTCCTCATACATGTCCTGCACTACTCTAACATACTTCTCTGCCACTCCAGACTTCCTCATACAAAACCACAGTTCCTCTCTGGGCACCCTGTCATAAGCTTTCTCCAGATCTACAAAGACACAATGCAGCTCCTTCTGACCTTCTCTGTACTTCTCTATCAACATCCTCAAAGCAAATATTGCATCTGTTGTACTCTTTCTTGGCATGAAACCATACTGCTGCTCACAGATGTTCAGCTCTGCCCTTAGTCTAGCTTCAACTACTCTTTCCCATAGCTTCATCGTGTGGCTCATCAGCTTTATTCCTCTGTAGTTGCCACAACTCTGCACATCTCCCTTGTTCTTAAAGATGGGAACCAGCACACTTCTCCTCCATTCCTCGGGCATCTTCTCACTATCTAAGATCCTGTTGAACAACCCAGTCAGAAACTCTACTGCTACCTCTCCGAGACACTTCCATATATCCACAGGTATATCATCAGGACCAAGTGCCTTTCCACTCTTCATCCTCTTCAATGCCCTCCTCACTTCATCCTTACTAATCTTTGCTACTTCCTGGTCCACAACAGTCACCTCTTCTCTTCATTCTCTCTCATTTTCCTCATTCATCAACTCTTCAAAGTACTCTTTCCATCTTCCCATCACACTATTGGCACCTGTCAACACACTTCCATCCTTATCCTTTATCACCCTAACCTGCTGCACGTCCTTTCCATCTCTGTCTCTCTGTCTTGCCAACCTATACAGGTCAGTCTCTCCCTCCTTACTGTCCAACCTAGCATACAAGTCATCGTAAGCCCCTTGTTTGGCCTTTGCCACCTCTACTTTCACCTTACGCTGCATCTCCCTGTACTCCTGTCTACTCTTTTCAGTCCTCTCAGTGTCCCACTTCGTCTTAGCTAACCTCTTTCTCTGGATCCATTCCTGTACCTCCTCATTCCACCACCAAGTCTCCTTATCTCCTTTCCTTCCAGATGACACACCAAGTACTCTCCGACCTGTCCCCTGATCACATTTGCTGTAGTTGTCCATTCATCTGGAAGCACCTCCTGACCATCCAAAGCCTGCCTCAACTCTTTCCTGAAAGTCATACAACACTCTTCCTTTTTCAGCTTCCACCATTTGGTCCTCTGCTCTGCCTTTGCCCTCTTCATCTTCTTCACCACCAGGGTCATCCTACACACCACCATCCTATGCTGTCTGGCTACATTCTCACCTGCCACTACTTTGCAGTCACTGATCTCCTTCAGATTACACCGTCTACACAAGATGTAGTCTACCTGTGTGCTCCTATCTCCACTCTTATAGGTCACCTATGTTCCTGCCTCTTCTGGAAGAAAGTATTCACTACAGCCATTTCCATCCTTTTTGCAAAGTCAACCACCATCTGTCCTTCTGCGTTCCTCTCCTGGATACCAAACCTGCCCATGACCTCATCATCATCTCTGTTTCCTGCACCAACATGTCCATTGAAGTCTGCACCAATGACAACTCTCTCACTTCTCGGGATGCTCTGCATCACTTCATCAAGGTCCAACCACAATTTCTCCTTCTCGTCCCGCTCACATCCTACCTGTGGAGCATACCCACTAACAACATTGAACATCACACCTTCGATTTCTAGCTTCAGGCTCATCACTCAATCTGACACTCTTTTTACCTCCAGGACATTCCTAACAAACTCCTCCTTCAAGAAAACTCCTACTCCATTTCTCTTCCTATCTACACCATGATAGAACAACTTGAACCCTGCTCCTAAACTTCTAGCTTTACTACCTTTCCACCTGGTCTCCTGGACACACAGTATGTCCACCTTCCTCCTCTGCATCATGTCAACCAGCTCTCTACCTTTTTCTGTCATAGTTCCAACATTCAAAGTCCATACTCTCAGTCCCAGACTCTTGGTGTTCCTCTTCTCTCTCTTTATCCGGGCTTGGGACCGGCACAATAAGACACTGGCTTGTGTCCCCTTGCGGCTACATTTAATCACATGGTTTAACTGTTGTGTAATAAACAAACATAAAATCCATGCATTAATACATTTTATAAAAATACATTTTAAGAAAAGAATATAAAATGTAGAAAAGTATTTATTTTTGAATTATTTTTTTTAACTTAAATATCGTCAACAAAAATATTCTACTTTTCATCAATGTTAGAAACTGCATATCTATGAAGGTTGTATTGGTGGTGAGTTGTACAATGTCATTTTTTCCCTGCAATTTTCACTGTGTAAAGGCAAACGACATAAAAAGTAAATGTGTATTCAGAATAAAAAAAAACACTTGACATGTCAGTTTTGAAAAAGCTTGTACATAACATGGATCAAATTGCAACACCGCGTAACAGAATTGCATTTTTATAAACTGTCGTTGTATTGAGTCAGATCTAAACTGTATTACTGGAATAAAATTTGATAGACTTCAGGGGGCAATGTGTTGAATCTTTTCATAATCCCTCGAAAAGCAGCAAATTTTCTCCTAAATAGTTTGTCCCTTGTCCATGGGCTAGAGAGACATAGAATAAATAAATAAATAAATAAATAAAGCCATCAGAGGTACTAAAGTGAAACAGGTACCACATCTGTTGCAGATACCTCCTGATAAGAGGATTGATGTCAGGCTCTCCTCAGAGTCTGGCAAGTGATGCTGTCCCTCGTCCGGCCACTCGTGTTAATTACCTTACTGCTGGTATGTGCAGCGAGACACTAACTGCCTTATTTTAAAAGCCTGGCTTTTTTCAGGTGTCACTAGTGTTAATTAGCGTTGCCAACTACAAGACCACGTAGTACTTTGCACAGAGCATTTCCTAAAAAAAAAAAAATAGCTGCATTTTTAGTGCCATGAAAATTAAAGACGTTAACAAAAGGCAATTGGTGTCAATCGTTAGCAAACCTTGAATCCAATCAGTGAAATGAAAAGAGTGAGGACGTGGGTTAGAGTTACTGTCTTATAAAACACATTTACCCATTTTGAAGTTCCCAATCACAAGCACTGAAACCTTGCAAAAAAAACAAACAAACAAAAAAACATTAGAAGATCAAGAATTGTTGATTTTCAAATAATTGGAAAGGGTTACAAAGTCACCTTCGAGAGTGTAGACATTCGTCAGTCCACAGCCAGGTAAACTGTCTATCAATACAGACAATTAAGTTCTGTGGCCTCTCTCCTGAGAAATAACATCCAGGCAAGATGAATTCAGAAACCCAATGCAAAATGCTGAATGAGGTTTAAAAAAAAAAAGAAGAAGCTCAGAGTAACAGCGAAAGGCTGAAAGGAATCACTGGAACCTGTGAAAAAAAAAGGATCATAAAAATATCATTGTAGAAGTGAAGGATAGAGAACGCATGATCATGAATTCTGTTTTGCGGCCTTAGGGACTGGACACCTGATCATTCTTTATTAAATTTTATTATTATTATTATTATTACTCTGCCAAGGTCAGTGTATGTTTATCTCTGTCTGCTTGCAATATTACTCAAAAAAGGACAGATTTCGATGAAATTTTCAGGGAAGGTCAGAAATAACACAAGGACCAAATGATTAGATTTTGGCAGTGATGCGGCTTATAGTCTAGATCAGGGGTCGGCGACCTTTAACACTCAAAGAGCCATTTTGACCCGTTTCCCACAGAAAAGAAAACACTGGGAGCCGCAAAATCCTTTTGACATTTAAAATGAAGACAACACTGCATATATCACTTTTTTACCTCTATGCCCTTGTTAATCAGTCGTGATTAATTAATTACAAAGTCTCTAATTAGATGGATTCATTTTTTAAATTGTGTCCTTCCACTAATATTTATCTTACCTGGTTAATGTCATTTTTGCTCCTGGACCTCATATGTTACATAATGTTAGCTGGAAATCAATATTTTGCGAATGCCTATTTAACTTGTAAAATGTATTTATCTTAAGCTAATAACTTTTCTCCGGTAAGTCGCTGCCCTATTTTCCAAGACGACACTCCTCTGACTCTCTGACCTGCTGCCTGGACATTGAGCCGTGTTCTTGCGAGTAACGTGTATTACCCTATCATGAGTACTTCTGACTCAAAGAAAAGACGTGTCTTTCTTGGAGTTGAGCTTTAATACACAGGCTTGCCATTCTTGAGTACAAAACGATGTGAAACTACAGGCGTTGCTTCTCCAGGAGTAAAACAAAAAAAGGCACGAAACATGTGGGAATCGGAAGCTCCGTGTTGTTTCTCTGCATCAATTTGCGCTCTCATGTCACAGGGGAAAACCCCAGCAACACATCCGGTGGAGTGACACGGCAAAATAAGAGCGGTAATTTCACAATAAAACTATATTAAAATGCATTGAAACACGCCTGAAAGGCAGAACAATTTATTTTCCAAAGTTACAGGGAGCCACAACAGAGGGCTGAAAGAGCCGCATGCGGCTCCGGAGCCGCGGGTTGCCGACCCCTGGTCTAGATCCACGGATTTGTTTAAGATTTCTGTATCATTGTGAGATAATGGCACGGTGTCACTGTAACTATGACTACAAGTGAAAGATGATCACATGATTGCACTCCTACTCAGAGGTAAGTAGAGTAGCCACAAATTGTACTCAAGTAAGAGTAACGGTATTTCAAAATAATATCACTCAAGTAGAAGTAAAAAGTAGCCATACAAAAAATTACTCAAGAGTAAAAAAGCATTTTTAAAAGACTACTCAAGTACTAAGAAACTGTTTGACTGAAATGTCAGATTTATTTTTTAGAAATTATCAGACAGACAAAAATGTAAAATAATGTGCAAATTCTGGTATTTCCAAATAATAAAATTTTTAAAAATTGCAAAAATAAATAACATCTTTACAAAATGACAAATTAAGGCACACGAAACACAAATGTCCAAATCTCAGTTTTTCACAACATAAAGATTTAGAAACAAATACCTGTAGTAAGTAAGGCTGGGCGATAAATCAATTTTATCGATTAATTCAACTTTGTACTTAATGTCGATTTGTTTTAATGAAAATCGATTTTCTTATCAACATCCGCCACCAACGCCTGCCTGCTGGGCTCCCACAGTTCAGAGCGCGCGCCCCGCTCCCCAACATGGCGGCGAGCAGTGCAGATCTTCCTCTGAAGAAAAAAAAACGTATCTTCCGTCATTATTATTCTTCCAAGGAACGGCAGAGTTATGTGACGATCGGCATATGTTTGTCTGTGAATCTGTCTGTCTGTGTGAAACATTACTCAAAAATGGACTAACAGATTTGGATGAAATTTTAGGGAAGGTCAGAAATGGCACAAGGACCAAGTGATTAGACTTTGGCAGTGATGCGGTTTATAATCTGGATCCACGGCTTTGTTTGGGATTTCCCATTGAGAGATATAGCTGCAGTTACGGCATCACTGTAACCATGAAGTAAACACTGTCAGTTACCCGCTGAGGATCACATGATTGCCATCCTACTACAAATTGATCTTCAGTGAAGTTTGATTATCCTGACTTCAGCACTTGCAGAGATATCGGAACGGACATAGCCACATACATACATACATACCCAGCCAGCCAGATACCGTACCGAATGCAGTAACCCCGCTGACGTTCGTCAGGCGTGGTTAATGAAGACAACACTGCATATATCGCTTTTTTACCTCTATGCCCTTGTTAATCAGTCGTGATTAATTAATTACAAAGCCTCTAATTAGATAGATTCATTGTTTTAATCGTGTCCTACCACTAATATTTATCTTACTTGGTTAATGTCATTTTTGCTCCTGGACCTCATATGTTACGTAATGTTAGCTGGAAATCAATATTTTGTGAATGTCTATTTAACTTGTAAAATCTATTTATCTTAAGCTAATAACTTTTCTCCAGTAAGTCGCTGCCCTATTTTCCAAGACGACACTCCTCTGACTCTCTGACCTGCTGCCTGGATGCTGGACGTGTTCTTGCGAGTAACGTGTATTACCCTATCAAAGAGTAGATACTGAGCAAGACAATTCTCCATAGTTTACCATAGTACTCATGAGTACTTTTGACTCAAAGACAAGACGTGTCTTTCTTGGAGTGGAGCTTTAATATACAGGCTTGTCATTCTTGAGTACAAAACGATGTGAAACTACAGGCGTTGCTTCTCCATCTTCTCTGCATCAACTTTGCGCTCTCATATCCCAGTGAAAAAACGCAGCACATCCGGTGGAGTGACACATCAAAATAAGAGCGGTAATTTCACAATAAAATTCGCTATATTAAAATGCATTGAAACGCGCCTGAAAGGCAGAACAATTTATTTTCCAAAGTTACAGGGAGCCACAACAGAGGGCTGAAAGAGCCGCATGCGGCTCCGGAGCCGCAAGTTGCCGACCCCTGAGCTAAGCTATCAGACTTATTGTGAACACAGATTCAACCTTCCTGCCTTCACTCATTTCTTCACCATAAGACCTTGTCCTCATTCCAGCTGCTTCTAAGTTTAAACACATCTTTTGCTGAACAGCAACAGCGTGGAACCGTTTTCTTTCATCTTTATGTGAATTTTTGGACTTTCGGCAACATCTTCGTCATGTCAAGAAACCTCTTCTTAGAGAATCACTTGCTGTGCCACTGGAATGGTTACAAAATTAAAGCCCGTAGCTTCAAAATATGCCTTCAAAATAAAAGCCCAGAGGGAACGCTTATTTTAACACGAGCAAAACAAAGGCTTGCCAAAATTGATGAACTGATCAACAGACCTTTTACACATGATTTGGTATAAATACATGACATGCACATGCATAACACATGCCTGTACTTAGCACAGTAAAAAGTATGGCTGAGTAAAACTACTCTCAGAAGTACATTTTTTCTAAAAGGTCCTCAAGTAAATGTAAGAGAGTAAATGTAACTCGTTACTATCCACCCCTTCTCCTACTACAAATCGACCGCTGCGGAGTTATCGGGACTTATCTGTCGGATACAAGGATTGTGGGGGTGTTTCCAAGCCCTGTCAAGTCCCACTGCCCACTACATTTTTAGGTCACGCAATTCAGTTTCCATTCATAACGTACACATGCATAACACATGCCTGTGCTCAAGCACAAGGTCCTTTTGGTTGTGGGTGCATCTGTATTAAATGGCCATATTCTATGTTGCCATGATTTCTGATCATCAATAACTTTTTTAAAAATGCTGCATTTCTGACAATCCCAAATGGGGGAATAAACAGCCTCGGCGGCGTACTGCACTCTGAGAGTGCTTTTGCAGTTATTATTATTATTATTATTATTATTATTATTATTATGAGAAAATAAATTTCCAAGTTTATCTCATCTCATTGAACAATGTTAAATGTGGCTGTCCAGCTGATGCTGAGGGTCCAGAGCTTAACCCAGAGACAGAGATAACAGATTCTGAGCAATGACCTCCAGAGAGACATATCATTACAAACATCACAAAAAATCTGACTAAACTGAATCAGAGGAATAAAAGGAAGAAGAGGACAGAGGAATAAAAAGGAAGAGGAGGAATAGTTTAAAAAAAATCCTCCAGAACATGGTACAGGCCTGCTCTGCCGCTTTCAGGTTTCAGCCAAATACGTCTGACTAGTTATTAAATTTAACAGGTCATTGGTAAAAGTGGTAGAGGCGGTTGTCCACTGATCACAAGGTTGGCAGTTCAATCCCTTGCCACCCCGCCTCAGACACTGAACTCCAAGTTGTTCGCGATGGCAGGCAGCACCTTGCATGGAAGTTCTGTCACTACTGGCATGTGAATCGGTGAATGGGAAACATTTTGAAGTACTTTGAGCAGCACTAAAATAAAAAGGCATTACATAAGTGCAGACTATTTATTATTTTAATAATAATAGTAATACATGTCGCATGGGCATCAGGTACAGTACCTGGAGAGTGGCAGACCGGGGTGGTGGTCCCCATTTTTAAAAAGGGGGATCGGAGAGTGTGTGCCAACTACCACGGTATCACACTTCTAAGCCTCCCCGGGAAAGTTTACTCTAGGGTGCTGGAAGGGAGGATCCGACCGATAGTCAAACCTCGGATTCAGGAGGAGCAATGCGGATTCCGTCCCGGTCGTGGAACAGCGGACCACCTCTTTACCCTTGCGGAGCTGCTGAGGGGGTCATGGGAGTATGACCTGCCAGTCTACATGTGTTTTGTAGATCTGGAGAAGGCCTACGACCGTGTCCCCCGAGGGGATTTGTGGGGGGCACTACGGGAGTATGGGGTCCGAGGCTTGTTGTTATGGGCCGTTCGGTCCCTGTACAACCAAAGTGAGAGCTGTGTCCGCATACTCGGCATTAAGTCAGACACGTTTCCGGTGGGTGTTGGACTCTGCCAGGGCTGCCCCTTGTCTCCAATCCTGTTTGTGGTTTTCATGGACAGGATTTCAAGGCGCAGTCGTGGTGGGGAGGGTTTTCAGTTTGGGAGCCTCAGGATCGCTTCTCTGCTTTTTGCGGATGATGTGGTTTTGCTGGCATCCTCAGACCATGACCTCCGGCACGCACTGGAGCGGTTTGCAGCCGAGTGTGAAGCGGCAGGGATGCGGATCAGCACCTCCAAGTCTGAGGCCATGGTTCTCTGCCGGAAACCGGTGGAGTGCTTCCTCCAGGTTGGGGGGGAGTTTAAGTATCTCGGGGTCTTGTTCTCGAGTGATGGGAAAATGGAGCGAGAGATGGACAGGCGGATTGGTGCGGCATCAGCAGTAATGCAGGCGTTGTACCGAACCGTCGTGGTGAAGAGGGAGCTGAGCCGTAAGGCGAAGCTCTCGATTTACCAGTCCATCTACGTTCCAACCCTCACCTATGGTCATGAGCTTTGGGTAGTGACCGAAAGAACAAGATCGCGGATACAAGTGGCCGAAATGAGCTTCCTCCGTAGGGTGGCTGGGCTCAGCCTTAGAGATAGGGTGAGGAGCTCAGACATCCGGAGGGAGCTCGGAGTAGAGCCGCTGCTCCTTCGCATTGAAAAGAGCCAGTTGAGGTGGTTTGGCCATCTGATTCGGATGCCTCCAGGGATACTTCCTCTGGAGGTTTTCCGAGCACGTCCGTCTGGGAGGAGACCCCGGGGCAGACCCAGAACTCGCTGGAGAGATTATATATCTTGTCTGGCCTGGGAACGCCTCGGGATCCCCCAGGAAGAGCTGGAAAGCGTTGCTGGGGGGAGGGACGTCTGGAACGACCTGCTTCGCCTGGTGCCCCCGCGACCCGGCCCCGGATAAGCAGAGGAAAATGGATGGATGGATGGATGGATAGTAATACATTTTATTTGTAAGCACCTTTCTTGACAACCAAGATCACTTTATAGTAAAAACAAATACAACAGAACAGATAAGAACATACATAACGATAAAAACCATACATGAAGAGAAAAAAACATACATTATGGTGCCCTTGCAGCGTGTGTTCTAGTGTGCAGCTAGACAGCTAGCTAACATTTCAAAGTCTTCAAATAACCACACAGGGCTTGCTCTTCTGTGCTTTACTTGAGCTTGGACTTTGACCAACAGTGTAAAACTGAAACAGACAACAGACAACAACAACAGAGAAAAGAAACACAAGAAAGAAACTGTATGACACGGTTTAACTATGTAACAGGGCTCCAAACTAACTTTTTTTTCTAGGAGCACAATGACCTCTAACTTAAAAATTTGGGAGCGCAAGCAGAAAATTTAGGGGCACACACCAAAATCGACTTGCAAAGTAAATATTCACATTTCCTCTCATTTTCACTGTATTACTGATAAATACTTGCACAATAAATGCAGAAACTATAGCCAGGCGTGCTAGACCCAGCTCTTAAGACACAAGGGTCTAGGAACGCTCGACAGGGAGGGAGGTGGGCTAAAAGGTTGTCTTTCAAATCACTCTGCAGCAATTGGGTAGGTATACAACCAATCAACGCAACGAATAGGCTGATGTAGTTCCTAGAGCGCCGGCGGATTGTGGCTAAGTCCCATTAGCTTCCCAACCAGCAGAGCCAACTGATATATTAAGGATTTGCCATATCCCGTCGGCATAAGTCCAAATACGTCTTTCTTCTCAATGAAACACTTCAGTGCCGTCCTTTGTTTATCTTTCAAGTTGAATTTTAGCTTCAAATCTTTAAGGGCTGTGGCCAAAGCAGAGTCAAAAGATAACAGAATTGTCGCGCCTCTGTCGTCACTTAGTTACGGCCGCCTTCTGACTCTACACTTCATGGTGATTCGTCTGGCCAGTTTTAGGAGAATCCAGCCTCGAGCCTTATGGAGAGTAACTAGACCCACCCTGGCAGAGAATTAAATTTGTTGCCGTGGGTTGTCTAGCGCGGCTAGGCTACAGAAACTATGCTTTCAATTCACATTTTATTGTGCACGAGAGTGATTGTCTATATATGTAGCCCTGCGACAGACTGGCGACCTGTCCAGGGTGTCCCCTGCCTTCGCCCGAGTCAGCTGAGATAGGCTCCAGCACCCCCCGCGACCCTAGTGAGGATAAAGCGGTGTGTAGAGAATGGATGGATTTTATTGTGCAGCACTTGACACAACATAACAAGAAAACCACTCAGAGAGCAGTACTCCACCAAGGCTGCTCAGTTGAAGTATAATTTCTGACAGATGAAATCTGTAATAAAAAAGACCGTGTGCTGAGTACAGGCATGTGTTTTGCATGTGCACGTTATGTATTTATACCAAATCACGTGTAAATTACTCTTATAAAGGTCTGTTCATCAGTCCATCAAGTTTGGCAAGCCTTTGTTTTGCTAGTGTTAAAAATAACTGTTCCCTTCAGGCTTTTATTTTGAAGACTTTTTTTAATGCTACGGGCTTGTATTTTGAGACCAATTCAGCTGCACAGGAAGTGTTTATCTAAGAAGAGGTTTCTTGACATGATGAAGACGCTGCCGATAAGTCCGAAAATTCACATAAAGACAAAAGAAAACGGTTCCACGCTGTTGCTGTCTAGCAAAGGATTTGTCTAAACTTAGAAGCAGCTGGAATCAGGCATGTCATTGGGAAATTACCAAATAAGTGAATCCTTGGAAGCGAGGGAGCGGAGCGACCGAGCCGGGGGGAGGGTTTGGGCCCCCTCCCATGCAAGAAACCTTTGAAATTAAAGGCTGAAATGGTGCATTCTGGTGAACTCTGACACCTAGAATTCTTTAAACATGAAGGCTTAAAAAAATGTCTGTATGGGACCTTCTAGGCACCCCCCAAAAACAGCACAAAGTCATGTGAAGTAATGTGATGAAACCAAATATTTATACTGGATTCAAATTTGAATGAGCCACATGAAGTCATCACTATGTGTGCTTTCCGATCGACCATGGGAGTGAGCCTCTTCTGTTGAGGAACTTGTGGGGCAATGCCACTGGGTTGTTGCAAGCATAGATATAATAAAGAGTAGACGCCGCATCGACCGCTACTGTCCATTGGGGCTGACGAGCGGTGGGGTCGCCATCTTGGTCCGGTCAGCCGCTCCACTCAGCGCTGTTTGACAGCACATTTAATCCATCTTAACTCTGAATATTAAACTGATTTTCACGCGTTTTTTTTTTTTTTTTCTGCACATGTATGACATTTGCACTGTTGACAACTACGTGCGATCCAACCCTATACCCCTTACACCCCATATTTTTTTTCTCATCGAATTTGGGCGATTCACGTTGGGTCTCAAAATTGATACCTCCATACGCGAATTTTCGCGTATCCGCGACCAAATAACATGCCTGTGGAATGGGGATAAGAAAGGAGTGAAGGACAGAAAGGTGAATTTATGTTCAAAATAAGGCTGAACATAAATAAAGGCTTTGTGAAACATAAGGAGCTTCACCGTCATTCGTCCCCAGCTCTCACACACATTGGCCTGCCTTCTTCTTCTTTGGTGTTCGTCTCCTTGCTGCTTCTTTTGGAGTTAATGTTGGTTAAACCAGCTCATTTGCACATTACAGTAGCATTTACAGTGTGGAGCAGAAGTTTGTAAGCAACAAAAAATATCTACTCGCGCATGTGCGACTACTAAATTTGCCGATTCTTTTTTTTAAAATTACTATTGAATATTTTTTAATTTACTGGCACTCGCTCAAAATGCGACCATTTAGTCGCAGTCTGGAGCCCTGCGTAAGGAATTATAACAGAAACTTCTAACATTAAAAACATTAACAACAAAGGTTAGCTGTGTCCATTGCGGCTGTCTGCACTCCACAAAAGATGTAGCCTAGCAAGAGACACGCAGCAACTTCAAAGATAGGTCAGAGTGGTAAGAGCGCTCACACCGTCGTCATTTCTGACACCAAACCACAACAAAGAGCGCTCACTCTGATGCTGTTTTTTAAAACCCAACTGAAATCAATTTTCAACTTAATCACTTAACTTTAAAGACAGCACATCCATACAGAAAGAGGCAGTTAGTGAAAATAAATAGTCTTGAACAGATGAGTTTTGAGTCTGGATTTGAAGAGAGGCAGAGAGTCCATATTTCAGATGTCCGGTGGGAGTGAGTTCCAGAGTTTGGGAGCAGAGCTACTGAAAGCCCTGCTCCCTATGGTGCTGAGGCGGGCGGTGGTTACTGTGAGGTGGATGAAGGAAGAAGATCTGAGAAAGTAGGCGGAGCAAGCGATGTGAAGGAGATCAGAAAGATGGGGAGCGGCGAGTTTGTGGATGGCCTTGAATATACACTGCTCAAAAAAATAAAGGGGACACTAAAGTAACACGTTGTAGATCTGAATGAATGAATTTTTTTTTTTTACTTTGTTCTTTCCATAGTTAAATGTGCTCACTACAAAATCACACAAAAATTATCAATGAAAATCAAATCTATCAACCCATGAAGGCCTGGATTTGGAGTTATACTCAAAATTAAAGTGGAAAAACACACTACAGGCAGATCCAACTTTGATGTAATGTCCTTTAAACAAGTCAAAATGAGGCTCAGCAGTGTGTGTGACCTCTGCGTGCCTGTATGACCTCCCTACAACGCCTGGGCATGCTCCTGATGAGGCAGCGGATGTTCTCCTGAGGGATCTCCTCCCAGACCTGGACTAAAGCATCCGCCAACTCCTGGACAGTCTGTGGTGCAACTTGGCGTTGGTGGATGGAGCGAGACATGATGTCCCAGATGTGCTCAATTGGATTCAGGTCTGGGGAACGGGCGGGCCAGTCCATAACATCAATGCCTTCGTGTTGCAGGAACTGCTGACACACTCCAGCCACATGAGTTCTAGCATTGTCTTGCATTAGGAGGAACCCAGGGCCAACCGCACCAGCATATGGTCTCACAAGGGGTCTGAGGATCTCATCTCGGTACCTAATGGCAGTCAGGCTACCTCTGGCGAGCACATGGAGGGCTGAGCGGCCCTTCAAAGAAATGCCACCCCACACCATTACTGACCCACTGCCAAACCGGTCATGCTGGAGGATGTTGCAGGCAGCAGAACGTTCTCCACGGCTTCTCCAGACTCTGTCACGTCTGTCACATGTGCTCAGTGTGAACCTGCTTTCATCTGTGAAGAGCACAGGGCGCCAGTTGCGAATTTGCCAATCTCGGTGTTCTCTGACAAATGCCAAACGTCCTGCACGGCGTTGGGCTGTAAGCACAACCCCCACCTGTGGACGTCGGGCCCTCATACCACCCTCATGGAGTCTGTTTCTGACTGTTTGAGCAGACACATGCACATTTGTGGCCTGCTGGAGCTCATTTTGCAGGGCTTTGGCAGTGCTCCTCCTGTTCCTCCTTGCACAAAGAAGGAGATAGCGGTCCTGCTGCTAGCTTGTTGCCCTCCCACGGCCTCCTCCACGTCTCCTGATGTACTGGCCTGTCTCCTGGTAGCGCCTCCCTGCTCTGGACACTACGCTGACAGACACAGCAAACCTTCTTGCCACAGCTCGCATTGATGTGCCATCCTGGATGAGCTGCACTACCTGAGCCACTTGTGTGGGTTGTAGACTCCGTCTCATGCTACCGCCAGCATTCAAAAGTGACCAAAACGTCAGCCAGAAAGCATCGGAACTTAGAAGTGGTCTGTGGTCACCACCTGCAGAACCACTCCTTTATTGGGTGTGTCGTGCCAAATTGCCTATAATTTCCACCTGTTGTCTATTCCATTTGCACAACAGCATGTGAAAATGATTGTCAATCAGTGTTGCTTCCTAAGTGGACAGTTCGATTTCACAGAAGTGTGGTTGACTTGGAGTTACATTGTGTTGTTTAAGATGAGGAATTGAGGATAACACCCAGACTTTAAACCTGAGGGGAGGGAGAAACTGAGGAGCTGACAATAGTCAGGGAGAAAGTGTCAATTTTGGATAGTGTAGATTTTGTTCCAATGAGAAGAATCTCTGTTTTGTCACTGTGTAGTTTTAGGAGATTTGAGGTGAACCAGGATTTTATTTCAGATAGGCAGCTACTGAGGGAGGAGGGTGGGAGTGTGGAGTTGGGTTTACTGGATAAGTAGAGCTGGGTGTCATCGGTGTAACAATGATAATGAATGTTGTGTTTCTGTAAGATATTGACAAGAGGAAGGAGGTAGATGCTGAAGAGACAGAGCCCCAGGACAGAGCCCTGGGGCACACCTGAAGAGATGTGGGAGGGCTGGGAACCAGAGGACTTAAGCTGGATGAACTGAGTGTGGCTTGAGAGGTATGAATGAAACTGGTGGGTCTGGTGGAGTGGATGGAGAGTTTTGTTGAGGAGTGAAAACAGTGACCTAGTAATACCTTCGTTGGAGCATATGAGGCTGGAATAGTAAACAGATTTGGTTTGAGCAATTGAGTGTCTGTATTGAAATATGCAAGCTTTATGTATTTCTTTGTGGATTGTGACACTGGTTTTTCTATAGAGTCATTCAAGACGACAACATTTGGCTTTCACGGACCAGAGTTCCGGGGTAAACCAGGGACCAGTGTGTGAAGGAAACAGACTGAGTTTTCACTGGAGCGAGAGAGTTCAGAATGTTCTTTAATCTGTTGTTGTATTGGGAAAACAGTTAATCAGGGGTGGAAGAGCAGTCAGGAGTCAGAAAATAGTCCATACAGGAGGGGAAGGGATCCAAATCAATGTCTTTGAGGTTCCTGAATGAAATGAAATGTGTTGGCTTGGTTCTGAAAAGGGAGAGTGTGATGTTCATCAGATGTACAGCTGAAGGGGGCAAGACCAGAGCAGCAGACAAAATCCAGAGTATGTCCTTTTGTGTGGGTGTTAAAATCTATGAAGTGCTGAAATCCAAAACTGTCAAGACATGATGAGAAATCTTTGGTGAGAGGAAGAACACTGTTCTTCAAATGAAATAAAGTCCTCAAGGAGTATTACATTCGGTGAGAGAGTTGATAGATGAGTGAGTAAGGCAGAAAGGTCATTTAAAAAGTCCCTGTGTGGCTCTCGGTGGCAGTAAACTGTAGCTACAACAGTGGGTGTGGGCTGTGCAGGCAGTGCAGCTAGTGGCAGGCAGGGATACTGGCAGGACGTTCCACTTCTCGCGGTGAATTATTGCGAGACCACCTCTGTTACTTGAGTTATGTGTTTGACAGATTAAAACAAAGCCTTGTGGAATGGAGTCATTAAGTTGAGAAAAGTCATTAGAATGTTGCCAAGTTTCAGTTAAACAGAGAAAATCAAACCCAACCCATGGTCAGTGAGGAGTTCCTGGATGAGATGACCTTTGTTGGTGAGAGAGCGGACGTTAAGAAGACCAAAGTTGACAGCGGTGTTGGCGTGTTTGACGTTAGTGTTAGCCGACCTTGCTCGGTGGGCCAGAATGCTACGATCGGCAACCAAGCCGGTGTTTCTGGGAGGAGGACAAGTGGTGGACCAGAAGGCTTGAATATCTTTGGAGTTGTCGAGGTGAAAATTATGGCAAGACCCACGGTGGATGTACCTCCAACGAGGCAGAAGACCAATGTCTGGGTGGAGGTGCAGCGTAGCTGGCGGAGGTTCTGACAGGTGACAGCGGAGCCAGAGGAGCTCAGCTGCCAAGTACTGGAGAAGTCCTGTCACAGGGCAGCGTAAGAGTGACATAAAAATCCAGACGAATGCAGACCAATAGTGGATCTTACTGGCCCACATTGCCAACCCAGACAAACAGGTGGGATCTTGAGGAGCAGGTTAAAATACTTTAAAACACATAAAATCATGGAGAGTAGCAGCAGCAAGCTGTGCCAGTGTCCACTCAAAGCAGATGTTCATCTCTGTGTTTTTCCCATCGGCATTGGGTATGTTCGATAGGTGTACTCAGTGATTTTGAGTATTTGTGTGCTCCTAATATCTATCTATCTATCTAAACATATATATATATATATATATATATAGAGAGAGAGAGAGAGAGAGAGAGAGTGGGTACCGAAAGTATTCAGACCCCTTGAAATTTTTCACTATCTGTGTCATTGCAGCCATGTGCCAAAATCAAAAAAGTTCATTTTATTTCTCATTAATGTACACTCAACACTCCATCTTGACAGAAAAAAACAGAAATGTAGAATTTTTTGCAAATTTATTAAAAAAGAAAAACTGAAATATCACATGGTCATAAGTATTCAGAACCTTTGCTCAGTACTGAGTAGCTGCACCCTTTTCAGCTAGTACAGCCATGAGTCTTCTTGGGAATGATGCAACAAGTTTTTCACACCTGGATTTGGGGATCCTCTGCCATTCTTCCTTGCAGATCCTCTCCAGTTCTGTCAGGTTGGATGGTGAACGTTGGTGGACAGCCATTTTGAGGTCTCTCCAGAGATGCTCAATTGGGTTTAGGTCAGGGCTCTGGCTGGGCCAGTCAAGAACGGTCACAGAGTTGTTCTGAAGCCACTCCTTTGTTATTTTAGCTGTGTGCTTATGGTCATTGTCCTGTTGAAAGGTGAACCTTCGGCCCAGTCTGAAGTCCTGAGCACTCTGGAAGAGGTTTTCCTCCAGGATATCTCTGTACTTGGCCGCATTCATCCTTCCTTCAATTGCAACCAGTCGTCCTGTCCCTGCAGCTGAAAAACACCCCCACAACACGATGCTCCCACCACCATGTTTCACTGTAGAGATTGTATTGGGCAGGTGATGAGCAGTGCCTGGTTTTCTCCACACATACCGCTTAGAATTAACACCAAAAAGTTCAATCTTGGTCTCATCAGACCAGATAATCTTATTTCTCATAGTCTGGGAGTCTGTGTTTTTTGGCAAACTCTATGCAGGCTTTCATGGGCCACTCTGCCATAAAGCCCCGACTGGGGGAGGGGTACAGTGATAGTTGACTTTGTGGAACTTTCTCCTATCTCCCAACTGCATCTCTGGAGCTCAGCCACAGTGATCTTTGGGTTCTTCTTTACCTCTCTCACCAAGGCTCTTCTCCCACCATTGCTCAGTTTGGCTGGACGGCCAGGTCTAGAAAGAGTTGTAGTCATCCCAAACGTCTTCCATTTGAGGATTATGGAGGCCACTGTGCTCTTAGGAACCTTGAGTGCTGCAGAAATTCTTTTGTAACCTTGGCCAGATCTGTGCCTTGCCACAATTCTGTCTCTGAGCTCCTTGGGCAGTTCCTTCGACCTCATGATTCTCATTTGCTCTGACATGCACTGTGAGCTGTAAGGTCTTATATAGACAGGTGTGTGCCTTTCCTAATCAAGTCCAATCAGTTTAATTAAACACAGCTGGACTCCAATAAAGAAGCAGAACCATCTCGAGGAGGATCAGAAGAAATGGACAGCATGTGAGTTAAATATGAATGTCGCTGCAAAGGGTCTGAATACTTATGCCCATGTTTTTCTTTTTTAATAAATTTGCAAAAATTTCTGCATTTCTGTTTTTTTCTGTCAAGATGGGGTGTTGAGTGTACATTAATGAGAAATAAAATGAACTTTTTTGATTTTGGCAAATGGCTGCAATGACACAGAGTGAAAAATTTCAAGGGGTCTGAATACTTTCCGTACTCACTGTATATGTATATATATATATATATATATACATGAGGAGACGCCAAATCAGATAAGGAACATTTTCTTTTGGGATGGGGTTCTAAAACCCAGATCAAACTGTCAACTCGGACACTGGACAGGTCCAGAATTCTTTCCTCTCCCAACAAGCTCCATTAATGCCATCAAGGTGAATTACAGCAGGACAGCTGTGATTCTTGCCTCACAACCCCCAGTTTCTGTCTGAGAACTGGGTTACATGTATTTTGTGACACTAAGACCTCCTGTGGAGAGTTTGGGGTTCTTCCTGCAAAACTTTAACATTTTGGGATAACCATTTGAAACAATAACTCTCACTTCTGCTGTAAATGTTTTCTTTTAATCAACATTTATCCAGTCCTAACCTTCCTTCCCCCAGGAATGCCATGTTTCCTCCCTTTTGCAGGATCTGATAAGGACAGGGTCGTAGAATTTTACGACCCACATGGAGAACTGGTTTGAGATTGTTACAAACTTTCAAATAAAACAGGTTGTACCCAAAATTCATATTTCTCACAAGTATTATTTGCATTCATGTTTACCAAAGTTGCAGTAAGGTGTTCTTCGAAAACATACCCAAAATTGACACATCTGGACCTCACAGAACCGGATTTAATATTTTATTGGTTTGATCCAATTTTTTCCACAGTCCCAAGTGCCTCCTACAGAAATCGGAGGACACAATGATGTCGGAATGAATCTCATTATTAACCTCTGAATTTATTTCCCATTAAGAATGTAAAAGGTGAAACTGTGTTATTCATAACCATACACATGAAGTGTAACACATATCCTTACTATGACATATATTTTTAGTATCTAGAACACATTTCACGTAGAGTTTGAATAAATTAGATAACTCACGTATTTGTTAGCCTTTATAATCATGATTGTGTTCATTTTTGGTTGACGGGATTATATAAACAGATTGCGTTTGCGTGTTTAATACCATGCGTTTTAGTTCGTTTTGATAAACCTCATCTCCCCTTTCTCTTGAAGAGAGATTCGACTCGTTGTCATAGCGACGACATGACGCTCCAGAATCAAAGAAGTCCTGACGTGTTGTGAAGACGTCACTGGCCTGCGACCACGTTCCAGCCTAAAACGGAGACTTTGACAGCACGGCTAAAAAAAGTAAGATCCGCTGAGCTTTCTCTGTTCCTGGTCTGGGTTGATGTCACTAACCACTTGCTTATTTAAATCCAGCCACTTCGTTCCTCTCGATCGTAGTCAAAATTACCGTTTCACTGAGTCAGGTCGTCCGCTATCTGGCTTTCTGTCACCATAATCCTCTTCTTTTAACATGCTGATTTGAATCTGATCCACATACCCCCCCCCCCCCACACACACACACACACACACATACACGCATATACACACACGCGCACACACACACACACACACACACACACACACACACGCATTCACGCACGTATACATACGTCACATTTCTCACTGTATATAACTCACCTGTATTGTTTTGGTAGAATAGTTAATAAATGTTTTCATTTAGACCAATCCATGGTCTTGTGCGTGTTCTGTGTGTGAGAACTGAAGTCAATTTCAACCGAGAACTTTAGACTTTCAGATATCAGACTGATTAACTGTATTTCAACAGGAATCTCCTTGAGATTCTGCCTAAATTAATAATTTCCCCGGATAACCGGGGTGGTGCCCCTTTATTTTACTTAGTGCAATATAATCACTTCAGTGGTTACGCTACATATATACATAAGCAAGAGCAAATGGAAAAACTATTGCTTGCCATACTGAGCACTGTACAACATAAGGTAAGTGAAGGTGGTGGGCCCAGGGAGTCAACTAAACAACAGACTTGTGACAGGTTCATAAACACTCATATCTCCGAATACTAGAATCATAGACATTCACATCACTACCAGTGGAGTTGAGAAATCCCACATTTCTAGCCTAGAAGTAGAACTTTCTGCATTTACAACCCAGTGAGAAAAATTTACATATTTGCTGACACAATTTGTCTTGATTGACATTATTTGGTTTGCATCAGACTTACGGTCAGTTCGCAGGAAATTGTTGAGCAGCTGAAATAGTGGGAAGCTGTTCCAGGAGTCAACTGGCTGGACCTGCAGAGCGTCGTCCATGTCAACTTTATACAGAGACAGAAATGTCTCAGCATGTTCAGCCATCAGCTCCGGCCACCACGAGAAAGCCTGAGAAAGACAGAGAGATGCAGCAAAATTATATCAGAGAAAAGGACAAGAAATTTTTTTCTTGCTTTTGGTACACAGATGTAGATCTATTTATAACTAAACAAAATACTGTTTTCACAAAAAAAAAAAAATTTCTGGTAGCTTGCAAACATGGCTGTAATGTTTAACCCACTAAACCATTGCATCATTAAATGTCCAACATTGGCAACTGTTTAAGTAATTCTGTAGGTTTTGTAGAAGGCAGGGGAATTTAACAGATGAGTAAATCAGATGACGTTATCAGAGTGATGGATGGATGGATGGATGGATGGATGGATGGATGGATGGATGGATGGATGGATGGATGGGACAAAAATAAAGCAGACACTGGAAATCACAATTTGTTTCCTATTTTCTAGTGACAGTTAATGTTGATTTATCTTAACTCTAACAACCATCATTCCATTGTCTTAATCAAGTGTCCATTAGTTGCCACAACGACGACAACCTTAACAGAGTGGCCAGTTTTAACCCAAACCATAATGTTCCCTAAACCGGAGTTGTTTTTCAGCCAAAACAGGACTAAACCAATCCCCCTATAACACCTATGTGAGGATGCTGTTTGTGGATTTCAGCTCCACCTTCAGTGCAGTTCTCCCTCACAAACTGGTTATGAAGTTGAGGAACCTTAGGCTCAGCAGCTCACTGTGCTCCTGGATATTAGACTTCCTCAGCAACAGACCCCAGAAAGTCAGGATCAGAGACCACATCTCCTCCACTCTCATCCTGAACACTGGTACCCCTCATGGGTGTGTCCTCAGCCCCCTATTATACTCTCTAGTCACACACGACTGCTCTCCTGTTCACTCCAGCAACACCATCATCAAGTTTGCTGATGACACCACCATCATAGGACTGATTAGAGACAACGATTAATCAGTCTACAGGGACCAGGTCCAGCATATGCGACGATGATGACCATCACAACAACCTGAACCTCAACACTGAAAAAACCAAGGACATGGTCTTGGACTTTAGGAGATCATGGTGAACAGAGCACTCTGCTCTCTACAACGATGGAGAGGAGGTAGAGAGGGCGGAGCCCTTGAGGTTCCTCGGGGGTCCACATCTCACTTCACATGGTCCATCCACATTACACACCAGGTGGGAAGGGCCCAACAGAGACTGTACTTCCTCAGGAAGCTGTATCAGGCTCTTCTCCCCCAAAAGCTGCTCACAAACTTCTATCGCTCCACCACTGAGAGCCTACTGACCTACTGCTGTACAGTGTGGTTCACCTGCTGCACTGTAGACAACAGGAAGGACCTGCAACAGGTGGTGAGATCAGCAGAGCGGGTTATTGGGACCACACTACCGCTCCTCAGAGACATCTACACCGGCAGACTTCAGAGGAAAGCCAGGGGAATCACCAGAGATCCCTTACACCCAAGACACTCTTTTTTCTCTTTTCTCCCTCCTCCTCTCAGGCAGACGCTACATGACACTTAAAGAAAACCAACAGACTCCAAAACACCTTTTATTCCCAAGCTGTCATATGTCTGCTCTCTCCCCCTTGAATGACAATATCACATATCCACAAGTGCAATATTTATGTGTCTTTGCAATTCATATCATGGCCAATAGTCATGTGCAGAGCAGGTCTCTAACCACAAACTGTTTCTACACTGTATATTTTGCTCTTATTTTGGTGTTTTTAGGGTGTGTTAATGTTGCCTTATATAGTTTATTTTTAATGCTACTGTACGGACAGTGCTAAACTGATTTTCATTGTTTTCTGTAACAGTGACAATAAAGATCTATTCTATTCTCTTCTAACTTTGATACGCAGAGATAAAGTTTTTAGGGCGTCAATTAATGAATTCATAAAAAACTGTCATAGAATTCAAATTCAGATGTCATTTCAGGGAGAGTACAATAATGACTTTCAGAGACGGTGGCTTAGGGGTGATGTGATTGGAACAGCTCATCCCCTTGATACAAATTAGATATTTTATGATCATACTGAATATTCAGGTCAGATGATGACTGGGCGACAGTGAGAGGGCTGACACGTGAGGTCTGGTGCGGAATGTGGAGTCAAGTTGATGTTGGACCCGAGGAAACCTCAGGGTACGAATTGAAAAACGAGCCCAACATGTTTGGAAGGTCTCCGGTAATACCTGACTGGAGGCAGGCTCCCTGGAGTTGCTGAGGGACTTTCTGCGAAGTCTAGTAGGCTACGTCACTAGCTATCTTCCAGAGGCGGATGTTGGTAAACAGTGGCAGCAGTGGGGTCTTGTAATGATTACTTGAGTGGTGGTCAAAAGAGCCTTTGAAGGCCATGCCTCTAGATCCATGCATGCACCTTGATGGCACCGAATGGGCAGGTAAACCCAAAAATGCTCCAGCATGTAACATAACCCTGTGATAGACTGGTGACCTGTCCAGGGTGTCTTCTGCCTTCACCCTAAGTCAGCAGGGATAGGCTCCAACCCTCCATGACCCTAATAAGGATAAAGCAGCAGATAGACAGTGGATGGATATCTGTGTGTTTTTGTTTTCAGAATCTCATTCACAATAGCAGCTTCCTGCAAGAAGATAGTTCCTTGGTTCCTATGGTGAACTAGCTATTTCAATGGCAGCACTTGCCTCCCTGCATCCAGGACTTAGCACACTCAAGACATTTGTGACTGGTTTGAAGAAACTCAATAAGCCAGAGCTGTTACCCTCCCTGTAGTAGAATGACAATGAGTTGCAGCAAGACCCTTCTCCACTGATTCAGCATTGTAGAAATCTAGCCAGGCTATGCAAGGCGATTCATTCATTCATTCATTCATTATGTGTGATAAATTGTTGGGCTTTACATTTTTGTCATTTTTTTTAATGGAGCTTTAACCATTTTTGATGTAGAGAGTTTTGCATTTTTGCCCAGTCACCTGTGTTTATCAGTAAAACAACAACAAATTACACAAATTTCTTGCTTAATTTCTCGTTTTTTTTCACTGTCTGCTGGTAATATAAATACATTTAATAAGATTGTTACTATGCCCAGCAGTATTGTTAGTTAACATCATCACAATATATCATTGCTTTGTGAGTCAGTTATTACTATCAGGATGGTGGACTGGGTATTGCCTCTGCTGACATTTTACACTCAGAAATCCCTTATACTGTAACAGTATAGACCTGGTTAAAAAAAATACAATAAAAAGCTGGGTGATGTAAGGACTGTGCAGCTCACCTTGTTGGTGATGTTGTGAAATGGATTGCTCTTAAATGGCTGTCTGAAATTGTTATGTTTTGTCCATTAATCCATTCTATTCTCCCACCTTTATTTTTATTCCATATTCTTTAAGTTGCCGATTTTTCATCTTGTGCCTTTTTTTCTTACAAGTAGCTGTTACTGAAATGGATGACGGACGGCTGTTATTAGCATAGGTTTAAGAAGCCGAGCTCTTTACAAAAACACAACAAAAAGGCAAGGTAAGTTTTTCAAGGTTTTCTGATCCAACAGCAATATCAGCAGGACAACAGCATTGTAAAAGCAGAGAAGGAAGAAAGAATCAGACTGATAGATCATAATGAAGGGTACAAACACAGGAAAAAAGGGAGTAAAATAAAAGAAAAAACAGAAAATGAAATAAAGGGGTAAGGGACAGAGAGCATAAATGTCTCCTGTTGTAAACCACCTTTTTTGAACAGCCTGTTTTAGATAGATCCTAATCAGTAATTTTACTGGAATTCATTTAAATGAAAAGCTACTTAAGATGATTACTGACTTTCATTTTAGTCTTTTGTTTTCTCTTTTCTTCCTTATTTTTTTCAACCCTCCCTTTTTCGTTAAACAAATCCTGCTTCCTTTCTTAAATGTCGTCCCTCTAAGCCCCAATTTCCCTCTGACCTCTGTTCATGTCTTTCTTTTCTTCAGTCCCATCATTTAACCTCCCTCTCTTTCCTTCTTGTTTTACTGAAACCCCACTTTTCTTTTAGTCCTCCTTTGTTCACTTCCTTTCTCCCACCTTTCTTGCTTGGACTTTAAATTGTATGAAACATTCTTACATATGCTTCTTGTCCCTCCCTTCCTTGAAACACCTTCTGCGTTTGTCTTCCATTTTTGATAGCAACATTTATTTACAACCATTTTATTGAAATAGATTTGTTCAGAAGAAGCAGTTTTAAAGTGTTGAAGAATTGTCAGACTGGTTTAATGCAGCTTGTTGCCCATAAGAAGAAACTGAAAAGATGCATTTGAAATGCCTGATTCGTCCCTCAAGGCCATGAGTACAAGACAATACCATGTCATTTCTCTTTGCCTATCTTACTGTACATCTCTGCCTCTTCTTCCTCCATCAAACTGACCTCAGTGCATCAGCATATGACTCACGGCTGGTAGTACTTTTCTCTCAGAGGTCCTTTAGCCATCAAAAGCAGGGTTATCCAGGCTGACCTCGGCCCACTGGAGAGTCACACAGCCTTGATGCTCTTTAGATAGCTGAAGATATCTGTATTAGTCAATCAGCAGGTACTTCTACAATACCACCTGTGGGCTTTTTTTTTATATAAACCAATCCTTTTCTCTGTTTAAAAGCAGCCAACAGTCAGAGCAAGTGAAGACGTCTCACATCTGCCTCCATTTATTTATCTGCAGCTTTTAACAGGTCATCATTCTTAATTTTTTTTTTTTTTGTCATCAAGAGCTTTATAACACATTGAACATGCAACAAGTTAGGAACACACAGTCGCTAGGCTAAAAGCTTTCGTCTTCTTTCCATTGTGTTAATTTTGGCCATGGAAACTATGAGGGAAACTATTTATTGATGTTGCAGATGCTGCAGTTAGCCACTGTCATGTTCACTGGAAAATGATCCCATTAGTTCTTTGAGAATAAATTCAAGACAGTACTAAATCCATGTGGTAGTATGCCTTGAACTTCCTCTAGACTGCTGTGCAGTGTTCTTTAGTTTGCCAGTTGTTTCGCATGCCATCCATTCTTTCTCTGGTCAAAGCAAGAGGTGCTAAGTTTAAGTGTAAATGACTCTCCAGGCATATCTGGTGAGGATATCCACTTAGTTGTGAGCATTGATACAGATATGGTCCATGGTCAAAAATTTAAAAAAAGACACTCTGTAAGAGTGATTTAAAGGATAATTTCAAAAAATAAGAATAATAATAAAAGAACCGGATGCTGCAGCTAATGTATGAAAATGCTTCAATTGCGTGTGTGTGTGTGTGTGTGTGTGTGTGTGTGTGTGTGTGTGTGTGTGTGTGTATATATATATATATACACACATACAAACACACACTTGAATTTTAATGGTCTTTTATGGTCTGACAACTGCCATTTAGTTTTGGTTAATTTACTTTTTGTTTTAAAAAAAACCTAAATGACATGCAGATCTCATTCCTATTTATTGATACATTTTAATTATTCAGTATTATTTAGGATTATTTCAGTGGGTTTTGGCTTAAACAGTGGAACCTCCTGACTAAAGTGGCCACAGATCCACAGATATTTTAGTATTGGAAAAATGCTTTCTG
This sequence comes from Acanthochromis polyacanthus, assembly GCF_021347895.1. Lineage (NCBI taxonomy): Eukaryota > Metazoa > Chordata > Actinopteri > Pomacentridae > Acanthochromis > Acanthochromis polyacanthus. Next base: position 26,139,745 of record NC_067120.1, read on the forward strand.
TGTAACTAATCAATATAATATTTTGTAGCAATTTTAATTGCCACTTTTAAAAGGTGCCTCCCTGTTCGAAAACTCGGGCTTCCTTTTTGGGAAGGTTAACAGCCTCTCCAGTTTTACGATTTTGGTTTCTTCTGTTTTAGTTATTTATGGTTGTTTTAGTTAATTATTTCTGGTCATACGGTATTCTTGGCATTCGTGTTTTATTTAAGCACTATACTTATTCCAATCTTTCTTCTAATCTTCAGTTGTTCATCTGTCTCTCTGTTCCCTTCACTTCCAGTATTTTTGTAATGGATAACAAGTCTCATCAGTTTGGGTTTTCAACATGAGAAGTGGAGTTTAATGTATGGTTTAATAATTTTGTGTTTCATATTTTAACGTCACAAAGATGGTAGTAAGCAATAAACCCAGACTTCTGACTTCAGAGACCAGTTACAGCTTCGACAATTTCGGAAAATCTGTTACAAATCAGAGTTGAAAAAATAAATCAAAGCTGTAGTTAAGGAAGAAAGAAAATAGGAAGGAAGATCCAGAGAGAAGTGGAAGGAAAGTAAAAAGGTACAAGCAAATAAAGCAGGGAAGAAATAAATCAAGTAAAAGACGGAAGAATAAAAGACTCGAAGGTCAGAATGAAGGAAAATCATGGGGAAGATGATCGGAAATATAAAGACTAAAGACAGATAGTGAAAAACTAAGAATTAGGTGTAGGAAGCACAAAAGACACTAAAATAGCAACAAAAAAAAAACTGGAAAAGGAGAAAAAGTAAAGGATGGACAAGTGTAATTTAAATATAAAAAGTAAATAGAAGACAAAAGAAAAATGGGCGGAAGAAGGGAGGAAAAAACATTACGCAAAAAACATGAAGAATTGATTTACTTAAAAAGTGCTACAGCCTACTACCAAGTAAAACGTTCCTCTATTTTAAGAAGGGCCAATGTACTTATTGTAGCACCAAGGCCACCCATTGCTCTATATCCTTCATTCAATAAATGGTTTGTCATAAATGGGAGAATGCCTAATTACTGAATATTTCCCATATTTCTGAAAGAGCATCTTGAAGGTGAAGAGGATTGTTGGAGCACAGAGAACAATAGAGGCTTTTCAAAGCCAAAAACCTGAATGCAGGTGAACTCTGCAAATGAATGTGACCAGATAGATAATGAGGAGTTATTTCAGCCACAAGAGAATAAGTTAGTTGATGAGGCCCAACTTTCAGGCTCTGTTGCAATTCATCTCAAAGGTTTTAGAATAGGGTCTAGGTCATGGCTTAGCACAGATCAGTCAAGTCCTCCCACACAAAACTAGGAAAATCATTTTTTTATGTAAGTAGCTTTGTGCACATTGGCATTGTGATGTAGGAAACATAAGAGAATCGATTTGGTGCCATTTTCCTAAGAACTTGTCTGAGAAATTTACACTACCATTCAAAAGTTTGGGGTCACTTAGAAATATCTCTATTTTTGAAACAAAAGCATTTTTTCAACAGAGATGACATGAAATGAATCAGAAATACAGTCTAGACATTGTTAATGTGGTAAATGACTATTCTAGCTAGAAACGGCTGATTTTTAATGGAATATCCACATTGGAGTACAGATGCCCATTTCCAGCAACCATCATTCCTGTGTTCTAATGGTACATTGTGTTAGCTAATTATGTTGAAAGGCTAAATGATGATTAGAAAACCCTTTTCATGGAAAACACGAAATTGTGTGGATGACCCCAAACTTTTGAATGGTAGTGTAAGTGTACTGTGGAGCATTAACACTTCGCTTCAGCGGAACTAAAGGAGCTATGACAGCATACTTGTGGCTCTATTGTGAATCTGTACAACACGTCAGTCAAATGTACAAAATTTAAATGCAATTCTAGGACAATAATGTCTTTTGAAGTAATGCTGGTGATTCTAGTTATAGCAATGTTAGTTGGTCCATCACTTTGGTCCTGATCGAAAAAGAGCAACAATTAATGGATGAAAAATCTCACACAGCCATACCTATCTCCACAGCCCCATGTCAGCAGTGGAGAGTGGTCTGACTGCAATCGATTGGTGAAACACTTGCAGGCAGGAAGGCGAGCACTGTCATTAAAATGTCTAATTCACAAATAGAACAAAGAAGGCCTGCTCTATCTACAAATAAGTCTTTGGCAAAACTTCCCATTTTCAGTACGTGTAGATTGTTGTTTGGAGGTTGCTGTTGTTGTTGTTTTGAAAATGGTAATGCTCAAAAAGTGGAGGGGAAGGAGACTTATTCCCAAAGTCCATATCCTGAGTCAGAATACTGAATGAATAGCCATGAACAGACATTCATGGTCGCCAGAGGATGATCCACTGCAGTATCCTCGAACACTAATGACTGGTCTAAGTTATCACATCTGCTGTGAACTGTCTCAAATAAACTTGATAAACTGGCACTAAACATTGCACAGCCATTCATTGTTTTCCTTGAAGGTGTTAATAATTTTGGCAGGCTGCACAGGGGCTTGGTGGTTAGCACTTTCGCCTTGCAGCTAGAAGATCCCCAGTTGGCATGCAAACCGAGATGCAAACCGAGATGCGTGGGTTTTCTCTGGATATGCTTCTATGCTTCTATGCTATGCTTCTATGTCCCAAAAGGTAACTTGAGGTAAGTATAAGGTCAGACAAGGAAGTCAGAAAAACAGGAAATCCTGTTAACAGGAAAAATCCCATCCTATGACTAAATATGCAAGTGTGAAGGTATGTGTCCACTAGATTCATTTTTTTCTCGCATGTAAATGCACCGCATCTGAAAATTGTCCGCATTGTGGACAGTGATTAGTGGCCACAACATTGTCACCACAGCTCTTTCAGCTTGACAGTCTGGCAGATGTGTCGGACCAACATGGCGGCTCAGCCACAAACTTCATCTTTTATTTCCAAAACACTTCAGTGAAAAGCATTTCTGAAAGCCAGATCGCCACACGCAAATTTGCATAAAGTAGAAGTCCAGTCTAATTTATGCAAATAAGCTGTGACTCGCTCCAGGGGAACGCACCAGATCGCAGCTAGAAATGCATGGCTTGCTGGTCCATGTGTTTTGATGCATCTGCCAGACAGTCAAGCTGAAAGCTATCATGTAACCACTTAGTGGCCCACTAGTTACCGCCCACCATGCCCGTGATTTTCAAATGCTGTGCATTTACATGCGAGAAAAATGCATCTAGTACTTTAACGGTTTCAAATTGACCGTCAGTAAGGGTAAACATCAAAGGGTAAACTTCTCTAACACTACCCCTCTCCAAATAAAATACAAAAGACTGCTTCATCTGATCAGCACAAATTAAGTATACTGGCTCTTGTAGCATCAACAAATCAACATCATACTTGCCTGTAGAGAGGAGTTTATTACAGCCTCGTATAAAATCCACAATAATGATAATAATAATATTAACACAAACAGAGCTGAGGTATTGGAATAGTATCGATATCGGCAGATATCCAAATTCAGTTATCGGGACCGGATCGGAAGTGAAAAAATGTGGATCAGCGCATCCCTCGATGTAAGTGTGAAAACCATCAACTTCACTGAAAACAATGCTGTGAACTCCAGATGTTTTGCTAAGCTTTGTGAGGGAATGGAAGCAGATCATGTCCAGCTACTCTATCACACTGAGGTGAGGACTCGTCCTCAAGCATTTCTTTGAGCTGAGGAATGAGGTTCTTTTCTTTTCTCACTGAGAACAAATCTCCTGTTGCTCATTACTAAACACTAAACCAACACCAAGTTCACAGCTGAAGTTGCCTACCTCTGTGACATTTTTTCACTGCTGAACATCTCACTTCAAGGGAGAAATAGCAACATATATTTTTGTTGCAGACAAAGTTCAAGCTTTAAGGAGGAAACTTGCTTTATGGACTACAAGGGCCGAGGATGAGAGAATGGACATGTTCCCAATTTTGTCTGACATTTTGGAAAACTCACCCTCAGATGAAGATCAGTCATTCAGTCTCTCAGCACCTCTCATGACTGGCTGAGAGATTTGCTAGATATTTTCCTAAGGATCCCAGAGAAGGACACATGTGGGTTGGGGACCCATTTTCAGTGGATCTCACTGAAAATGATGTTGATTTGCCCTCACATCTGGAATCACAGCTTCCGGAAGTTTCCGCTGACAGCACTTTACAGTTTTTCTCAATTGCAAAAACACTAAACTCTATTGTCTGAACCAAATTCTCAGTTGCCTGAACCCACTTATTGAATCAGTCACTCTTTTGGCAAAACCATACAGTAAGCACTTTTCACCTGTTTAGACACATCTTGTCAACACATTGTCATTGTGATGCACCTGTGTTGCATAATGGTGAGCACAGGTGGCAAAAGTCAAACACAGTTAAAGCTCAGGCGTCACCAGTTGAAGACAACAACTCAACATTGATCACACTTGTGACTAATGATGTGAGGGTACATACACACGTGGACAAAATTGTTGGTACCCCTCAGTTAAAGAAGGAAAAACCCACAATTCTCACTGAAATCACTTGAAACTCACAAAAGTAACAATAAATAAAAATTTATTGAAAATTAAATAATCAAAATCAGCCATCACTTTTGAATTGTTGATTAACATAATTATTTAAAAAAACAAACTAATGAAATAGGGCTGGACAAAAATGATGGTACCCATAACTTAATATTTTGTTGCACAACCTTTTGAGGCAATCACTGCAATTAAACGATTTCTGTATTTGTCAATGAGCGTTCTGTAGCTGTCAACAGGTATTTTGGCCCACTCCTCATGAGCAAACAGCTCCAGTTGTCTCAGGTTTGATGGGTGTCTTCTCCAAATGGCATGTTTCAGCTCCTTCCACATATGTTCAATGGGATTCAGATCTGGGCTCATAGAAGGCCACTTTAGAATAGTCCAACGCTTTTCTCTCAGCCATTCTTGGGTGTTTTTGGCGGTGTGTTTTGGATCGTTGTCCCGTTGGAAGACCCATGACCTGCGACTGAGACCAAGCTTTCTGACACTAGGCAGCACATTTCTCTCCAGAATGCCTTGATAGTCTTCAGATTTCATCGTACCTTGCACACTTTCAAGACACCCTGTGCCAGATGCAGCAAAGCAGCCCCAAAACATTACTGAGCCTCCTCCATGTTTCACCGTAGGGACAGTGTTCTTTTCTTCGTATGCTTGGTTTTTGAGTCTATGAACATAGAGTTGATGTGCCTTACCAAAAAGCTCCAGTTTGGTCTCATCTGTCCAAAGGACATTCTCCCAGAAGCTTTGTGGCTTGTCAACATGCATTTTTGCAAATTCCAGTCTCGCTTTTTTATGAGTTTTTTTCAGCAGTGGTGTCCTCCTTGGTCGTCTCCCATGAAGTCCACTTTGGCTCAAACAACGACGAATGGTGCGATCTGACACTGATGTACCTTGGCCTTGGAGTTCACCTTTAATTTCTTTGGAGGTTGCTCTGGGCTCTTTGGATACAATTCCAACGATCCATCTCTTCAATTTGTCATCAATTTTCCTCTTGCGGCCACGTCCAGGGAGGTTGGCTACTGTCCCGTGGGTCTTGAACTTCTGAATAATATGAGCCACTGTTGTCACAGGAACTTCAAGCTGTTTAGAGATGGTCTTATAGCCTTTACCTTTAAGATGTTTGTCTATAATTTTTTTTCGGATGTCCTGGGACAATTCTCTCCTTCGCTTTCTGTTGTCCATGTTCAGTGTGGTACACACCTTTTCACCAAACAGCAGGGTGACTACTTGTCTCCCTTTAAATAGGCAGACTGACTGATTATGAGTTTGGAAACACCTGTGATGTCAATTAAATGACACACCTGAGTTAATCATGTCACTCTGGTCAAATAGTTTTCAATCTTTTATAGAGGTACCATCATTTTTGTCCAGGCCTGTTTCATTAGTTTGTTTTTTTAAATAATTATGTTAATCAACAATTCAAAAGTAATGGCTGTTTTTGATTATTTAATTTTCAATAAATTTTTATTTATTGTTACTTTTGTGAGTTTCAAGTGATTTCAGTGAGAATTGTGGGTTTTTCCTTCTTTAACTGAGGGGTACCAACAATTTTGTCCACGTGTGTATAAGCTAAAGCACAGGTTTGTGAGGCACGACAATGGATAGAAATCTAAGAAGAGGAGCATGGATACGGCATGCCAGGGTTTTTTTCCCTGTTGCCTGGCCAGAGAAAATGTGGCCTGTGATGTAGATGAAGTCCTGTGGCCTGACCCAGTACGGAGAAATGATGCTGTGGCAGAGCAATGCACTTCTTTTCTTTGTATTTCATTTGTATATTTTTGTGCTTTAATTTTTCGTACAAGTGCTACATGTAAATGCACAGGATTTCTGTTTTTTTGCAAATTCTTTTTTCTATGTACAAGTGTTACAAATGCCCAGGTATTTTGTTTTGCAACATGCATTTAGCCTAAATAAACATTTATTTCTACTGCTTCATGTCCTGAGCATTGTGTTTTCCTTTTTTCTATGTAGTGTTGAGTGACTACTCAGTAGAGTATTTAATTTCGATTAACTTGAGGCATGATTTGACAGCATAGATCAGTTTTGAGCACAGATTGAACTGTTTTGGGGTGAAAGTTTGGTTTTGCAAGAAGAGTCAGAGGTTTTGTGAATGTAACTTGAAAATTGGGTTTTGTGTTCACAGTTTAGGGAAAAGGAGAGCAGCTTTCCAGGAATGTGTCTTAGCAATCGAGAAAAACTGTAAAGGGGCAGTGGGGCAAACCGAACCTAGGCTCCATTTGGATTGTTATGTCAAAGGAGTAGCCCTCATCCCTTTCTGAATCCTATAAAAGAATTCTTCTCTACATGATGGAGGTGGAAGGTATGAGTGGCATCCATACTTTGGGAAAATCTCTCGCCATCAGAGGTCTTTGCATGCAGTGTTGTTTCTGTTGAAGCATGTCAGGGCTTGATCAGAAGCACTAGGTCTTTATTTCCACATTGCCTGGCCAAAGAAAACATAGCTTGTGATGTTAATGTGGTCCTGTGGCCTGACCAGGCTGAAAGAATTGATGCAGACGTGGTGTAAATATTTGCATACTGTACTGTGTACAATACAGTGCTGTATTTTTTGTCTAGCATTGTTTTTATTTTGAAATGTACAGTCAGGCACTGCAATGGCCCCTCTCTGATTCATTTATAGGATGCTTTTGTGTTTAAGTTGTCATTTTTGAGGAGTCTATCATTTTTTTGCACTTCTTGTGAAAACACAGTGAGAGCAGAATGTGGTGTATTTAGCAGTGCAGTGTCCTACTGTTGCTTTGTGTATCTTAATTTTAAAAACAAAGTTCAAATTTTAACAATAAAGTGTTCTTTTGACACAAGTGTGCAGTGCTTTGTGATTGTGTTCAAATCAAGAAAATAGTGTGCAGCGTGTTGGGAAATGTGTACTGTTTTCAGGAACAGTGTCTTATCAGTTGAGAAAAACTGTAAGAGGTCAACATAAAATGGGAGTTGTAGCATGTTTAAAAATGGACTGCTGTTAATGTTCATTTGTCACATATTTGTAGAGTTTATCAGTCCCTCCAGGATTTTGCGGGTGTTTTTCGAGATTGTTGCGGCCAAAAATGCCTGAATGCATGGCAGCTTTTCTAAAAAATTGCAATAAAAGTTGCAATGTTTTAAACTTATTTGTTGTGATGAAACTTCAGGAGACAGTGGCAATATTTAGTCCAAAATTAATTATTTAGCGTTCCAACCCATTTACACAAAAGCTGGTACACCATGGTGGGAAATTAGCAGCAGCCAGATACTGGTTTAACATGAAATGGTTGGTAGATTTGTGGCACAAAATGACAATTTCCTATTGAATGAATCATATTTGGACACATCTGTCAGTGGCTTAAAAAGTTAATTTCACTTCCTGGCACACACGTGTTCACACACACGCTTGCGGCTTGTCACGTCCATTAACAAGAACAGCACTGAGAGAGCGCAGTCCTCCACCAAGACTGTTCATTACCTGACCTTGCTCTGAACACAGGTGTGTGTTATGCATGTGTACATATGAATCGTGTGACGTAAATATGTAGCGGGCATAGACAGGAAGTGATAGGACTCAGAAACACCCCCACAATTTAATCAGTTGTTCCTTGTATCATTTCCGATATGTCCACAGAGGTGGATTTGTAGTAGGATCGCAATGATGTGATCGTCAGCAGGCCGCTGAGATAGCGTTCACTTGTTGCCATGATTACTGTGCCGCAATCAGATGCAGTGCCGCTATCTCAATGGGAAATCCTTAACAAATGCATGGATCCAAACTTTAAGCTGCATCACTGCCGAAGTCTAATCATTTGGTCCTTGTGTCATTTCTGACCGACCCTGAAAATTTCATTCAAATCCTTTAGTCTGTTTTACAGTAATGTTGCTAACAGAGCAATGATTCTCTCACCCTGATCATCACATAACTACGCCGTGTTCCTTGCTAGAATAAATAATCGAATTTACCTTCATTCTTTCAGTGCTCTAACGGATCTGGATGCAAAAGTTTCCATCATAGTGATTTGTCTGGTCCGTTGTCCACTCATTTCAGCCGTTCTAATATGTTTCATGGTAAAAAAAAAAAAAAAAGTGATTGTCAATGAATCACTTTTTTCTTTTTTTGTATTCCACCACAACATTGCACAGGTGTAAAACAGTTTAGCTCCACTTTGGTGAAGAACATTAGGGAGTTAATTGTTTTTTATGGTCTTCAGCAGTAATTTTTGTTGGAAAATGAGAGACATTAGTATCGCACATGTTTGCATCTTCAAATCATAAACAAGGAAGTGACGTACGTGTATTACGTTTGTGCTGGGAACTGCAATGATTAGTGGAACTCTCGGGAGATGGGCCAAAATTGCGTGAAAGTAGCGGTGATTGGACAAAATTGCAAGATTGGTTGATTTCGCGTGAATTCGCATGATGGCAACATTGCGAATTCTTGGAGGGACTGGTTTATAGAGAATGTCTGTAGCGTTCAGAGATCAAAAATGAAGATGGTTAAATTGTCATATTTATCAACTGCAGTTTGTTTCATTTTTTTTACAGTTTATTTTATTTGAAACTTTTATTATTTGGAATGCATTTAGTTTATTACCAAAGAATTTTATTCAGAAAAGTTTATCTTCAGTTTTTTGAGGATCTAAATCAAAATACTTTTTGATTTCTGCTTGTTTTTTTGTTTTGTTTTTTTTTGGGGGGGGGTAATAAGTTTGACTTGAACCTATATATTTGTTCTTGTAGCAACTTGATAATTGCTCGCCTGTTCAGTGTTGTTATATGTGCAGGTGTACATATACGAAAAGTCTTTGAGATGGTCACAGTGTATCATATCATTTACTTTACAAAGTTTTAGCTTGCTAAACTTAAGTAGACTTGATTTAGTTATTGAATGCAAATCAAACCAAGACTTGGATCAACTGAAGTTAAAGTGTAAATATTTAAAGGGCCCTGGGCCACTTTGTACTGGGAAAATTGAGCCCAGAGGTGAAAAAGGTTAAGAACCCCTGCTCTAAATTGTCAAATGAGAGTGGTTGTTTGTCTGTATATGTTGCTCTGTGATAGACAGGTGACCTGTCCAGGGTGTTCTTGTCTTCACCCTAAGTCAGCTAGGATAGACTCCAGCACTCCCATGACCCTAATGAGGATTAAGCAGAGTATAGAAAATGGATGGATGGATCCTTGAGGCAAATTTTGTAATTTATGAAATACTTGGGTCATGGCCTGATAGTTAAATGTAGTGTTGTTTGTACTTACTGTTTAGAGCCTGTTTGCAAATGTTTGCATGGTAACATACCCTGCTGCAGATTATTGTCTTAGTATTACTTAAATGTCAGTTTAAATTGCACTTTTTTTCATTTCTTCTGCGTCATCATTTCTAAAGCCTTTCCATGAAGGCCGACATTTGTCACTACACAGAGAAATTCCTTTAAGCTGGCAGCTTGACAGTGTCAGTAAGCCACTTCCCTGTCGGTCACAGGTTTATGAAAAGATCAGAACACTTATTTTCATGGCCTTTCTTTCACGTTTACTTGATTTCTTTTATATTTGCCTTATCCTGTCTCTTGTCATTGTTTTGTTTGTTATTTACTACTGGAATAACCTTCTGCTTACACAGTGAGCACTAAAAGGAAATTTTTATATATCAAAGAGCACTTTGTGAGAGCAGAGGGGTTATTTACCTTCAAACTCAGTGATCTTAGTGTTTTCAATAATCATGGATGAACATGAACAAGACACCACTTCGTACAAGTTACCTCTTTTATATTTTAGTTTTCTTATAAAGATACTCTCTCCAATCTCGTTAAACACTGTATAATGACAATAAAGCACTTTATATACTATTCTATAACAAAATTTCCCTGATGTGGTGGAAGACTGCAATATAATGTCAAATACACCCAGATTTTGGTATTAAGCTGTGGTTCTGTAGTTAGGCAGCAGTTAGAGCAAGATACACAGTCACTGTGGCTCATTAAATGAAGCTGAAGCATACAGTAAATGCGCAGGGAGAAAACATAAGCCATCACGCTGCCTGTGTCAACAGTTGACCTGATGAAGACAGAAGCTTGTCACCTTCATCAGATGTGTATGAGACAGACAGCAATGTAGACATGCTAAATAAATAAACAGTACCTTTGTTGTACAACTACATTCAGTTAAAATAACCTTAACCCCTCACAATGTTTATATGAAGCTTTTAGTACTTATTATCTTCATCATCCAATTGACAACTAGCTCTGTACAAGGCAACAAACTGAACTAACTTGTTCAACTAGTTTTTCTTTGTCAAGAAATAACTTTTACACTCAGAATTGTCCTTGATTTACATTTGTGCACTTTAGGACAATGCTTAAATCGAGGGAAAGGGCAATTTTTAATTTATTCGTTTGCTTTTGGTAAAATCTCAAGCTTTGTAGGAAAAATGCCCACAGGAATTGTACAATGTACAATGGTGAAAAAAAGGTTTCGGAAACCCCATGCATTTGTGAAATATTGCATAAAGAAACACTCTTAGGTCTTCAAGTGCAATTTCTTTTAGTACAGTCACAGCCAAAATACTAAACAAATCCTAAAAAAGCCATTAAAAACTTAAAGTTGATTGACTCCATAAAAATACATAAAAATACAGCCAGGAAGGGTACAGCTGCTGCCAGACAGTGGCGGTTCTAGACCAATTTTACCGAGGGGGCCTGGCTGGGGCCAGGGTTTTTGTCAGAGGGGCACATTCAACCCAGGGCAAAAAAGACAAAGATTCAAAATCTTATTTGATGTATTTTCATTTCATAAAAATAGTGTTTAACCATTGTAACCAAAGTGAATGGTTCAAAATATCACATTTCAGAAGAATATAAAAGATAACATTTCACAGAAATATAACAACACTATATAAAAATATTGGCTGCCCTATTACAGCAACTGTATTCTGCGGTTTTGATGATTTCTGGCAAACCGATTAACAAATGAGTCAAGATTCAATGCCTTTGCCCCCCTAGACTCGATGCTCAGTACACCCAGATTGCTTAATCTCGCATCATTCATGGTGGATCTGAGGTATGTTTTCACAAGCTTTAACGTAGAAAAACTCCACTCACAAGAAGCAGTACTCACTGGGATCGCAACTGCTATTTTACACAGTCTGTAGAGCTCAAAAAACACTTCTTTATATGGCTCAATGAACTGTACTAGCTCTACTGTACTGGAGGGTCTCTGCATCCCAGTCTGTATTTTCCTTTCTAAGATCCTTTTGAACTGATGTAGTTCATGCCCCAGGTCATCAATATTTGAATCATACATTCGAGCAAATGAGAACAGAGCTGTCTCTTTCAGGAATGCATCTTTCTGGGGATTTAGAGCCTGGATGCTATTCATTATGTCACAGTTTCTCTGAGAAAATCATCTTTCAAGCTCACTGAGCATTAGATCAATGACAGGGTAGAAAAAGTTTGTACGAAACCCGTCTTTATCTCTTTCTAACTCTCTCTGCCCAACAGTGGTCAGTACACAGTGCTCCCTGAGTTTAGAGCTTAGAGTTTTTTGTCGTTTTGCAGCTGGTGGTGTTAGATCACACTGCCCAAAACATTCAACACTTCATCCCACACATCATCAAAAAAAGACTCCAGCCTGAAATCATTCAATGTCTGAACTAAAGCTTCAACTAGATCTACAGCCTTTGAAATGTCAAGTGTTGGAGACTGTAGCATATCAGACAGGAGTTTTGTTTCTCCAAACACTTTACGGAGTGAAACAAGATGCACTGTGAATTCAAAATCGATCAGTGCCAGCAGACCTCGAGCCTCAACAGATCTTTCACCACATTCTTGGGCTACCTCTTGCAGCAGTCACTTTAGGGCAGGCAGTCTATCCATGATGTTACGTAGAGCTATAAAGCGACATGCCCAACGAGTGCCACTTAAACGCTGGAGCTCTCTTGGTGCACCTTTGTACATCTCTCTTTGTATAGCCAGCCATTTAGGATGGACAGCAGATCCAGATGTGAACACACATAGTTTTTCTAGTAAGTAGAAGAAGTCCTCTACCTCCGGGACAGCTTTGACTGTATCTACTAAAGCTAGATTTAGACAGTGAGCGGTGCAATGGATGTAAAAGGCATATTTTGCTTCCTCTTTGATTCTCGCCTGTACCCCGGAATGCTTACCACTCATGACAGAAGCCTCATCATAAGCTTGGCCTACAAGGTTATTTTTGTACTCTAGACCATGATTTTCCAGTATGTGGATTCAAAATGGATAAAACATTCCTGGATAGCTCCATTGCAATCGTACCTTAGTACGAGAGAGATCTGTTCCTTTTTCTTTACATCTTTTGTTTTGTCTGCTATGATGCTGAAGACTTCACTGTTTTTCACTTCTTCTGTAATTTCAGTTCGAACCATATCTGCTAAACAATCCAGAACCTCATTCTGAATGATTTTGCTTGTGTACTTTGCATTATGAATGGAAGTCAACCTTTTTTAACAGCTTTGTCATGGTTAGCAATTGTGTCGAGAATTGCCTTGAAGTTCCCTTTATTATCTGAGTCTGCAGACTCATCGTGACCTCTTTGGGCCATGTTTTGAGTGGCAGTAAATAACAGCACTTCCCCTATTGTTTTTATGTATTCCCGATTTTCTTTGATCTGTCTGTTGTGCTCCTTGTTTAAGACATTTACCAGTGTTGCATTAGCTGCTGCAGCTCTCTGATAGTCCCGCCATGTAACCATGGCTTGTTTGTGTCGCTCAGACCTTGCATGCAGTGCAAACCCCCCCGCTTTGTAAGATGCTTTCTTCCAGTTTTTGAAACCAACTGGTGAGTCAAAGACTGTGTCTGGGCTGTTGGAAGGACTAAAGTGTCTGCAAGCGTAACAATACGCAGAGTCCAGCTGTTTGGAATATTCAAGCCAGGGGTGGATGTGGTACCAGGCTGCCTTGAAGCTCCTCCTCCTGTCCCCCATCAGGGTCCTTGGAAATGACTTTAGGTCCGGCTGCATCGGTGGGTATTCTTTACATTTGCTGATGTCTGTGGAGAAAGACAAACATAAACATAAATTATGCATGGACACAGCATATAACATTTAGCACTCACACACTGCTTCACTGTGTATATTTATTAATTGTATTTTTATTGTATTCAGTACGTTCTTTCATTGTATTCTAAAGCCTGACCAGGGACTAAGATTGCAAATATGGTGAAGCTAGATGTATCACATTTTCCCATTTTTAAAGGTAACGTTGTATGTATCGTACCTGTTAAATAAACATTAAAATAAAAAGTCACACACACACACACACACACACACACACACACACACACACACACACACACACACACACACACACACACACACACACACACAAAGCAGGCAAATGTTCTTTTCACATCAAACCTGATGGTCCAGTGCTTGTAGATGCACATATATTCTCTGTGTCTCACACTCCGCTTGTATCTCAGTCTCAGCTTCTTCACTCTCAGGATCTTCATCTGCTTCTCTTTCCTGCTCTGTTCCCTCTCTCTGAAAATCAGTGTCTCTCAAGTCCTCTGGCTCTGTCCCTGTGGCGCTCTCAACGCCATCATTTGGCTCTCTCTCAGTGTCTGCTGATGCCTTTGTCTTTTTGGTGCTGAAATAGGACGAAATGTCCTTTTTTTCTCTTAATTTTGAACTATAGACACAAAGCAATGGAAAGGAATACACAACACTTAAGCAACCCAGTGTATAAATGACATTATAATAGGCTACTGTTGTGGGCTTGCTTGGTTTTGTGTTGTGTTATGTTCAACCGACGTTAGCTCGAACCATGCAATCAACTCAAGCTGACATTAACGCCTGGTATGGCGGGCTGCTATTATAATTTATAGTTAGTCAACAACATTTCTTTACCTGAAGTCTTACCTTGTAACAATACCATACTGTTCGTCGTGGTTCTGGCTGCCTCTCGTCGGGTTGCTTTCATAAAGTTTGCTTCGCGCTCGTCTTTGGTCAGTGGTGCAACGCACTAAAGTATCCGACGAGAATGTTAAGCCGCGCGCAATAGTTCCATCTTCTGCGTCGGTGCGGGGAGGGGGGGCCACAGGGGGGTCCAGACTCACTGCTGCAGTGGCACTGGCCCCTGTTGGCCCCTCCCCAGAACCGCCAGAGCTGCCAGATAGCCAGGAAGTGCAGAGGCAGTCCTTCAGCAATTGGATACACTGTGCAGAAATACAGACAAACCAAGAGCTTGGAAGACAAACCAAGATTTGGGCGTTTAAGGGTTTCTTCAGCAAGAAATGACCGCATATGCAAGGAAATCACAGAAGCTTCAGCAGCAGTGGTCAAACCAAAGGGGTGTCCAGTGTTCCACTCCCCCTGCACGTGGCTGACTTTTAGATCATGGTTTAAAGTCCTACAAAGCTGTCAAGAAGTCACTGATCAATGAGAGACAGAGGTTAGGCCAGCATTGTTGGGCCCAAGCACAGAAGAACTGGACAGCCAGGAATTGGAAGAAGATTCTGTGGTCACATGTTCCATTTACATTTTATTTATTTTGGTATTATTGGTTCAGTTTTGAACACATTCTCTGTTATTTGTTGACTTTGATTATGACAATGTTGAGAACTGACATACTGAAACTGTCAAGAATTTAGTTTTTCTTGTGAACAAACAACAGCAAAAAAAGCATTTGTTTGTGTCTATCTATTGCAGCCACACCTTTTGAAACACCAACAACATTTTTTCACAAATATTTTATGATAATATTTGAGACTCTGTAAAGTTTTAACGGTGTCCATAAACTTTTTTCCACCACTGTGTATCATCAATTGAATACTTGTAGGCTCACAAAGAAACACGATACACACAGTGCAGTGTGCGATACTGTAACTAAACAACTTTGTTCAGTAGGATTATTAACATAAAGCTTAACAGATTTGTAGATAAGAGTCAGAGATCAAAGTGCGATCAGCAAAAGAATGAGTGAAAGAGGGATTTAAGACCATAAACTCTGAACAGAACCTCCTCCACAGCAAGTCAGCTGTGCAGCATCAGTTACAATGGTGATTCAGCAGGACGCAAGAGAGCCATTAAAATTCCCTACTTATTTGAGCAGCGGAGGGGAAAATCTTTAAATTAAAATGCTGGTAAATTTTATACTTAGGTTAATCAACAAGCATCTTCCCAGCCATCCATATATAACAACAACAGTCCAAATCACCAAACAACACATTCTAAAGTTTCCTGAAGCTGAACAGGAATAAACTGAGGTTGTTGCCATATAATTACTCAAAAGAAATGAAAACTGGAGCAGACATTGTGAAAACTACAAGACAAAACATTTAGATGATTGTGCTTTTTTGTTATGCACAGTAATTGAACCTTTTTTGATTATCTGCAAACTTCATTCTCGGTGAAAACTGCAGTTTAAGCAGAGGAAATGATTTACAACAAATCAATCAGACACTATTTCAAAACCACAAGGAGCAATTCAACCCTAAGGGATTACAAAGCCTTTCCAATGTTTTTTTAAATGGTTTTTACTAATCTATTCACTGTGGCGTGCATTATTTACCACACAGCAGTCAGAGAAAGACGGACAGCAGTGATGCATACACAGCATAACATAAATATGAGCAGAGGATGACAGACACTAAACAAAGACTTACCTCTCTTCCCTTCCACCAGCAGAAGAAAGAAGAAAGAGAAATAGGGAGCACAGTCATATACACACGTGGACAAAATTGTTGGTACCCCTCAGTTAAAGAAGGAAAAACCCACAATTCTCACTGAAATCACTTGAAACTCACAAAAGTAACAATAAATAAAAATTTATTGAAAATTAAATAATCAAAATCAGCCATCACTTTTGAATTGTTGATTAACATAATTATTTAAAAAAACAAACTAATGAAATAGGGCTGGACAAAAATGATGGTACCCATAACTTAATATTTTGTTGCACAACCTTTTGAGGCAATCACTGCAATTAAACGATTTCTGTATTTGTCAATGAGCGTTCTGCAGCTGTCAACAGGTATTTTGGCCCACTCCTCATGAGCAAACAGCTCCAGTTGTCTCAGGTTTGATGGGTGTCTTCTCCAAATGGCATGTTTCAGCTCCTTCCACATATGTTCAATGGGATTCAGATCTGGGCTCATAGAAGGCCACTTTAGAATAGTCCAACGCTTTTCTCTCAGCCATTCTTGGGTGTTTTTGGCTGTGTGTTTTGGATCGTTGTCCTGTTGGAAGACCCATGACCTGCGACTGAGACCAAGCTTTCTGACACTAGGCAGCACATTTCTCTCCAGAATGCCTTGATAGTCTTCAGATTTCATCGTACCTTGCACACTTTCAAGACACCCTGTGCCAGATGCAGCAAAGCAGCCCCAAAACATTACTGAGCCTCCTCCATGTTTCACCGTAGGGACAGTGTTCTTTTTTTCGTATGCTTGGTTTTTGAGTCTATGAACATAGAGTTGATGTGCCTTACCAAAAAGCTCCAGTTTGGTCTCATCTGTCCAAAGGACATTCTCCCAGAAGCTTTGTGGCTTGTCAACATGCATTTTTGCAAATTCCAGTCTGGCTTTTTTATGAGTTTTTTTCAGCAGTGGTGTCCTCCTTGGTCGTCTCCCATGAAGTCCACTTTGGCTCAAACAACGACGAATGGTGCGATCTGACACTGATGTACCTTGGCCTTGGAGTTCACCTTTAATTTCTTTGGAGGTTGCTCTGGGCTCTTTGGATACAATTCCAACGATCCGTCTCTTCAATTTGTCATCAATTTTCCTCTTGCGGCCACGTCCAGGGAGGTTGGCTACTGTCCCGTGGGTCTTGAACTTCTGAATAATATGAGCCACTGTTGTCACAGGAACTTCAAGCTGTTTAGAGATGGTCTTATAGCCTTTACCTTTAAGATGTTTGTCTATAATTTTTTTTTTCGGATGTCCTGGGACAATTCTCTCCTTCGCTTTCTGTTGTCCATGTTCAGTGTGGTACACACCTTTTCACCAAACAGCAGGGTGACTACTTGTCTCCCTTTAAATAGGCAGACTGACTGATTATGAGTTTGGAAACACCTGTGATGTCAATTAAATGACACACCTGAGTTAATCATGTCACTCTGGTCAAATAGTTTTCAATCTTTTATAGAGGTACCATCATTTTTGTCCAGGCCTGTTTCATTAGTTTGTTTTTTAAAATAATTATGTTAATCAACAATTCAAAAGTAATGGCTGTTTTTGATTATTTAATTTTCAATAAATTTTTATTTATTGTTACTTTTGTGAGTTTCAAGTGATTTCAGTGAGAATTGTGGGTTTTTCCTTCTTTAACTGAGGGGTACCAACAATTTTGTCCACGTGTGTAAATAATAAGTTTGATGCATTTTTCTCCTGGAATTTTTTACTAATTGTCTTAGCACGTAAATCAAAACATTTTGTCTTAGTAAAAGTCTGGTTCTACACCCATCTGCTAAGGAAGGAAAACACATACTGTGATATCACAACCCCGTTGTTAGAAGTATGGATCTTCCTAACCAACTTTGTTTCAGCTTATGTTGATGCTCTTGGTTTCTGACGTGCTCCTGCAGTTGCTCACTGTGTGCAGCCATGTTGCATTGCTCACAACCCACCCAGTACACAGGTGATCTTAAAAAGTTGTTCTAAATGAAATCACTTGTAATAAAAAAAAATAAAAAAATAATAATACATTTTATTTATATTCGACTTTCAAAACACTCAATGATACTATGCAAAGTAAACAAACTTAAACACATTCACATTAACAACATAAAACTGAGAGATCTAAAAAGTTTAAAAGAAGGAAATTCAGCAATTAAAAAAAAACAGAAGAAAAATGAAGAATGGAAGTCAAAGTGAAGATGCTTGTTTGAACAGGTGGGTTTTGAGGCGGGATTTGAAAATGTCCAGCGCGTCAGTGTTTTGAATGTCTACAGATGGGGGGGGGGGGCAGAGCAGCTGAAGGCTCTGGAGCCCATGGTGGTCATATGGGCAGGAGGGATGGTGAGGTTGAACGAGTAAGATGATCTGAGTTTCAGTTCAGTGAGGTACGGAAGAGTGAGGTTATGGAGGGTCTTGAAAATTAGCAGCATGGTTTTATAGATGATGCAGTGTCTGAACTAGTTGGAGTTTATGGAGGGACTTGAGTGGTAGACCAGAGAGAAGGGAGTTGCAGCAGGCTAATCCAGGCAGGAGGTGACCAGAGAGTGGAACAGGATGACGGTGCTGACAGGGACGAGGGAGGGACAGAGGCAGTTGATGTTCGAAATGGAAGTATGCAGATCGAGTGATGTTATAGATGTGGGTTTGGAATGACAGAGTGCCACTGTACACTTACTTTTGTTACACTGGTAACTGAAAAATGTACTTTTGCTGATGACTGTGATGTAGGGGCCTCTATTTTTGATGTGACCTATCTAGCCTGCTTGTTGTCAATTATGCATAGGATGAAATAGTCTACTTTTCAACAATAAGGATATACAGTTATTGTTGGATGACACATTTTGAATAATTTAGATTTTTAGGCATACTGTGCAAGCAGTGTAGCCTACTTAAGCTTGGTTCCATACTTATATGTCTCTTATATGTCTCTTTGCCAGACTCATTTAAACATAAACTCAGAAAGAAGAAAGCAGCATCAACGAGGACTGACTCCAGCTCTTAACTCTGACATCTTTGTAACAAAATAACAATAACAAAAAATGGGGAGGCAGCCACCAAGCTGTTGGAAGTGACAGCAACCATGTAAGCAATTATGATTCATTTCTAAATTTAAGCTGCAACAGCTTGTGGCGGTGCCCTGTCGAAAAGCCTCCAATTTGTAGTTAACATCATATCTGAAGCTCGGAGCAGACATGCACCGGTCGCCATGGCAGCGGCAGAGCGCTGCGTGTTATTAATAGCACAGAAACAGATGCCTGAGCACCACACTGCCACTTAGGGCTGATCAAACCGTCACATCTCAACACCTATGATTGATCAGTTTTACACCGTGGCATCAAACTCTGTGTGCATATGGTCCGTGGGTGTTGTTTTCATTGTGCCTCCGCCATAGACATTAATGCATCGCCGCTACTTGCCATGTCATCTGCCACTTTAGCACGAACGCTGTCAACAGAGGCAAAGGAGGAGAATGGGCAGAGTTGCGAAAAGTAGCCAATGTAAATGAAATGATCAAGTGACATGTGGGCATCTTCAACGCTGTCCTTTGAGGATGGCACATCTCTGTTTGCAAATGACACAGTAGTGACATGTAGGAAGGATAAATTAAAGAAACTAAAAAGGAAAAGAAAAAAAGTCTGTTTATACAGACTTTCCTGTCTGCCCTGCAATTCCAAGTGATGAATTACACAAAACATGTGAGGTCCCTGGAGCTTTCCAAAAAACTTGATTTTTACATGAATCACTTTAGATGTTTGTCTGTAGTGTGATTGGAAGGAAACACAAAAATCAGCTACCTGGAGCTTCCATTTTGCAAACTGCATTAGGAATCTCCATCCAGGGATATTTGCTGACCTACAGCATACATATTAATCCATATTAATTCTGCCCTGAGATACACTGATTTATGAAACTCTTCATTTTCTGAATCTCCACAAAGGAGGTGGAGAGTGCAAAGTTGGCATATCCAGAGCACCCGTATAGCTCAACAGGTTAAGCGGGCGACCCATGTACAGGGGCTGGGCTCCGATGCAGTGGCCTGTGTTCGATTCCTGCTCGCGGCCCTTTGCTGCATGTCTTCCCCCCACTCTTCTTCTCCCCTTTTTCCTGTCTACCTTCACTGCCACTATCTAATAAAGCCAAAAAATGCAAAAATAAAATATATATTAAAAAAAAGTTGGCATGATCATAGAGCCACATTAATGGGACATATATCAGGTTGAAATTGGTCACAGTTATTAGCTCTGTGGATGAGGATGTCTTTATTTAAAATGGCAAGGTATAGCATTGGCCTTGACACAGGACAAAGCTCACCTATTTCCTCTAATGTCTGCCTGTTTATTCATACATGCCAGTGTATTGTTGTAAAGCACGTTGTAACACTGGTTTAGATTCTATAAAAGAAACATTATGCTATCAGTATATGGAGTCGGCTGTATTATTCATCTCTAAAAGAAATGCATACAGAAAGAAACAAATCAAATCCTACAACACGAGATACCTCAGAGTGATGTTCGTCATTCTGCTGAAGGACCTCAATGCAGAGCTCTCCCAGCCTCATCATGTCCTCTAGTCTTTTTTCTGGAGTTGCTTGAGGGTCCACTGAGAGTTAAAACATAGTAGGAAACATGCAGGATAGAAATGAAAAAGTCTGCAGGAGAGCTCTGCAAGAAGACATTCAAACATGGCTAAATTTCCTATGAGTCTCTCTTGTGTGTACCATACATGATGCTAGCATGCCTAAAGGATCCACAGTTAACATTTTAATGAACCCATGACCTTTCCTCAAGCACCACCTTCAGGAAAAAGGTGCTTTGCTCCAATACAAGATAGACTTGAAGACCAACCGTGCTTTTGTCAGTTTTTTTTTAGTGATAGACAGGGTTACATGGAAAACAGGTCCCAGATCAGGGAGGTCATAACTGAGCATCTCTCCTCTTCTTTCTTTTATCCTTTATACATTTATATCTCACTATAGCGTGTGACTGCTTTGTGCTCCCTTTCCTCTCTCTGTACTTTGCTGCAGGAATCTCTGTTTCCAGAGTTGCGCACTTCTTATTTCTGGCAACTGGTCCAACCAAAATGCACCATATTTACTATTACCACTTAATGGCAGTGCACAGTGGACGGTCATGACAGCAGAGAAATAACATGTAGGAAAGATCCAACGGGCTGTGTTGTGCAGTTTTTTTTTAAGTATGACCAGATATTTGCACCAGTATCCATACAATATCAGTATCCATTTTAATATGTAGTTAAATCAGCCAGGTTAGTAAATTGTGAAGATAGTTTGAAGATTGACATATACACTACCAGCAAAAGTTTGGACACACCTTCTCATTTAATGTTTATTCTTTATTTTCATGACTATGTACATTGCAGATTGTTACTAACGGCATCAAAACTATTAACACATGAATTATGTAATAAACAATAAAATGTGAAGTAAGTCAACACACGCTTTCTATTTTAGATTCTTCAAAATAGCCTTTGCTTTGATTACTGCTTTGCACACTCTTGGCATTTTTTTTTCGTTGAGTTTCATGAGGTAGTCACCTGAAATGGTTTTCCAACAGTCTTGAAGGAGTTCCCAGAGATGCTGAGCACTTGTTGGCCCTTTTTCTTTCACTCTGCGGTCCATCTCATCCCAAACCATCTGGATTAGGTTTAGGTCAGGTGACTGTGGAGGCCAGGTCATCAGACGCAGCACTCCATCACTCTCCTTGTTGGTCAAATAGCCTGTACACAGCCTAAAGGTGTGTTTGTAGTCATTGTCCTTTTAAAAAAATAAGTGATGGTCCAACTAACGCAAACTGGATGGGATGGTATGTCACTGCAGGATGCTGTGGTAGCCATGCTGGTTCAGTGTACCTTTCAATTTTGAATAAATCCTCAATTGTTTCACCAGCAAAGCACCCCCATACCATCACACCTCCTCCTCCATGCTTCACAGTGGGAACCATGCATCCAGTCACCTTTTCCAAGGATCTCAAATTTGGACTCATCAGACTGAAGCACAGATTTCCAGTGGTCTAATGTCTATTCCTTGTGTTTCTTGGCCCAAACAAATTTCTTCTGCTTGTTGCTTTTTCTTAGTAGGGGTTTCTTAGCTATTTGACTATAAAGGCCTGACTGACACAGTCTCCTCCGAAGAGTTGATGTACAGATGTGTCTGCTACTAGAAGTCTGTATGGCATTTATCTGGACTCTAATCTGAGGTTCTGTGAACTTGCCATTTCTGAGGTGGGTGACTCAGATGAACTTCTCAGCAGCAGAGGTGACTCTTGGTCTTCTTTTCCTGGGACGGTCCTCATGAGAGCCAGTTTCATTGTAGTGTTTGATGGTTTTTGCGACTGCACTTGGGGATACACTCAAAGTTGTTGTATATTTTGCGGACTGACTGACCTTCAGTTCTTAAAGCAATGATAGACTACCATTTCTCTTGACTTAGCTGATTGGTTCTTGCCATAATATGGATTCTAACAATTGTCAAATAGGGTTCTCAACTGTGTACCAACCTGACTTTTGCACAACACGAGTGATGATCCCAACCCCATTAAGGAGGCAAGAAATTCCACAAATTAACCTTGACAAGGCACACTTGTGACGTGAAAACCATTTCAGGTGACTACCTCATGAAGCTCATGAGATGGCCAAGGGTTTGCAAAACTGTCATCAAAGCAAAGGGTGGCTACTTTGAGGAATCTAAAATATAAAACATATTTAGAGTTATTCATAATTGTTTTTAAATGGAAAGCACTTTGGTCAACTTGAGTGTGGTAAAGTGCTCTACAAATAAATTTTGATTGATTCATTGATTGATTGACTGAATTGTTTGTTTGCTACATAATTCCATATGTCTTGCTTTATAGTTTTAATGTCTTCTGTATGCATCTACAATGTAGAAAGTAGTAAAAATAAAGAAAAGGCACTGAAAGAGAAGGTGTGTCCAAACTTTTGACTAATAGTGTATGTGCTGTCTAAAGTAGGAGGAGGAAATGGAACTGTGATATGAGGGTGTGTTTGGGAAAAAAATAGCTGAACTGACATCCCTTGGAAAACATAAAACTATAAACTCTCACCAATGATCTGAGCGTATTCGATCAGCTGACCATAGTTGATTTGAGCTGCTTTTTCCAGACACTTTTGTACCAGTTTCTTCATGTCCTCTGGAGGAACAGGTGTAGTAATGTCTTTCATCAAAACCTAGAATAACATAAACATGTTATTGGAGATTCGTAAAACTTAGTAATACAGAAAAGAAAACAGACCAGTTTTAGGAATTTTATCTACTCTTCTAACTTAGGAAATGGCTCTGTTCTCTGTTGATATGCAGGATGGCTCCAGAGGTGTTCAAACTCATTGGGAGAGGGAAACCGAGCTAAACTGTTATGCTTTTTATATAAAACACAGTTGAAACTGTGGTTTTACTCTTTAATATATTAATTAATTCATTTGTTACAAGTAAATGTTTGCTGTACGTCACATTAATGAGATAAATTTAAAATGTTATCATTTACAGATTCTTTCCAACAGCTGGTGATAGTGAGTGATGGAAAGTTTTGCTCAAGTATGATACGCAAGTACAATTTTGAGGTATTTCATTTGAGTCTTTAAATATTATAGTGTTCATACATCTGCTTCACTGCATTTTATTGAGCAGCTATAATTAATAGTTAGCTAGAATTTACACAGAGCATATGATTTGCAAAACAAATATGTCACATTATGATAGATCAGATGCTGAGAGGTCTGCTATAAAATTGAACAAGATAAGAAATAGCTAATAAAAAAGAAAGTCTGCTTACAGTACCTCAAGATCCTGATAATGTAGCTCCCTGAAGGGGTTCATTTAGGATATCTTTGGTGCATTTGGTGAGTATTTATTGCAGGAGTTTAGCTTTTGCTAATAAAAACATTTTGCTAATGAACGGCGGAGTGATGCAACAATCGGCCTGCATTTGTTCGCCTGTTTGTCCATTTGTCCATCTGTCTGTCTGTTAGCAACATTACTGACTGACAGTACTTAATTAATAATGGACTGAAATATTTGGATCAAATTTTCAAGGAATGACACAAGAACCAAGTGATTAGATTTTGGCAGTGATGCAGCTTATAGTCTGGATTCACAGATTTGCTTAAGATTTCTGTATCATTGCGAGAAGGCAGCATGGTGTCACTGTAACTATGACAACAAGTGAACAGTACATCAGCTGCCTGCTGACGATCACATGATTTACATCTTACTACAAATTGACTGCTGCAGACTTATCGGGACTTATCCGTCGAAAATGATACAAGGAACAATTGATTAAATCGTAGGGGTGTTTCCAAGTTTCACCGATTCCCACTGCCTGCTACATATTAGGTTATGCGATTTGGTATCCATACACAACATACATATGCATAACACACGCCTGTGTTCAGTGCAAGGTCAATTTGTTTACGAGTACATCTGTATTAAATGGCCACATTCTATGGTGCCATGATTTCTGCCTTGAATTGTTTAACGATTTCATTTGTTAAAAATAATATGACTGAGCAGCCTTGATGGAGTACCATGCTCTCTGAGTCCTTTTTTCTTGTATTAAATATGGGCAGCATTTGTTAGCAGCATTTCTGACTAGTACCTGTCTTCTTTGTCCCAGCAACTGTATTTAAATTCTACTAATTAGCTTTGCAATGTTTTGAGAAGATACAATTTGGGCATACGGACATAGAATTTTTTGGTCTGCACATGTACTTAGCATGCTTTAACAACACACAAATTCCCACAAAGTTTGTACAAACATATTAGAAATGCTGAAGTACTTAAAAGTGCAGCATTACCCGTTCCTGCAGGGAGAGCGTTGCCTTCAGGGCCCCATCTGGTCGTCCAAAGGGAAAGCAGTACCTGCAGATGCAAAATGTGGGCGGGCGTCACATTTAGAAACAATCTCAAGGACAACTACGTGGAAAAAAAAAAGAAGTAGAAGAATAGGAAAATGGGAGCAGCAGCCGAAAATGTCGGTCAGCATCAACAGATGGCTGCTTCCTTTCGTCTAATTACACTGATGAAGGAAGCTTTTCTCACCTCCATCTCCATCTGAGCGCAGACTAGGCGGTTCAGGGAGGTTTCACGTTGCTAATTGACAAGTGAACAGTACTTAATAAACAAAGGTACACAGTCATGCAGGTCAGACATTTATTAGACAAAAAACTACAGGCAGATGTTATGTTCCTTCACACTGATGCAAATGAAAAAATGATAAATCCAAGTGGATTTAAAAAGTATTAACAGGTAGGACTTTGTTTGAAGATTCCATTTGTATATAAAGTCAGGAGATCATGATGTTCACTTTAAAGAAAACTGTAAAATTAGTTGAGGACCAAAATACACTGTAAAATAGAATGGAAACAGAATTATCTTTGAAGAATATGAGTTTCAGTCTGTCAAACGAGGTATATAAGAAATATATAACAATATAATATACATAGTATATTACATTTATATAATATGATAAAACATCTGAGGTGAAAATTATAGATAAATGAAAAAATTCAGTAGAAGACATAATTCATTCTATTAAGTTTGAAAAAAAATGTAAATTACTGAGTGAAATATATTGAAAAAATATCAGTTGCAGTTTACAGTTTACCCTTGTTTGTAGCATATAATCAAATATGGGCTGTTTTTAGCTGTATTTGTGACTAATAATTTTCTTCTTTGTCTTAGCAACTGCATTTAAGTCTACTAATTTGTTTTGTAAAGTTTTGAGTGGATGCAATTTACTGCTTGGATTAAATACTGCGTTAGGTTCTTTCTAGTACAAGGCACAACCTTTTGTCACTAGAGACTGTGGTTCACCTACAGAGTCCAGGGTGCAGTTAGGTTAAGACAACAAAAGTATGTTGATTAAGGTGAGAAAAAAATTACATGTCAAGATGCCTTTTTTACAAACAAAATAACAGAGTACAAGGGAAATGTTTTGAGAGGACACTAGAGAGTGATAATAACGCGAGGACACACTTGCAGACTGTAGGGTTGGAAAAAGAATCACATGTAGCACTGCAGTGATTTATGCAAGTGTTGTCCCATTGATGAGGATGCTTTTATTTATTTATTTATTTAGTGTGCATGTTTACTTCTAAAGCTGCAGGGACTGAACTGTCTGGACACGATAATGAGTGGATAATAATGGAGTATAAATACACTACCATTCTAAAGTTTGGGGTTTATTTGTTTATTTGTTTATTATTAGGATCCCCATTAGCTATACCCTTAGGTCAGCTAATCTTCCTGGGGTCCTATTTAAAATAGCATTTTAAATACAATACAATTCATACATATGTCAAAGGTACAAAAATAAAATTAAAAACCATATATATACACACAAACAATATTAAAAGTTCATCCTGTGACTTACAAGCTTCAAAGTTCATCCAAAGCAATTCGCCATCCTTGCGCAATTAACAAATTAATTCTAACATCTGTAGTAAACCACTCACTTAAATAGTAGCAGATTTTAGTTCATTTTACAGTATATAGTACCGTAGTTCATCCTGCCCCGACTGAACTCCACTTAACAGAAGCGCACGAGAGCAGCATGCAAAATACCACGGTACAAAAGATATATATAAATATGTGCATACACACATACACACACACCTACACACACACACACACACACACACACACATGTTTGTACTTCTATCTTAGTGAGGACATCCATAGGCGTAATGCATTTCTTAGAGCCTTACCCTAACCTTAACTATCACAACTGATTGCCTAAACTTAATCCTTACCCTAACCCTAACCAAACCTCAATTCATACCTGTTCTCGAAAAACAAGTCTTCACCCTCAAACACGGCTGTTTCAAAGTGAGGACCGGCCAAAATGTCCTCACTTTGTAAAAATGTCCTCACTTTGATAGTTAAATGCAGAAAATGGTCTACACAATGTAGCAAGTACAAGACCACACACACACACACACACATACATACATACATACATACATACATACATACATATATATATATATATATATATATACATACATATATTCATACATATATTCATATAAAAATAATATATATATATTCATATAATTTTGGTTTTCTCCTAGACCAAATAAGACTCTCCTACGAACATTTTTATTCTGCTCTTAAACACAGTTTCATACTTGATGTTTGTCAAAGCTACAGGTAGTGTGTTCCATTCTTTCATAGCTCGAAAGATTACAGTTTTTTTAAAGGAAATTTGTATTAGCTTTTGGTATAATAAATCGACCTGCAGTTGCCTGTCTTGTTTCATACCCATGTGATTCTAAATTTTGCTTAAGTTGCTCATATATAAATTTTGGATTTTCATACTTTAACATTTTCCATGTAGCCATCATAACAGCAGCTTTTGTCCTATGTTCCACCTTTAACCAGTTGAGTTGGGCGTGCATAGAGTTCACATTAGTTCTGTATGGACAACGCAGAGCTAATCGTGCTGCCCTGTTCTGCAATAATTGCAATTTATAAAGACTGTCCTTATTAGCGCTAGCCCAGATTAACTGGCAGTAGTCCAGTTGTGAGAGCATTAAACTCTTTATAAGTAATTTTAGCAAATTTGATGTAATGTAATTTTTACACCTTCTCACTACTGCCAAAGCCTTGCCCATTTTTTTCACCATAACTTCAATCTGTGTGGACCAAGTCAATTTATTATCAATATGAACCCCTAGCAATTTTGCTTCTGTCACTTCCTCTATTAATGTATTGTTTATAAAGAGTATCAAGCTATGTTTTGACTTTAGCAAATGACTGGAACCAATTGTTATGCTTTTGGTCTTGGCCACATTAAGAACCAGTCTGTTGTCTGTTATCCAATTTTCTACGGCATTTAATTCTTTACTGAGTATAGTATTAAGTTCGATTGATGAAGAGGCAGATACATACATTGTAGTATCGTCAGCGTACATCACCAATTTTGCCTGTTTTGTAGCCAATGGCAGGTCATTTGTAAAAATAGAATAAATTAAAGGGCCTAAGCAGCTTCCTTGCGGAATTCCACATTCTACGGCTAAACAGTCAGACAGGCTTCCATTAAAGAAAACCCTTTGTCTTCTTTCTGTTAAGTAGCTCCTAACCCAGGCAACTGCAGTTGGAGAAAACCCATAACACTTCAACTTATTAAGCAGAAGGTCGTGGTCGATCATGTCGAACACTGCAGTGAAGTCTAATAGAACTGCACCGCACATCTTCGTATTGTCTAGTGCCTTGTACCAGTCTTCTGTCATCTGTATTAGAGCAGAACAAGTTGAATGTCCTTTCCTATATGCGTGCTGCGAGTTTGTAATTAAATTATTATCAAGAAAATAGGCCTGAATTTGATCAAATACTGCCTTTTCAAAGATTTTGCTCAAGGATAACAAACTTATAGGGCGGGTGTTAGATCCACTGAAAATTGTTTTTTTATCTTTAACCAACGGGATGACCTTCGCTTCTTTCCAGTTTTGTGGAAACTTACATTTCCTGATACTATTGTTAAAAATGTGACAAATAGGATGGACTACATACTCTTCTGCAATCAGGATCAATTTATTGTCTATATTATCCATTCCTGCCTGCGTTCCTTTGCAAATTGCACGAATTAACCTCGCAGCTTTCTCAACATTGAGCTCGTGTAACTCAAACTGACATTGTTTATTTTTCATATATTGTTGCAAGCGAGTTATAGAGTTCTGAGATGGATGTTTTACAGTTGTATTTCTAAGCTTTTTAATTTTCTCGTTAAAGAATTTATTCAAGTTGTTGGCAATGTCTTTAGGCTTGGTGATAAAAATACCGTCACATTCTACAAAAGTGGGCTGTAAATATCTATTTCTCCCCATTATATTATTTAATACCCCCCAGAGTCTTTTACCATCATTTTTATTTTGTTGTAGCTGTAATGCATAGTATTGTTTCTTTTTTTAAATATTTAATTTGGTTACAAGATTCCTCAATTTACGGTATTTTTGTTTATCACTAAAATTGCCACTTTTTTGAGCAACTTTTTTAGCTTCATCTCTTTCTTTCATTTGTGCTTTTAATTCTATATCAAGCCAAGGGGCTCTTTGCATTCTGGTTGTCCACTTTTTCATAGGTGCATGTTTGTTCATAACAGGTTGAATAATTTTTAAGAATGTTTCTAGTGCCATGTCAGGGTCATCTTCACATAGCACTTCACTCCAATTTACTTTTTGTATATCCCTGCGATATGCTTCATCTGAAAAGTTTTTATAACACCTTTTATGAATAATTCTAGGACGTGCTTTAGGAATATTTACATTTTTGGCAATGGCCACAATATTATGGTCACTGAATCCTATAGGTATGGAGGCTGCTTTTGTAAAGGCTTTGTGCTCTGTAACATAAATATGATCAATGCAAGTTGATATATTACTGCCCATATAATTTAGGCTCAGTCGAGTGGGCTCCATTACCATCTGTTTCATATAACATGCATTGGTAATTGTAGAAAGTTTTCTTCTGAGAGGGCATTTTTCATTAAACCAATCAATATTTAGATCGCCTACAAAAACAGCTTCCATGTTTGTATCGCACATTCTTTCAAGCATAATGCCAATATCATCAAGATACTTGCTGCTTGAGCTTGGAGGCCTATAGCAGCACCCCATTAGGAGAGATCTAGAGTACACAACATTAACTTGAAGCCATAAGGCTTCTATTTCATTGTTCATCAAGTCTGGCCTTAATTTCACTGGGATATTGTTTTGAATATAAATGGCCACACCCCCACCATGTTTTGATCTTTCCTTTCTATAACAACTGTAGCTCTGAATATTTAATGCTTCAGTTTCTATAGTATCATCTAATTTTGTTTCAGACAGTGCGCAAATACCAATGTCATTTGAGTGCAATAGATGCTCAATTTCATGTACTTTGTTTCGTGAACTGCATATATTTAAATGTGTTATCTTAAAACTTCTCTTAGGAAATAAAACATGTGAGTGACATAATATAGTCCTATAAAATAAAACTAAAAAAAAAAAACTTTCTAAAACAAATGGCCCATTTTATTGCTTTTTGTAAATGATGAGTTTATCATACCTCAAATAGGCAATATCACCCCTCTTCCTTGCCTCTTTGAGCTTGGGAATTAGTTCTCTCCTCTTCTGTCGCACTGATTCTGGATAGTCCTCATTTATGTAATAGTTGGTTCCCTTAAGTTTATTTGCATTGTGCGTGACGATGTCTCTATTCTTGATCCTGAGGAATTTCACCAACAATGGTCGAGGGCGAGATTTGTCCTCTGGACTTTTTCTCATTTTGCCAACACGTTGCACCTTTTCTATTCCCAGCGTATTCGGGTCCAAATTCAGTTTATCCTTAAGAAGCTCCGTCACTTTCTCCTCTGATTCAGACCACTTTTCGTCATCACTCTCTGGGATCCCATCGATTATCACATTCAATCTTCTTGCTTGTGTATCTAGTGTGTCTGCTTTGGCGTCAATAATAAGCATTGATTCAGCCAGTTTGTGAATGTCTGCTTCGTTTGATTTACATTCTGTTGACGCTTTTGTGCTGGATATTTTCAGCTCATCAACTTCTTTTTGGGTAAATTGTAGACTAATTCTTATTGAGCACATTATCCATACGTGCATTTGTGTTGTCAATCAGCGTGCGCAGACAGGCTGTAAAAGTAGTCTGTTGTTGATCAAGCATTTCCTTGAAGTACGTTTTTTGCTCCTCGAGCAGTTCGCGTACTTGTTCCAAAGTCATGTATTGTCCATCCTCATCTCTGTCTTTCTTAGTGGCCATCCTTGTTTTAATACGAGGAATTGTTTGAGTAGTGTTGAGTAGCACAGTCCCAGCTAACCGGGGTTAGCGGCTGGCGTGTTCTTCCGCAATATGTCAGTATTTTCCGACAAGTACTTCTCCAAAAGCCGGAAGTGCTTTCTTCCAGGTATCGGCAGCTTTCCTCCGTGATATAAGGAGGATTAAACAAGATAAACAAGGATCAAAACAGGTTGTGAAGGAGCTATTTTCGCAGCAGGAGGAGCATGTGATGGTAGGTATAATTGTTCACCAGACTGTGCTGCGCTCTGCTCTTAGAAATGTCCGTTATTCTGAAAGAAAAGCAGTTTACATCATTGCAAACAACATTAAATGAATCAGAAATACAGTCTAGACAATTTTAACGTGGTAAATGACTATTCTAGCAAGAAACGACTGATTTTTAATGGAATATCTACATAAGGGTACAGAGGTCCATTTCCAGCAACCATCACTCCTGTGTTCTAATGGAGCATTTTGTTAGCTAATCGTATTGAAAAGCTAATTGATGATTAGAAAACTCTTGCACAACTATGTTAGGACATGAATAAAAGTGTGTTTTCATGGATTCTGATTCTGATGTAACAGCCTAACAGACTGAGAAAAGAGCTCAGCAGTGTGTTCAGTCGACTGCCTCGGACTATATATTCTGTTTGATGGTAAAATCTAATATCCTTTAAAGAAAATATGAGAGGGACTGGACAGTAATATTACCAGATAAATCCAGGTTACAAAATCTGACACAGAAAAGTGGAGACTATAATCATTATATAAAATGTCAGTCAATTTGCCAGCACATCTTTTATAAACATTTAAAAGATTTTATCTCTTTTGGAAAATTCTATACATGTAATACAAAGCAGTATGAAGTCTTCAAATGTTAAATTATTTTTACTTTCCATTTCATTGTCTTAAAACAGAATAATTAGGGCATGTGCTTAAGTTCACACAGGTTTGCACTTAACACCCTTGAGCAGGTTTAAAAATGCTCTTTCTTTGTTTTTCCTTGTGTGACTATGAATGTTTTTATTTTTTGCCATCTTTTCCTTGCAGATCAATTCAACTTCTGACATATCTTGGGCCACCTTGTGCCACATGTTTCAGATTTCCCCACGGATTATTAATGATGCACAGGTCAGAGCCACTCAAAAACTTCTAGCTCGTGTTTCTTAAAGTTGTCTGTTGTGATTTTAAGGTTTAGTTTAGGAGGATTGCCCTGCTGTATATTTAGTGGAATCCCACCCAACAACTCTTGCATATAGTACCATTTGTGCATCAGTAGAATGGTGCAGCACCATCCTGTGTCAAATAAACTTTCCTGCAGCGCCTCTACAGTCATAAAGCTGAGAGTTTTACCTACCTGTCTAGCAAAGAACCTGAAGCCTTTCTTGGTCTTCCAGATCTTGTTTTTGTTTTCACAGTTCTCCTTACCTGTTACTTTTTAGTAACATATTGATACAGTGGGGCCAATAAGTATTGGGCAACTCAAAAATTTCCAAGTTCACCCATTTAAAAAGATAAGAGGGGTTTGCAATTTTCATCATAGGAACACATCAAGCGTGAGAGACAGATTGTAAAAAAAAATTCCAGGAAATCACATTGTATGATTTTTAAACAATTTATTTGTGAAAATGGGTGACCAATAAGTATTGGGCAGCCAGCAAAAGTTACTTTTAATACAATGACAGCGGTCAAATGGTTCCTGTAGTTCTTGACCAGGTCTACACGCACTTTAGTTGATATTTTGGCCCACTCCTCTGCACAGATCTTCTCTCGAGCTGTGATGTTTGAGGGCTGTCGCTTGGCAACACAGAGTTTCAACTCCCTCCACAGGTTTTCGATTGGGTTGAGGTCTGGAGACTGGCTAGGCCACTCCAGAACCTTGCTATGCTTTTTATGGAGCCACTCCTTGGTTTTCCTGGCTGTGTGCTTTGGATCGTTATCATGCTGGAAGACCCAGCCACGTTTCATCTTCCGTTCTCTGACCGAGGGAAGGAGGTTTTTACCCAAAAAGTCACAATACATGGCCCCATTCATCTTGTCATTGACACGGACCAGTCTTCCTGTCCCTTTTGCAGAAAAGCATCCCCAACGCATGATATTTCCACCCCCATGCTTCACAGTTGGAATGGTGTTCTTGGGATGCAACTCAGCATTCCTCTTCCTCCAAACACGGCGAGTGGTGTTTAAACCAAAAAGTTCAATTTTGGTCTCATCCAACCACATCACATTCCCCCAATCCTCCTCTGGATCATCCAGATGGTCTTTAGCAAATTTCAGACAGGCCTTTACATCATTTTTGTGTAGTAGGGGAACCAATGCAGGATTTCACCTCATGACGACGTAGTGTGTTACTAATTGTCATCTTTGTGACGGTGGTCCCAGCTGTCTTCAAATCATTGACCACTTCCCGCTGTGTAGTTCTGGGATGATTCCTCATTGTTCTCAGGATCATTTGAACCCCACGAGGTGAGATCTTGCATGGAGCCCCACTCCGAGGGAGATTGTCAGTGATGTTATACTTCTTCCATTTTCTATCAGTGTTTCCAACTGTTGATCTTTTCTCACAAAATTGTTTACCAATTGCAGTTTAACTCATCCCAGCTTTGTGCAGTTGTACAATTTTATCTCTGGTGTCTTTGGGAAGCTCTCTGGTCTTGGTCATGGTGAAGACTGGAGTCTGACAGTTTGAAGGAGTGTTCAGGTGTCTCTTATGCATCTAATCAGTTCAAACAGGTGCCATTCATACTCTTAACGAGTGGAGGCCGGAATAACTTCTTAAAGAACAAGTGACTGGTCTGTGAGGTATAGAAGAGTTGTTTGTTTTCGAGCTGCCCAATACTTATTGGCCACCCATTTTCACAAATAAATTGTTTAAAAATCATACAATGTGATTTAATGGATTTTTTTTTACATTCTGTCTCTCATGCTTGATGTGTTTCTATGATGAAAATTACAAACCTCTCTTATCTTTTTAAATGGGTGAACTTGGAAATTTTTAAGTTGCCCAATACTTATTGGCCCCACTGCAAGTGGAAATTTCAAACCGGAAATACATACATATCATATCAGATCCTCAGTCAGTTGCCGAGAGGTGCCCATGGTTGGTGAGCAAGATTACAAGACTCAGAGAATTTATCAGTTCTGGGAAGGTCATCAGTTGCTAATTTGACAACATTTGACAACGTCTTCAACATTTGGAGAACACATACTTTTAAATGACATTGTTTTCCTTTTTTCACATTAAAGAAACATTAACTGAATACATACACAAGCGTTCGAAAGTTTGGGGTCACTCAGGCAGTTCTGTGTGTTCCATGAAAACTCATACTTTCTTCATGTGCTAACATAATTACACAAAGGTTTGCTAATCATCAGTTAGCCTTTCAATACGATTAGCTCCCACAATGTACCATGAGAACACAGGAGTGATGGTTGCTGGAAATGGGCCTCTGTACCCCTATGTAGATATTACATTAAAAATCAGACATTTCCAGCTAGAATAGTCATTTACTACATTAACAATGTCTAGACTGTATTTCTGATTCATTTAATGTTGTCTTCATTGGTAAAAACTGCTTTTCTTTCAAAAATCAGGACATTTCTAAGTGACCCCAAACTTTTGAATATATGCTAATGCAGTTTGCAGTGCGGTGCCTAAACTTTTGCATGCTGGTCATGTGGAGGCTATTTGCTGAGGAACCCATGAAATCAACATTCTCTACCACCTCTCTCTTTATCTGAGAGATTCAACTGTTGGTGAGTATGAGAAACGACGGAGTTCACTGTAAAAACAAAGGTGATTAGGTAATCCTTTGATAATGTTTCTCCTGAGGAAGAATAAATAATAGTTATTAAAGGAAGTTAAAATGTATAGTCTTAGATGAATTTTGAGTAGCTGAGCACAGGTTTAATCTAAACCAAACTGTGGAATCCTGATCTTGTCTGGGTGTCATTAGCATAATCTCAGCATTGTCCTGGCCATTGTTTACCAGCATTAGCCTCTTGTTGAGGTGAGTTAGTAATGACTCCCGCTGACTGACCCACCTCACCCCCTCCTCTCTGTTCTGGGACCAGATGGAGGGCCCCTCTCAGGCGTGAAGGGTTTAAAGAGCCGGGCTACAGGACAGTTAATGGCACAGGTCTTTTCAGACTAGTGCTGCTCAAGGTCTAGGGGCTGTCGCTTTCACACCGTGCTCACAATGTGTTCACACAGTGGCAGTGGCACTGAATGGCAGTGCGCAGATGCAGGGAGGTCTCATCAGCCGCCGCCGCCGATGCATGTCGTGCACCTGTTGTGTGCCACTGATGAGGCTAAAAATACCCCAACTGATTCATTTCAATGTTATGAAGGAAAGGGAGCATACCAGTCAGATTACATGTTTTGGGTGGTTTTCTTCAAATCACTTTTATACCACAGCTAGGCTTTTAGGAAAACATAATGATGTTTTTACGGGTTAGGATGAATTTTTCCTACAGTTTCTTGTTATTGTGGTTCCATATTCAAATATAACATCAAAATCTGTTTGCAAGTCAAAATTTACTGCAGTGAGACTTACATTATTGCTATAGTAATATCAAAACAATCTGCATTTTTTGTTTTCTGTCACACTACCGGTCCGTATTTGCATGTGTGTCATATTATTTGACAAACAGAAATTATGTGAAAGGTGAAGAAGGTGATTAAATGCAGCAGATTACATTGTTTATTGGATAAGTAGTTTACCTAGACTTAATAATGGTTACATTTCAAAACACATATATAGACATTGTTGCACATGTATGCTGTGTCTCTGGAAGACTGGACAGAGACTTGATTATCTGAATTGCAGTTTTTCGCTGTTGTGAGAAACAGCAACAAATTTCCATACACCCCTCCAAAACCCTAACTATCTGCATGGATAGATCAAAGTGAGAAACTACACTTTCTGTAGTTTTAAGTGAATATTTAAATAGTATTATGATTTTTGTACAGTTAAAAAAAAAACAGAAGGCAGTGGTTTTCAGAAGTCTAGTGTGTAATTCCAACAAAGTGGTGTTCATACCTGAAATGTGTGATCTGGTTCTCCAGCAGAGTCATCAGGCGACTTCTGATGGCCTCAAACTGCTCTTTCTCCTCCACAGTCACTGTCCCCATCCCATCTGGCCTGAGGAGACAAGAAATTCAGACATGAGACAGCATTAGCTAACTTTTACCTTTAACTGATAATGGGGTAAAGTAATGAAACTGTTAATTCTCAAATTAAAGACAGTTTTCAAATGAAAAGATTACTTCAATTCATTCAGCACAAACTAAACAGTAGAGTTTTCCTTCTGGTAATATTCACTACTCTGTAAGTATTAATTAAAAAAACAAGAAAATCACTCAGAGAGCGCAGTACTCCGCCAAAGTTGTCCATTCCCCCATATGACATAGTCAGAAATGCAGCATTTGTAAACATTTTTAGTAATGCAGCATTTGTTTATTTATCAGTTACTGAGGATCAAAAATCACGGCAGCATAGAATGTAGATGTTTCATAAAGATGTATTCGCAAACAAACAAACAAAATGACCTTGTGCTGAACACAAGCATGTTATGCATATGCATGTTATGTACGGATACCAAATCTTGTGACCTAAATATGTAGCGGGCGGTGGGAATTGATGGGACTCGGAAACACCCCCATATTTTAATCAATTGTTCCTTGTATCGTTTCTGATGGATAAGTCCAGATAAGTCTGCAGTGGTCGATTTGTACTCAGATCGCAATCATCAGCAGGCAGCTGACATAGTGTTCACTTGTTGTCATAGTTACAGCCATGCTGCTATCTCGCAATGATACAGAAATCTTTCACAAATCCATGGATCCAGACTATAAATCGCTTCACTGCCAAAATCTAATCAGTTGATAGTTGTCTTCATTTCTGACCTTCCCTGATAATTTCATCCAAATCGGTTAGTCCGTTTTTGAGTAATGTCTGTCTGTTTAAACAGACAGATAGACAGACATACACTGGTGATGACATAACTCTGCCATATTCCTTTGCTGAGTAAAAAAGCAGAATCCAGCTGACAAGAGAACTCAGAGTCACCACTTGTACTAATGGTCTTATTTTAACATACCAAAAATAAATGAAACCTTTCACCCCCTCATAATTCCTGCTGTTTCTAATTTGGTGATTTTTACTTGACTGACAGTAAAGTCAACACTTTCTGCAGATGTTTAACATTAAAACCCATGAGTCAAAGACAGATATAAGATACAGATATTTGAGCAGATGGAAGGCTTTTAAATTTAATGCATTTTCAAGAATTTTTCCACTGATCGTAGCTTAACATTAGAAGTACAAGTAATTAAAATGAATTCGGAAATGAGCAATATTTCTATTAAAAAAAGCTTAGAATATGATATGAACACATAAAAATAAACAAATACATTTTGAAAATACAAAACACAAGCCTGTTTTAAATCTTTCATCAGTAGACAAAAAGAAAGACCTTTTCCACTATCTGAGAATCTGAAATATTCAACATGAACTCGAGAGACTGTTTCTTTGATATGCTGTTGACATTATGTAGTTTCACATAAACACTCTTTGTCAAAAGATTCTCACTGCAAATACTAAGACATTTCTATAAGGAAGGACTCTGTACCAGCTGAAGGTCTGAACCATTCAGAAATAAAAGACTAAGCAATAAAAGCCTCAAAGAACAATGAAAAACAAAATGTGAAGCCATTGAAAACAACTCAGGCTGCTTTTTATGTCTTTGGGTTTTTTTTTCCTCACTCTTGTTTTCACCAAACAAACTGATCAAGCAGCCAAACTCTCCATCATGACCTCAAAGTCAACCAATCAAATAGAGAGCTGCTTGGGCTCGTCTCCGTCCTCACAGAAAAAAAAAATGTTAGTTGAACGCTTCATTAATGTTTTTAAAGCCTTCATTCCCTTCTTGCCTTCGTCTGAATAGGTACTCTGGTAAAAAAGGGGAAAAATGCAATCAGTACCTAGAGCGACCAGCCTTGACTTTCTGGGCTTTTTCTGTGCAGCTGAAAGAGAAAAGCACCCTCTCCAAACGGCACTCGCAGTTGCTGGAGGGAAGAAGCGAGGAGGTTGTCTGTTAATGAGTTGTTCTTATAAAAGCCTTCACTGGTTCAGCCCCTGACCGCTACACCTCGAGTACCAACAACTCCACCGCACTCCTCATGTCGTGTTTCCTGACTCTCTGAAGTTGAAAATAATAACATGAAGAGAAAGCTGCAGAGTCTGAGAGAGAGCAATGTGAGCTGAGGATACTAAACCATCACTGATCAACATGCTACGCAGTAGAAATATTTACATGTACTGCAGTGCTTCACTGAGGAGAAAAATCTCCTTTTCAGAACAGGAAATTTAAATTAAAGATTGTTATTAAATATATATTTAATAGCATAGAAATCATAACATTATAAATCCAAAATACAATTTTTAAAAAGGAAATGAAATGATAATCTCAGTGAGATTCCCAGTTTGTGGAAGGTGGAGGTTGTACAAAGGATGGATGACAAGAAGAAATCATCATGTATTGTGTAAGAACATCACCAGAACCACTCTTCAGCTCCACTCTACTTCATTCATTCTATAATGAGAGACAGCTTTATATGCACAATGACACTTGTTAGTACAACTTATAAACCCCGTTGTTCTCCAAATTTGTCTATTCAGTAGCACCACTGCTCCCCACAGCCTTCCCACCCCCTGTTTAACAAGCACCAGTTAATCCTGAGGAAATGGAGAGCAGAGCTGCTGGGAAAGGGAGTGTGTGTGCTCACTCATGTAAGAAGAAGCAAGACAAGTTTGCTTTCATGTTGAATGAGCTGACGGTCTGACAAATGAAGACATGAGGACTGTGATCAGAGCGAGGTACTGAATGTGGGGACGGATGGAGGGACAGATAGAGGGACAGCCTCAGGCACCAAGCCCTTGCAGTTAACGCCAGATGTCCTGTAATCCCTGTTGTTCATCTTACTGAAACGATCAGTTTGCAGCTCAGAGCGAGAAAGAAAGAAAGAAAACTGGTTGATCTGTTTTGCAGCTCTTGTTAATTCTTAACAAAGAAGGCTTAGTGTGAAAATGGTGCAGCTAAATTTTTACTATTCTTAAGTGAAAAAGCTTCAGTGGTTGTACCACAACATGCTTTTATAATAAAGCAACACGAGAAGTGATTGTTTATAGTAATAATAATAATAATAATAATAATAATAATTATTATTATTATTATTATTATTAGTAGTAGTAGTAGTAGTAGTAGTAGTAGTAGTAGTAGTAGTAGTAGTATTTTACTTACTTTTTTAGTTGAAAAGTATCAGAGCAGTCTAAGACCCCTCAATATTCAGTTGGAAATTATTCCAAAATAAAATCAGAATCAGACAAAGCAGAGAATATCCATGTCAGTGCTTAAAAACCTGCTAATGTTTGGCTTTTAAGCTTGGAAAGTGACTGAATTCACTCCAGCTGGAGACCCAAATCATTTCTGATTTTTTAAAGTTCTTTTTTTTTGGCCATTTGTCGACTTTATTAGACAGGTCAGTAGAGCGGTAGAAAAGAAAGTAGGGAGAAGAATAGTGGGGAAGACCTGCAGCAATAAGCTGTGAGCTGGAATCGAACTCAGGCCGCTGCAGCGGGGACTGTAGCCCCTGTTCATGAGTTGCCCACTCAGCCATATGATCTATCTGGGCGCCCTAATCCAAACCATTTTTGACAATTTTTTTTGGTTTTGTTTTCATTCCAATCAGCAATAAATTCCACACATGCTGATCATATGGATAGTTTTATTAATAATCTTGTCCTCAGTGTACATAGATTTTTTTTTCAAGATCACTCTGAAATGTAATTTAATCCGAACCAAAAGTAAAAGATTTAAAAGTTTCCTCCCCTTGAGTGTTTTAATTACAATTCAGAACACCTTGAAAACAAACAAAGAAGGAAGAATCTTTTTAAAAAAGTAAATTAATCAACCCAACACTGCACCATGAGGATTTCACCTTAGGTATTATATCCCTGTTTTTATATTTACATGCTTATCATGATGACAAATGCACATTTTCCCACACAATCATGTTTTTCCCTCAGGGATGATTGTGGAGTTGTTCAAGTAATTTGTCCACTCAGTAAGGTTATATGTGTATAAACATGTTTAGCTGCATTTTCTGCTGCATTTCTATGAAAGCTTTAGAATAAATGAACACAAAAGCACAGAAAAATCTCTTCTGAACAAGGTGACAGTGGCTACTCAATTCAATTCAGTGTGTAGGAAGCAGAGATAGTTTTCTGTCATCATCACAAAGAGCGAGCCAAGAGCTTTCAAATGATATTTGAAACTCAATTTTCCCCGCAAATGTCACTCACACCCTCCACTCCCCCTGAATTGAATTACAGCAGAAAACAAATCAGATGGCGAGGAAGTTGGCAGGAGGCCAAACGCAAAATGCGGCGAGCTCAGAGAAACGCAACACAGTGTGGTGTTTGGTTTGGTAGCTCTCATGGCAGAGTGGGGAGCGGCAGCTTGTCGGGGCTCAGACACATTGTTGCTGCTAAATGAAGCGAGCACGTTGGAGGCAAGGATGCTGTCAGTGGTGCTCCAGGGCCGGGGGAGGTGGAAGGGAGGGGTGTCTCTGTAGGCTGAGGTTAGTGTGTTTACACTCAGTGTGGCTCAAGTGTAAACGATAAGTACCATATCCGCCTGCGGGATTCACCAAACCCTCTGGCGGTTTGGGTGCTTATGTCAGTTGACAAGAGCTGTCACGAGTTGAAATCACCAAGCAGCATGGCAGAGCACCGGGTGTGGATGCCACTTCACCTTAAGAGGTGTGGAAAAGAGATGAGGCTGAGCGGCAGGTGCTCCTGTGTGTCACCTTCCTCCTGCCCATCACCGCCTGGGAGACAGGGGGGATGTTGTATGGAGGGCTGGGGGAAGTAAAAGCTTCTGTCACATCCTGTGTTGGTGTGGCGTAGATTACTCAGAGAAAAGATTATTTGACCTGACAGGTAAGAGGGAGGCAAGCACCCTCCCCACGGATCTGGTAATGCTCCTTTAACCTTGATCCAGGTTCAAACACACCCGTCTCATCAAAGCTACACAAACCTTCAGACTAGTCACAGCTCCTTCATCCTGCTCAGGTTGAATTCTATGTGGCAGCATAAAATACCCAAAGCTTACCACAGAAGGCATTAAAGGTTCAACTTACATTGTCATTTCAAGTGTTTTGGTAAGACAGATTGTAATCCAATTTTATGCATTTTTTTTTAACACTATTAGCGTAATTTAAATGTCCTTTTAGCTGCTATTATCACAAAGGAAACCCCTGTTAATGGATACTTCAGCAACAGGACTACAGATTTTATACCTTACAAACATAAATGTTTCTCGGTTGTATTTACACTTACCTTTTTACATATTGGATAGCTTTCTAGTCCTAAGAGGCACACAGCACGGGGTGGTGATTTTCCACTGTAAGCTTGCAGTTTTCTTTTTTTCATTCTGCTATCTGTATACACTGGTCCTATTTTTACTGCAGCAGCTTGCATTTCAGAAGCCTAAAATTATCTTTAAAATATGTCTGCGTGCTGATGTAACATGACATTTATTAAATTTAATATTTACTTCTACAAGTCAAAACTAGTAGTTTTTGTTTGTTGCATACATGTTTTGAATCTGTTGTAAGCCATCAATATATTTGTGAAACAATACCAAAATGCATCTGTTGCCTTTAACCATTTCATGTGGAAACAAAGAAAGTGGCTCTTTTGAAATGTAGTTTTAACTCTGAGCCTTGTAAAAAAAAAAAAGGTGCTTTAAATTTCAGATTCTTCTGAATAAAATATCATTCATAAAGGAGAGAAACAGAAGCTGTTGAACAAGTAGCGTTGAAGCATAGTGCACAGAATGGGAGGCAGTAAGACTTTGAATTAAAGGAAGCCATAGCTATTGATAAATTCTTTCATCAAAAGAACAGCTAAAATAATTTGTTTAACCTGTGAATAAGCAGAGGAAAAAGAGTGCTTTTAGAAAAAGCCAAGTATTAGGAATAAAGCATAAAACTAAAACTTGACCATACAACTTAACAGATCATAGACCACAAACAGTTAAATGCATTGACAAGCTGACCTTACCTGTGGGAGGCTTTGACATGGCAGGAAAATATTTACATCTTAAATCAAGGTCTAACATGTTCCTGAGAGTTTTCTTAAGAAAACCACAGTGTTAGAAACTGAATATATTGCCTTGAAGTATTAGTCAAGTACCCTCCTGTTGATCACTCCATGTCTGTCTTTGAGCAGCCCTCTCGGGAAACTTGAGTTCTGTAATTAAGTTTTTTTTTTTCACCTCTGTGCCTGCCAGCCATCCTAAACCTTTTTTTCCCCATACACACCCACTCAGGCAGCCCAGAATGGCCATCAATTATTCAAAATGGAGCTCCAACTGACAAAAAGCCAATTCCAGTAATAACCCCCCTTCCCTCAAATTTTTTTTAGATCTGGCGATTAGCTGGAGGAGCTAATCATTATGTTTCCTAATTGACTAAATGGGTTGACAAAGAGAGAAAGCACAGATATCAGTAATTATCCCAGACATGGAGAAATACAGGGACTGCTGGGAGTGAAATGGAGGAATGAGCACTGTACTACAAAACAAGATTAGTGAGTTAGCAAGGTATGATGAGCTTAAAGTCAGAGTTTTCAGTATCATGAAGGTGGCTTTTTTTAATCTGCTCGATCACCATGGTAACGGATGCTGCCGAGTTAACCTGGTCTGGAGCTAGTTATGTTCAGAGTTTTATATTTAAAACAGCTGTAAGGAACTTCCCCCTTTAACCAAATAATTTCCTCCCAATTTTTCATGATTTTCAGCTGAAAAAATACACTACCAGTCAAAAGTTTGGACACACTTTCTCGTTCAATGTTTTTTATTCTTTTTTCTTTTTTTACTATTTTCTACATTGTAGATAAATACTGAAGATCAACACATTTTGTTTACGCCATAATTCCATATGTATTATTTTTATAATTTTTGTATCTTCAGTATTAATCTACAAGTATAAAATAATTAAAAACTTTTGTGAGTACAGACTTTTGAGTGATATTGTATGTAATGTCTGCCAAACATGTTGAGCTGTGTGACTAATATCACTGAATTAAGCCGTACCGTTACACTACCACACATTGTATGCGTTGTGTTGTCACAGAAATCAATATATGTTCAGATGGTGATGCAGAAATCTCATAAATATGGTTTTATGTTTGGTCCTGATTTGCTGTCAAGACCGTTTACACTGCCAGTGCAACAGCTGATAGAACACAGATCAGAAAACTGATTATTCTACTTGTATTTGTTGCAGAGATTATTCAACCAGTAACATCAATTTCACCATGATTGGGCCAGAAATTAAATAGCTCCAGATGCATTATGCGGTAGTGTCAGACCTACACACGTGGACAAAATTGTTGGTACCCCTCAGTTAAAGAAGGAAAAACCCACAATTCTCACTGAAATCACTTGAAACTCACAAAAGTAACAATAAATAAAAATTTATTGAAAATTAAATAATCAAAAACAGCCATTACTTTTGAATTGTTGATTAACATAATTATTTTAAAAAACAAACTAATGAAACAGGCCTGGACAAAAATGATGGTACCTCTATAAAAGATTGAAAACTATTTGACCAGAGTGACATGATTAACTCAGGTGTGTCATTTAATTGACATCACAGGTGTTTCCAAACTCATAATCAGTCAGTCTGCCTATTTAAAGGGAGACAAGTAGTCACCCTGCTGTTTGGTGAAAAGGTGTGTACCACACTGAACATGGACAACAGAAAGCGAAGGAGAGAATTGTCCCAGGACATCCGAAAAAAAATTATAGACAAACATCTTAAAGGTAAA
The DNA here is from genome assembly GCF_021347895.1 of Acanthochromis polyacanthus. Classification (NCBI taxonomy): domain Eukaryota; kingdom Metazoa; phylum Chordata; class Actinopteri; family Pomacentridae; genus Acanthochromis; species Acanthochromis polyacanthus. The sequence continues at coordinate 26,183,590 of NC_067120.1, forward strand.
GGCTATAAGACCATCTCTAAACAGCTTGAAGTTTCTGTGACAACAGTGGCTCGTATTATTCAGAAGTTCAAGACCCACGGGACAGTAGCCAACCTCCCTGGACGTGGCCGCAATAGGAAAATTGATGACAAATTGAAGAGACGGATCGTTGGAATTGTATCCAAAGAGCCCAGAGCAACCTCCAAAGAAATTAAAGGTGAACTCCAAGGCCAAGGTACATCAGTGTCAGATCGCACCATTCGTCGTTGTTTGAGCCAAAGTGGACTTCATGGGAGACGACCAAGGAGGACACCACTGCTGAAAAAAACTCATAAAAAAGCCAGACTGGAATTTGCAAAAATGCATGTTGACAAGCCACAAAGCTTCTGGGAGAATGTCCTTTGGACAGATGAGAGCAAACTGGAGCTTTTTGGTAAGGCACATCAACTCTATGTTCATAGACTCAAAAACCAAGCATACGAAGAAAAGAACACTGTCCCTACGGTGAAACATGGAGGAGGCTCAGTAATGTTTTGGGGCTGCTTTGCTGCATCTGGCACAGGGTGTCTTGAAAGTGTGCAAGGTACGATGAAATCTGAAGACTATCAAGGCATTCTGGAGAGAAATGTGCTGCCTAGTGTCAGAAAGCTTGGTCTCAGTCGCAGGTCATGGGTCTTCCAACAGGACAACGATCCAAAACACACAGCCAAAAACACCCAAGAATGGCTGAGAGAAAAGCGTTGGACTATTCTAAAGTGGCCTTCTATGAGCCCAGATCTGAATCCCATTGAACATATGTGGAAGGAGCTGAAACATGCCATTTGGAGAAGACACCCATCAAACCTGAGACAACTGGAGCTGTTTGCTCATGAGGAGTGGGCCAAAATACCTGTTGACAGCTGCAGAACGCTCATTGACAAATACAGAAATCGTTTAATTGCAGTGATTGCCTCAAAAGGTTGTGCAACAAAATATTAAGTTATGGGTACCATCATTTTTGTCCAGCCCTATTTCATTAGTTTGTTTTTTAAAATAATTATGTTAATCAACAATTCAAAAGTGATGGCTGATTTTGATTATTTAATTTTCAATAAATTTTTATTTATTGTTACTTTTGTGAGTTTCAAGTGATTTCAGTGAGAATTGTGGGTTTTTCCTTCTTTAACTGAGGGGTACCAACAATTTTGTCCACGTGTGTAAATGCACTTCAAGACAATATCAAGTTCAAATATATGATGTTCAACAGCAACATTTGAACAATGTGGAAGGGCCATGTATAATGATAAACCTACAGAGAGCTGTTAACTTTATAGTGAGTTTTAGCTCATTGTTTTAGCTGTCTAAGTCTAACTGTTTTGTTTTACTTTCAGAGTTTTTTAGTGGTAGTGGGCAGCTGTTTTCAGAGATTACACAATTAGACACTAGCTAGCAGTGGCGGCTGGTGAATTTTTCTCTTTGGGGGGCGCACTTAATTTACCAAACCAAATAGCAGAGTCGGCAACACCGGAATACAAGAATTGATGTAAATTATGTTCACAGCCATTTGATGTGCTATTACTATGCACCACTACGAGGGTACACCTAAGCACTACTGATGAGTCAAATAGACAATTAAATGCACGTAAATGTTAACAGCTCGTGAATTTGAATTTATCTCCCCAATGTTTGATATGATTTGCTCCAGATAAGGCGTAATTGGTACACACAAACCCTTAAAATCTCCTTTTCTATAATTAAACAAATTAAGAATGTATAAATATGCAAATCTATTTTTTACTTCAAAAGTAAAAAAAAAGAAACAATTCATTTTTCCAGCTTCAAAGAGTGCCAAGTGCTTCTTCTGTCCAGCAAAATCTTTGGAACAACATATTTATATTTACATACTCAAATAAACAAAAACAAATCCATACCTGTGAAACCAACAAACATTGGACATTTTGTTAAAAAAAAACCTAACTATAAGGCTTAAAGCAGACAGTGCTTCTGTGAGCTAACTTTTACATTAATAACCTTACATGACAATGAGAAAACAGCAAATCTGCATATTTAAGATCAAAGCAATAAAAATTTGTCACTTTGCCTGAAAAAAAAAAATACTGAAACCATTAGGCATTATACTATGTATAACTGTGCATGTGACAAATAAAACCTATCTTATCTTCTTAGGCTTTGAACCCAAAGTGCTTCTGTCAACTAACATTAAATATTTACAATGAAAATAAAGAAAAACAGTAATTTCTCAGATTTCAGAATCTATGAAAATCAACAGGCTTTCAGTCTAATGTGCCACTTGTGTCAACTAACATTTCTATTTGCATTATTAAATGACAAAAAAGTAAATCCTCACATTTTAGAGATTAAAGCCAGCACCTCTACATCTGTGTTATTTTTTGTATGCAAGTTTTGCTCTTCTGACTTTGAGACATGCAAATTTCTCAATGACTCTATGGTTAAAATCTGGGGTCTCCTGACAAGTTTCTTTTCCATAGATAGCATGGCCAGTGCATTAAGACGATCCTGCGACATCGTGTTCCTGAGGAAGGTCTTGATTCTTTTTAGTGTTGAGAAGCACCTCCAGGGCCTGTGCGGGGCTGAGCGTGCGTGCGTGCGTGTGTGGGCTGATGAATGGTTGGACGCTCATCCCATTCGGCCGCATATGGATAAATAAACAAAATTATTTATTTTATTTTTTTTGCCTTTTTATTGTGATAGTCGCAGTGAAGAGTGACAGGAAATGGGGGGAAAAGTAGGGGAAAGACATGCAGCAAAGGCCCGCGGGCAGGAATCGAACCCGGGCCGCTGCGTCGGAGACCAGCCCCTGTACATGGGTCACCTGCTTAACCCGATGAGCTATACGTAAGTCGGGCGCCCAATAAACAAAATTATTTAATAAATACTACCGCACTGGCCCACCGGCCCACACGTGGACCGGCCCTTCAGTCAAACGACCGAATGAAATAACGTTCAATCCGCCCCTGAGCACCTCTCAGATTCAGCTGTCGTCATTGGAGTCGTGATGCGGATCTTCAGGAGAGACACAGTCTCTGAGAAGGTGTTCTGAAGATTGTTGCTTATGAAGAGCTGGTACAGATCCACCACACCATTGCAACTCCTGAACTCTGTGTTGCTGAAGATGAGCGTCAGTTCAGCGCAGGCTGACCCACAGGGCGCGGTCAGCCTGTGCCCTGCTGTCTCCTATCTCTTGTATTAAAGAGGAACAAGCCGCGCATGTCAAAGTTATAACGAAGATTTTGCTGCAGACAGTGAGGACAATATGGACGTGAAGCAACATACTGAGACTCAGCCGTTGAAACTCAAGCGAGCATGCACTGTTGAATTAAACCACCATTATGTGGTTGTTTCTGTTGGTTAACTATTGTAGATACGTTGGGAATACTGTTTGAAAGATATGGGGAAAGATGAGTGCGCCCCGGCCATATATGTTCACTGTTAGTAATTGTAGACAACGTCGGACGTTTCTAATCTGACTTTTTATTACAAATTATACATTTTAGTAACTCTCTACAGGCTCTATCATCCATTTTGCTTGTTAAAAACATAGGATATACATGTAAATGTAATTTTAAAAACATTTTATTGAAGGAAGGGCTGTGACTCTACATGATGTGAGACAGACGGGGCGGCGCCCTAGCGCCCTCTATTGACCAGCTGCCCCTGCTAGCTAGTTAACCTAACATTGAATTGCTAAAAAGCCAAATATTTTCTAGATTAAAGCTAGCACATGATTTGCCTGTTGAAAAAGCACAGGCTAGCTGAAAAATGTTAGAAAATATAACACATAAAACGTAAGGTTTGAAAAAAAAATTGGAAAGAAGGCATTCATGTAAAAATTGTTGTTATGGCTGTTTGATTAAATTTGTCTTATTATGCTCACATTTACATCTTCATGCCCATATTACCATTATCAGGTGGTCATCATCCAAACAACACCTTGTAATGTGTACAGCCCAAGCGGACTGTCTGGAAGACTGCAGAAAGTGCACTCAAGGATTCAAATAGCTGAAATGTATACTTGGACAGCTCTCAGCAGCCCATACTTCAAAATAACACACCCACAAACTGAGCCTGCAAGTGAGCGAAAGTTTAAGAAGATATGGATTAAATGAAAAATTCATTTTCAGCTGACAGTTAACTCTGTCCAGATATTGTATTTTATAGTTCTATCCACATACAGTAAGTTATTACACATTTGTTCAATTTGAAATTTTTATAACCAATTAGGTCAAATCAAGGGGCTGTATTTTATTCTGAAGGTATATTGTTTGTGTTTCATAGTCCATTAGGGCCCTCTAAAATTATATTGTGACTCCTGTAATGTGATGTAGATCCTGCTGAATCAGTGTGAGTGGGAGTTCAGTTCGATAAGAAAAATGGGAGAAAGAGGTCAGATTGCTTAAAAACATGGGATTATTATATGGCTTTGTGTTGATGCCTGCATGTAACATGGGATTATCACTGAAGATGCTCCAGAAAGGAGACAAAGAAAGATGCTCTGCCCAGTATTTAAATCATTTTTCTTTGTTTACTATTGTTCTTAATATCTATTGACATTTTCTGCTAATTTGAATGTTCCCTCTACTCTGTGAAGTCAGTATAGTGACTGATAGGATCTAGCTGTCTGGCCAGAGAAATGACCAGTTGTGCTTGACGGCATGCAAGGCTGAGTCCTGAAGCTTGGAATCACATCCTCGTATCTGCAGTGGTGGACAATCCCACAACAATATTGACTGCTGTTGCTTGTGTACCTGTTCCCATGGACATGAGAGGCGCAGAAGGCGTAGCTGTAGTGCAGCAGCGTCGGGTCGACGAGCACGTTGTTCTTGGAATAATCCATGAGAGCCTTCAGGTAACTCAGGTGGCGGTGGCAGCCTCGAATGCCATACCGAGCAGAGTACTCATCAAGGACGAACACTTGCCCGGGACTGAACCAACCCTGAAGACAAAACACATGCACACAGACATGTCACACAACTTGGAACAACTACAAAATGTTTGCACCTTAATCCTCTGTTCCAAGCCAGATTTAAAAGTGTGGTTCAGTATCATTTAGATTAATTTTGACATCTTGGTCCATACATTTTGACAGAACTGAGATTATGGACAAATCAGAAAAAGATCATTATCGGGACTGCAGTTTATTTTCAGGGCTAAAACAAGTGTTTCTTCAGAAGTTCAAATATTTAGCATATTTTAAAATGGTTTGATATAGAATCAAAATGGTACCCTAGCAGATAAAAAGGATAGGGCCACATTTTCTAAAGTGTATCTTAACATCCATCCATCGACGTTCTATACACCTCTTAATCCTCAAAAGGGTTGCGGGGGGTTAGAGTCTTTCCCAGCTGACTTAGGGTGAAGGCAGGGGACATCCTGGACAATTCACCAGTCTATCACAGGGCTACACATAAAGACAAACAATCACACACATTCACGCCTACAGACAATTTAGAATTACCAGTTAACCTCAGCATGTTTTTGGACTGTGGGAGGAACCCGGAGTACCCGGAGAAAACTGAAGCATGCACAGGGAGAGCATGGAAACTCATGCAGAAAGATCTTGGGAAGGCTGGGGCATAAACCAGGGATCTTCTTGAAGGCAACAGTGCTAACCACCAAGCCACTTTGCAGCCCTCTATCTTAATCTAAATATAACAAGAAAAGCACTCAAAGAGTGCAGTACGTCACCAAAGCTGCTCAGTCATTGTATAATTTCCTACTGATAAGTCCTGATAAGTCCAGCGGTCGATTTGTAGTAAGATCACAATTATGTGATCCTCAGCAGGCAGCTAACTTAGCATTCCTTTGTGGTTATAGTTTCAGTGACACTGATACCGCTAATGATACCGAAATTTTTTCACAAATCTGTGGATCCAGAATATAAGCCACATCATTGCCAAAATCTAATGAGGTGGTCCTTGTGTCATTTCTGACCTTCCCTGAAATTTTCATCTTAATCCGTTCTTCCGTTTTTGAGTAATGTTGCACAGTCAGATTCACAGATTAACAGAAGGACAAAAGTGCAGATTGTCAGATAACTCCACTGCATTCCTTGACAGAGTAATTGTATGTATATTGAAAGGGTTATTGGTTGAAGCAGTTGTGTTCCCTGTTAGCTAAGCCAGTGCACAAGGACAATTACAGCAAAGACAGTGTTTTTGTATTAGTATTATTAATGTATGTGCACATCAGTATTGCTGCAACAAATGTTACCCATTTTCTTCAAAAAGAAAAAAAAAACAGCTCTTGGTAAACACAAGTTTGTTCTGAACCGCACCAAGGACTGAACAACCATTTCACAGCTTTCTGTTACAGTGGAAGATGTAAACAGACTCCTACCAACACCAGTCACAAAAAAAACAAAACAAAAAAATAAACAAAAAAAATCCCAGGAAGGTGTGAAACAACTGGAATATCATGAAATGTTCATTAGTTCATTCATCCTGCACATAATCACTAAATTAGGTATGAAATTTACAACGTTAATTAGGATTCCACAGGGGAGGAACATTAACAAATTAGCACCTTCACTGAGCTGACACTGCGCCTACACACACACGCACATGCACACGCACACACACACACACACACACACACACACACACACACACACACACACACACACATACTATGTTTTTCTATCATTGTGGGGACTTACCATTGACTCCCATTCATATCTAACCCCTAACCCTTACCCTAACCCTAACCTTAACCAAACCCTAACCCTAACCCAAACAATGGCTAACCCTAAAGAAACGTTTTTGCACTTTTACTTTTTTCAGTAACAACAACATGACCAAGAAAACACTGTTTAAACTTGTGGGGCCCGAAAGATGTCCCCACAAGTGACATAGTTTTCGGATTTCCTACAGTTGTGAGGACATTTGGTCCCCACAATGTAGCAAATGCTAAAACACACACACACACACACACACACACACACACACACACACACACACACACACACACACACACACACACACACACACACACATATGCCGGTTCAATCACTGCCTCTCCCCATGCTAAGGGTACTTGGGCAGGACACTGAGCCTAAAGTTGCTCCCTCCTGATGGCAGGTGATCATCGTCCTGCATGACAGCTCTGCAAGCATGATGTGAGTGTGTGTGAATGAGAAATGAGAAATGAGTAGTGCTGAAGTGCTGCGTGAGTACAGCCCATTTATAAAGTGAAAGGGTCATACTTTCGAAATACATTGAGTGTTTTCTGAAATAAGGATAACAGCATCTCTTGATGCTTTTATGATTCACATGTGATTTCTTTCTTTTCAGTGAAGTTAATAAAAAAATGGCTACCTGTATAACAATTTATATTACCCTTGTTTTCACGTTTTAAACTCAAAGAAGAAAAATGTAAATTTAGTTTAGTGTCGATGTTCATAATGGGAGTGTTGGTCTAAGGGCTGATCGTATAGGTAAAGTTACAATAAAAAAAACAATGAAAAACGGGTCTTTTCATGTAGCTATTTTTTTTTACAAACCTCTATCACAATAGAACACTTTTGGAATGTTTTGCTAAACCCTGTGCTACATGACAACACAGTCAGAATAAGCTCTGAAAAGGACTTTTGTTGCTCTTTAAGTTTAAATTTTAAAATGTATCAAAGATCATTTAAGGGACTTAAAACCAGACATCATTTCCAGTATTTTATTTAGTCTCCCTGACATGCTGCTTTCTGTCGGGGTTATTTGGACCTGGCAAGATTCTTCTGCTGCAGGCCTTTTAGTTTTTACCCCACCCCTCCTGCTCTTTCAGTGTATTTGTCGTCTTCTTCAGCTTCTTCTCCGTCTGTGTGCTCGAGCTATTAATATCACACCATGGAGGGAGATGGGCCTGTCGACAGGCGTGAAGCGACAAGATGTTCCTCTGTAACAAACAGATGGAGCACTCCGGTCTTGGCGCTGACCGCTCAATTAGCAGCTAACGAGCCGACTCCCTCGTTAGCTCGGTACACCGCGGCTGCATGGACCCCCCCCCTCTGAGAAGAGACATCACCCAGGAAAGTGAACGCAGCGCGGCCGTTCTGAAGCGCCGAACACCTCGGCTGACTACAGACTGGGAGCTGAGAGTAGGGTGCTGAGGATATTCAGATTTCACCTCAGGAGTCTGATGTTTTTTGGCTCATGAAACTATTTCTTCGGTCCAAGCATCCCAACGGACAGAGCTGTCACTTTGCTACTCAGATTGACATTACATGTAGAGTATTGTATTTTTGTGAGCACAGAGGCATCTTTTCTTCAAATACATCAGTATCATTGTCTTACTGAGAATTCGCAATAAAAACAAGATCAAAAGAGCACATAAGAGTTACTGAAGCATTCAGTCTGCACCATCTCCGACTTCCAGAAATTGTGGAACACAGGGGAGCTGAGAGGAGAACACTAGACAGTAGAATTTTACTGAATAAAAGTGCTTCTGATGTAGGCTCAGCAGGAAGCAATCAGGAATGTTTTCATACAGGGATTCAATGATTTTTATTGATTCCTCCTGCTGCTTATTGAGGGTGAGATAAAATGAAAGCAGAAGAGTCAGGGAGAGTGTCAGCCCAACCAGTCACTACAGACACTACTATATAGTTAGTAGTTTAAACAGAGGCATAGAATGATGTGAACGTCTCTGTGTGGTTTAATACGTTTTTTATCGAAGGGAAGTTTCCAGAGTGAATTTTAAAATGAATGTCTTTGTGTGTGGGGCAATTGATTAGACAGAACAAGACATTTGAATTTGTCACCTTGAGCTCTAAGTAAAACTGTACTTGATTAATAAGAAAAGTAAGTGTTTGATTAATAATGACAGCAACAATTAGCTGCAGCCCATAATTAAAGGAACATTTCTCAGGGAAATTTACCTTCACGAGAAAGTTTGACATTGTTATTTCACACAAAGTGACAAAAAACAAAGCATTTCAAAATCTGTCCAGAGAGTGTGAGATGTGCTAAATCTGATGTTCTTGTTGTTTGGCCATTCATCTCTCCCTGTGAATGCTGCAGAGCAATCTGGAGCGTCCCTCTTCTTCTTCTGAAGATTCCTGTAATTAGCATGAATGCAACTGAATCACTGGGAAGCTTCAGATTTAAAGGAACCATGTTCATTCATAGATCTTGGTAATTACTGTGTATTAGTTTATATTGGTGGAAGCACCATGGGGAGTTGATATGGCAGCAGGACGTTTAGACAGGTTTGAATGAGGTGATGACAGCTGCGTCCTCATTCTCCAAAAAGTGGAGAAATCAGATAAAGAAATTTCAAGGTTTGAAGAGTGAAGGCTGACAGGAAACCAGAGTGAGTAGCAGTCTTGTGGATTAAAGGTACATATCAGTCTTCAGATGTTGTCCAGTTCAGTGCTTATTGTCTGCGACTGCACGATCCCTTTCCTTCTGCTTCACCAGTCAGGCATTTAGGAGGGGTGGGTGGGGGGAGGGTCCTGGGATGACAACAAGCTGCTGAGGGTCAAAGCCATGTTTCTGTTTTTTGTTTGCATTATTTGTTTCTGCTTTAGAAAAAAAAATGTAATTCTGCGTACTGTTATATATGTTGACAATTGTGTCAAAAGGCAGCGCATAGCCACAAAATGACTGGACAAAGGATATATTTATATGCATTTGCATGTTTCTTCTGCACATTTTGATGTATTGCATTATAAAACAGAACAATTCTAACAATCACTTTCACTCATGTGCTAACATAATTGCACAAGGGTTTTCTTTCAACACAATTAGCTAAACACAATGTACCATGAGAACACACGAGTGATTGTTGCTGAAAATGGGACTCTGTACCCCTATGTAAATATTCCATTAAAAACCAGCTGTTTCCAGCTAGAATAGTCATTTACCACTCTAACAATGTCAAGACTGTAGTTCTGATTCATTTAATATTATCTTCATTAAAAAACTGTTTTTCTTTAAAAAATAAGGACATTTCTCAGTGGCACAAAACTTTTGAACGGTAGTGTACATATGAAGGAAATATGTTTCGGATGGTTAGTGGATAAAAGAACATTCAGTGTTTTTGTAAACTGGTGTTGAGACCACTGTTGAGAAGCTCACCGCACTGGCACATAGAAGCTTCACCTCAAGTAAACAAAACTGCCTCTCAAATGTAAGAGTAAAGGAAAAAATGATGTCACAGTGCCAGCAATGCAGTATTGTCACTGTATTGCGAATTGGTTTGCAATATTTTGAGGTTCAAAAACACTTGTATTCAAGAGTGTGGTTGTCAAACTGGACTTTATATTTCAGCATCTCATCTGCACCTAAACAATACTCATTTAACTGAATTGCAATCCATGAATAGCTAAGGATTGTGAGTACATGTGATCAGCAGGATGCTGCATTATTTGGTTAACCCTTACTTCAAACACATTTAACTGTGTTTTGTGTTAATATAAAAATATCAAGGTTTTGAATTAGGTTTATTTAAGAGCTCCCTATCACCCTTGTAACCACTTGCATTACAAATTTAACAAAACATTCATAATTCATCTGGAGCTCAACACTCCGTCAGCGGCTTTATTTGGTTATTTAACCCTTCGATCACCAGTGGGAACTACACTGATCCAGTTAGTAGGACTCTGGGCCCCTGCTACACACCAAATTTCTGCCTAATTACTGTTGTTGTTGTTGGGTTCAGCTCTTTGTGAATAAAATATGACCCAGTCCATGACATGAATCCAAGCCACTTCTCAACAGATGTCCCCCACGCCGAGGCATTGGCCTTTTCTCAGAGTATTTGGTGAAAAGGGGCTCAGGTTGGAACACAAAGCCCTAGAGTTTTCACAAAAGGCTGAGGAGAGAAGAGCTGGAGGGGTGGTGTGAATGGATTGGTCTAATTGCAGATCTGGAAGGAGTCCTGGTGAGGCAGGTAGAGAAATGAAAGAAGAACAGATGTCACTCTGGTGAACATCTCTTCATTTTGCTGCTTTTAAAAGATTAGAACATGATGTAGCACACGCCAGGATGAGCCCAGATCTTTCTTAGTTTGTGTTTCAGGGAGAGTTTCAGTGCATCATGATGGCCTATACTCACTAGGAGAGGATGGTTTTGATGCAGAAAGAAATTAACTATGACAACTTAAAGTTCCTCATACATCATTTAGTCCCTCTAGTATATAGTTTTAAAGACAATTCAGACTAGATACTAGAATCTGGATTCTGATTTTCACAAAATATCACAATATAAACTGTTACAGTTTATATTACATGGGTGACCTGGAAATACTGTAGAAAAAAATACAATGAATTAAAAAAAGAAATCATTTAAGTTTTGAAAATAAAGTTTATCCATTTTTTCTGAAAATGATGAACAGATATAAACACTTTCAATGAAAGATCTACAGTGGGTTACAGGAAGTCAATAGTAATGTTAATTTATGATTTCAGTGATTTTATTTGTTTCCCACTGCAGCTTTACCCACAATTAGTCACAACAATAAAATCATCTGTCTAATATTGTGCAGGCCAGCCTTGAACCACCACAACAGCTCTAACCCATGCATTTCTGAACTCCACAGACCTCTAAAGGTGTTCTGTGGTATCAAGGAACAAGACAGCATGAGATTCCTGAAGTCCTGGAAGTTGTAAGTTGTGGGCTTTCAAGGAGCAGACTTGTTCTCCAAGTACATCCCACAAATGTACAATCATACTGAGGTCGTTGGAATTTGGAGGACAAGTCAACACCTTGAACACCCCTAAATATATTTACAGTACAGCAGGGGAACTTATCCTGATGAAAGAGGCCACTGAATTCAGTGAAAACTTTTGCCATGAAAGGGTTTACATTGTCTGCAAGGTCTACATATGTCAGTAACATCCATGTGAGTGTGGGACCCAAGGCTTCCCAGCAGAACATTGCCCATAGCATCTCACTGCCTCTGCCAGCTTGCCTTCTTCCCATAGTGTATCCAGCTGAAAATTTCTTCCACAGGTAAACAGCACACAGGCTGTCCACATGATGTAAAAGAAAAAGTGATTAGTTAAAACAGTTTCAAATTCTTCTATGGCCCAATTCTGAGGCTGGCATGCCCGCTGTAGGTCAGCATTGGCATGTGACCAGTCTGCAGACACACAGCTCCATAGCTGTGGGATCACACCATACTGGCCACCCTTACCTCCCTACATTCATCAGTGAGCCTTGGGCTTCCATGAGCCTGTCACCAGTTTATCAATTTTCCTTCCTTGGAACATTTTTGGTAGGCAAAGTGCAACACCCATAACACTTTCTGTTTTGGAAATACTCTGACCATTACAGTTTGGGCCTTGTGAAAGTAACTCACATTCTCATGCTGCCTGGTTTCCCTGCCTCTAACATATCAGCTTTAAGAACTGATGGTTCATTTGATGGCTAATATATTCCACCCCTTCTGACAGGCACCATTTTAATGAGATAATCAATGCAGCCGACTTCATCTGTCAGTGGTGTTAATGCTATGGTTGACTGGTGAATATCCACAGCAAAACATAGAAAGCTAACAGTTAATTATTATTATAGAGCTTTTTGATAATAGCTGCCCATGGGAGTTACGCTTCACTAAAAACACAGAGGAGAAAAATATTCTTTTACAGGACGATCTTTTTTTGGAGACAGAGTTCAAAAAAGTTCATGAAATGCTTTAAAACACTGTCCGTGTGGATTCTATGCACATGAATATATGTTTAGATTATGTGTGAAAACACAGAGACACACACAGGCTAAGGTCAGTTCAAAGCAAATCTCAACTCTTTGAGAGCAGGTTCGAGTCAAATCTTTACAACCACAGGCTACCAGTTCTGAATATCATGCAATACTACTCTGCCAGTGAAAGTAAAGTCTTCAGAATGAAATTGCAAGTCTTGATTGATCTTGAAATGCTGTTTTTAAAACTATACTATGTCCTCACACAGTGGTAAGTAAAACATAGTATGAAACCTTCAAAAGCACAGGCCTAATAATATGAGTATTGAAGACCAGCTTGTCACTGTCTGCCTCAAATCCAAGTCTCCCGTTTGAGTCAGTGTCAGTTTTTAATGTTTCTGTTGTTAGACAGCAGAACATGTATAAACCTGCAACAGTATGGATGTTTGCTCATGAAGGAAGTTCTGAACAACTTTACTAAGATATTAATCAAATGTGAAGGATCACAAAGTCATTGGACACAAGGTAATATAAACAGCTTGTGTGGTGATTTATAATACCATATACAGTGCCTTGTGAAAGTATTCGGCCCCTTGAACTTTTCAACCTTTCGCCACATTTCAGGCTTAAAACATAAAGATATAAAATTTTAATTTTTTGTCAAGAATCAACAACAAGTGGGACACAATCGTGAAGTGGAACGAAATTTATTGGCTATTTTAAACTTTTTTAACAAATAAAAACCTGAAAAGTGGGGCGTGCAATATTATTCGGCCCCCTTGCATTAATACTTTGTAGCGCCACCTTTTGCTGCAATTACAGCTGCAAGTCGCTTGGGGTATGTCTCTATCAGTTTTGCACATCGAGAGACTGAAATTCTTGCCCATTCTTCCTTGCAAAACAGCTCGAGCTCAGTGAGGTTGGATGGAGAGCGTTTGTGAACAGCAGTCTTCAGCTCTGCCCACAGATTCTCCATTGGATTCAGGTCTGGACTTTGACTCGGCCATTCTAACACCTGGATACGTTCATTTGTGAACCATTCCATTGTAGATTTGGCTTTATGTTTTGGATCATTGTCCTGTTGGAAGATAAATCTCCGTCCCAGTCTCAGGTCTTTTGCAGACTCCAACAGGTTTTCTTCCAGAATGGTCCTGTATTTGGCTCCATTCATCTTCCCATCAATTTTAACCATCTTCCCTGTCCCTGCTGAAGAAAAGCAGGCCCAAAGCATGAGGCTGCCACCACCATGTTTGACAGTGGGGATGGTGTGTTCACGGTGATGAGCTGTGTTGCTTTTACGCCAAACGTGTCGTTTTGCATTGTGGCCAAAAAGTTGGATTTTGGTTTCATCTGACCAGAGCACCTTCTTCCACATGTTCGGTGTGTCTCCCAGGTGGCTTGTGGCAAACTTTAAACAAGACTTTTTATGGATATCTTTGAGAAATGGCTTTCTTCTTGCCACTCTTCCATAAAGGCCAGATTTGTGCAGTGTACGACTGATTGTTGTCCTATGGACAGACTCTCCCACCTCAGCTGTAGATCTCTGCAGTTCATCCAGAGTGATCATGGGCCTCTTGGCTGCATCTCTGATCAGTCTTCTCCTTGTTCGAGGTGAAAGTTTAGAGGGACGGCCGGGTCTTGGTAGATTTGCAGTGGTCTGATACTCCTTCCATTTCAATATGATTGCTTGCACAGTGCTCCTTGAGATGTTTAAAGCTTGGGAAATCTTTTTGTATCCAAATCTGGCTTTAAACTTCTCCACAACAGTATCTCGGACCTGCCTGGTGTGTTCCTTGGTCTTCATGACGTTGTCTGCACTTTAAACAGAACCCTGAGACTATCACAGAGCAGGTGCATTTATACGGAGACTTGATTACACACAGGTGGATGCTATTTATCATCATCAGTCATTTAGGACAACATTGGATCATTCAGAGATCCTCACTGAACTTCTGGAGTGAGTTTGCTGCACTGAAAGTAAAGGGGCCGAATAATATTGCACAGCCCACTTTTCAGTTTTTTATTTGTTAAAAAAGTATAAAATATCCAATAAATTTCATTCCACTTCATGATTATGTCCCAATTGTTGTTGATTCTTGACAAAAAATTTAAATTTTCTATCTTTATGTTTGAAGCCTGAAATGTGGCGAAAGGTTGAAAAGTTCAAGGGGGCCGAATACTTTCGCAAGGCACTGTACAATGAGAGATTGTAGTGAGGGTTAGAGAAGATAAAAGTATCTTTATGTCCAAAAAAATTATAAGACATTTTCCTTTTGTTTTTTGAATTGTTTTTTGGTTGATCTTTAATTATCTCCCTTTTCCATGACTGAACTTAAAAAAAGGTATTTTGTGGATTTATTATTTTTTTTGTTCTTTCCCACTGTCACTGACTGCTTGCTCATCGTGAATCCAAGGACAACTTTGGATTTTTGGGTTCCCTATTTTTTTTTTAATTTGGAAGGTCTTCATATTACTATGTGAAGTGCTATGAGATGGCATATGGCATTGACATCGTGAACTGGCACTGTATAAATCTTGATGAATTAAACTGACAAGAATTCTTTCAACTGAACAGAAGAAAATAAAAGCATGAAGGTAAATGTGAATCATATCTAACCACTTCAGGGGTTTGTGGTTTTTGTTAAGTTGCACCCAACACAAAACCCC
The DNA here is from genome assembly GCF_021347895.1 of Acanthochromis polyacanthus. NCBI lineage: Eukaryota > Metazoa > Chordata > Actinopteri > Pomacentridae > Acanthochromis > Acanthochromis polyacanthus. Next base: position 26,198,886 of record NC_067120.1, read on the forward strand.
TCATTTCCTACCCCCGCCCAAACACTTATTTACGTTTCTTCCCCTCCTCCCTCCGTCTCATCCATTGAATTGGCCCAGCAGTTGTCCATGAGGGTCATGTTCCTATTTGGAAAGTATTGATTAGAGAGTTTAACCCCTAAATCAGTGTGAGAGAGCCCCCCAGGCTTACCATTGAGAGAGAGACAGCTTTTCTGTATTCTTTAAGAGTACTTTTTCTTATTTTCTATCAGCTGCTTTGAGCTTTTACAATCAATGTGTCCATGCAAGAAAATGGCTTCATATGATCTTTAAATGTTTCCAAACCCAAAGGTAACACATTAAATGTGTCATTGTACCCAACCAGCAGTCCAAAACATTCAGTTTATTGTTAAAGGAAAGGAAGAAACTAGCAAATACTCACATTTGAAAGCCTGAAATTACTACAATATTTGCCATTTTGGCTTAAAAGTGACCCTTTACATCTTGGAGGCCAGGTGTCTGATCGTTAGAGCTTATGGTAGTTCATTTTGGCCTCACGATTGTTGAGATGTTGATTTAGTCTGGTGATGTTCTTTTAAGTGGAAATTCCAAAAAAAATGCCATTCTCTTAAGGAGGGTTGTGCAATAGTCATTTGAAAGTTGACTAACAGATTAATCAAGTAATTATTTCAGCTTAATGTGCAATGAAATAAAGCCATGATAATTACTTCTATCCTCCCTTTCATCTTCTCCTTGTGGCTCATCAAACCATTCTTATCGTTCTCATATTAATTTCAAGGCTTTTGAACACTTTTATATGTAATTTTTTTATTTCTACAAAATAACTGATAACAGCTGTGAATTTTACATAAATGAACCTGATTTTTTGAATAATTGTTACTTTCACATAAACCTGACATTTTATCAAAAAACTCATTAAAAAGAGCAGAACTTTAGTAAAACTTTCATGATTTTTCTGATGAGCTTGTTGATTTCTTTTACTTTCTGAGTGTGACTGAATATATCCATTAAAATTGTGCTTTGTGCTGTGAAGCGTAGTATACTTTCATATAGACGCTAGAGACGCAACAAATAGTTATATTCACTACTGAAATCTGCTAGTTACTTTCCACGCAGATCTTAAATAACACAAAAAAAATCTTCACATGTAAAATTGGAAGCAGTCTTTGGCCATTTATAGGGAAAAGACACTTGTGTAAACATCCATCCATTATTTATGAACCACTTAATCCTCATTAGGGCCACAGGGAGGGCTGGAGTCTATCCCAGCTGACTGAGGATGATGGCAGTGGACACTCTGGACAGGTCACCAGTCTATCACAGGGCAACATATACACACGTGGACAAAATTGTTGGTACCCCTCAGTTAAAGAAGGAAAAACCCACAATTCTCACTGAAATCACTTGAAACTCACAAAAGTAACAATAAATAAAAATTTATTGAAAATTAAATAATCAAAATCAGCCATCACTTTTGAATTGTTGATTAACATAATTATTTAAAAAAACAAACTAATGAAATAGGGCTGGACAAAAATGATGGTACCCATAACTTAATATTTTGTTGCACAACCTTTTGAGGCAATCACTGCAATTAAACGATTTCTGTATTTGTCAATGAGCGTTCTGCAGCTGTCAACAGGTATTTTGGCCCACTTCTCATGAGCAAACAGCTCCATTTGTCTCAGGTTTGATGGGTGTCTTCTCCAAATGGCATGTTTCAGCTCCTTCCACATATGTTCAATGGGATTCAGATCTGGGCTCATAGAAGGCCACTTTAGAATAGTCCAATGCTTTTCTCTCAGCCATTCTTGGGTGCTTTTGGCTGTGTGTTTTGGATCGTTGTCCTGTTGGAAGACCCATGACCTGCGACTGAGACCAAGCTTTCTGACACTAGGCAGCACATTTCTCTCCAGAATGCCTTGATAGTCTTCAGATTTCATCGTACCTTGCACACTTTCAAGACACCCTGTGCCAGATGCAGCAAAGCAGCCCCAAAACATTACTGAGCCTCCTCCATGTTTCACCGTAGGGACAGTGTTCTTTTCTTCGTATGCTTGGTTTTTGAGTCTATGAACATAGAGTTGATGTGCCTTACCAAAAAGCTCCAGTTTGGTCTCATCTGTCCAAAGGACATTCTCCCAGAAGCTTTGTGGCTTGTCAACATGCATTTTTGCAAATTCCAGTCTGGCGTTTTTATGAGTTTTTTTCAGCAGTGGTGTCCTCCTTGGTCGTCTCCCATGAAGTCCACTTTGGCTCAAACAACGACGAATGGTGCGATCTGACACTGATGTACCTTGGCCTTGGAGTTCACCTTTAATTTCTTTGGAGGTTGCTCTGGGCTCTTTGGATACAATTCCAACGATCCGTCTCTTCAATTTGTCATCAATTTTCCTCTTGCGGCCACGTCCAGGGAGGTTGGCTACTGTCCCGTGGGTCTTGAACTTCTGAATAATATGAGCCACTGTTGTCACAGGAACTTCAAGCTGTTTAGAGATGGTCTTATAGCCTTTACCTTTAAGATGTTTGTCTATAATTTTTTTTCGGATGTCCTGGGACAATTCTCTCCTTCGCTTTCTGTTGTCCATGTTCAGTGTGGTACACACCTTTTCACCAAACAGCAGGGTGACTACTTGTCTCCCTTTAAATAGGCAGACTGACTGATTATGAGTTTGGAAACACCTGTGATGTCAATTAAATGACACACCTGAGTTAATCATGTCACTCTGGTCAAATAGTTTTCAATCTTTTATAGAGGTGCCATCATTTTTGTCCAGGCCTGTTTCATTAGTTTGTTTTTTAAAATAATTATGTTAATCAACAATTCAAAAGTAATGGCTGTTTTTGATTATTTAATTTTCAATAAATTTTTATTTATTGTTACTTTTGTGAGTTTCAAGTGATTTCAGTGAGAATTGTGGGTTTTTCCTTCTTTAACTGAGGGGTACCAACAATTTTGTCCACGTGTGTAGAGACAATCACACTCACAATCACACCTATGGACAATTTAGAATTATCAAATAACTTTAGCATGTTTTTGGACTGTGTGAGGAAGCCAGAGCACCTGGAGAAAACCCATACATGCACAGGGAGAACAAGCAAACTCCATAAAGAAAGAACCCGGGAAGTGAACCGGGGGTCTTCTAGATGCAAGGCAAAAGTGCTAACCACCAAACCACTGGCAAGCCCCTCATGTGAACAGGTAATGATTTTTTCAAATTTACCAATTAATTTGCTGTTGATCGGTTGACTAATTAACTAATCCTTAAAGCTCCAACATAATGATCTGCTGTAAATGTACAGATACATTTCACATTCTAGATACTTGTTTCTGCTGTACAGCTTAGATTTCAGGTATCCTTGATAATAATAACGAGGAACTCACAAGTTTGTGTGAGCAGCGACAAAAGAACAGGGCATTGCCTTCAACATCACCCATCAACAGCAGGACTGACACTTGTGACATGCTGTGGTTAATTGATAATGACATCTCTTGAAGAGAAAGTAGGAGGGTGTGTTTGTATTAACGTACCAGGCAGGAGAAGGAGTCATTCATGCGATGCTGCAGAGTGTGTTTCTGTAAAATGGTGAACATGGCGGCGTGATCGAACCGACTTGGAGCTGCAGAGATTAACTCCTCCACTCCTTGACGCTGAGTTGGATCCAGGCCTGAGCAGAAAGCACAGAGAGGGAGGAAAAAAAGTTACACAACCATATCAACATGCGCAAAAAAAAAAATCATTTGGGAAACAAAGCTCCTGACATGAATTTTCAGTCTCAGTACATTAAGGACAAACATTAGTACCAATTGTTATCAAATGAGGAAAAAACACGAGCTCCACAATTAACCAATAAATATTTAACTCTAAGGGCTGCACAGTGATCAGTGGTTAGCACTTTCGCCTTACAGCTAGAAGCTCCTCAGTTCACATCCTGGCCTTCCCGGGATCTTTCTGCATGGAGTTTGCATGTTGTCTTTGTGCATGCATGAGTTTTCTCCAGGTACTCTGGCTTCCTCCCACAGTCCAAAAACATTCTGAGGTTAATTGGTGACTCTAAAATTGTCTGAATGTGAATGTGAACGTGATTGTCTCTATATGTAGTCCAGTGATAGACTGGTGATCTGTCCAGAGTGTCCCCTGCCTTCATCCTAAGTCAGCTGGGATAGGCTCCAGTCCCCCATGATCTTAATGAGGATTAAGTGGTATATAGTAATGGATGACTATTTAACTCTTGTAGATATATGACAGTGAGCAGCAATATGGCAGCCAGGTAACAATTAAGAAATTTAGAAAAGGGGATTTAAAAGTAAAAAAAAAAAAAAAAGTTTGAACTAATGTGGTATCATGTTGCTTGCCTGTTACAATGGTTCCTGTTCAGTTAGATTAGGCTGTCTAAATAACACACAGCATGAGCTTTCTGAACTGTATGCAGGTGGTGCATTTGCAGTAAATTTGAGGCTATGCCATGTAGAATCAAACTAGAGTTGAGTTTATCTTCATGGGAAGCCGTGTTTGCAGGAAGGAGGGGTGAAAGTGTCATAAAGTACAGTAAATAAACAACTGCATAGATTTCTTTGCATGGTCCTGTCAGTGAAACCACAGCTAAAGAGGTGATACATAAATGTGTTCAGATTCACAATCATTCATGCCTCAGCAGTGAACCGAAGTGTAAACACATACAGACTACAATGGCAAAGACAGTTCTCAGTGCTGTGGTTAATGGTTCCCACCTCAGTTGGCTACAAATCCTCTGTGAAGCTGTCAGTACTCCCAGCTGACACAAAATATTCATCAACATGGACAACATGTGAGGAAAACACTGGATGTCACTCAGAGTGGAAAAAACAGCCAGGAAGACAACAACATATCACTGATGAAATGCAGCAGAAGATCAGGCTTCATGTCCACATGAACAGAGAGCTGGATGTGCCTCTTTCTTGCATTGCAAAAGCATAAACCAGAAAACATTTAGCAGTTTAACATTGAAAGTTACTTTATAGTCAACCAGAGATCTGTGCGTCTCCTGAAAGGCCACATGTTGAACAACCGCAAAAACACACATTTTGTTAAAAGTTGTTCCTGACAGTACAGTCAAAACTAAAACAGCAGTTAGAGAGTGCAGTACTACGCAAAGGCTGTTCATTCCCCCATATGGTATTGTCAAAAATGCAGCATTTTTTTTCTTTTTTCTTTTCTTTTTTTATTTTTTATTTTTAGATATGCAGCATTTGTTTATTACTTTATTAGGGAGGAATTGATGGACTTGGAACCCCCCCCACACACACAATTTAATCAACTGCTCCTTGTATCATTTCCAACGGATAATTCCCGCTAAGTCTGCAGCGGTCGATTTGTAATAGGATCTCAATCATGCGATCGCCAGCAGGCAGCTGACGTAGCGTTCACTTGTAGTCACAGTTAGAGTGACGCCGTGCCACTATCTCGTGGTGTTTAAAGTAATGGTGTTGGCATTTTGCTTTTAGTATGTTGGTCGTTTGAAACCGGACATAACAAGTGAACCGTGGATCTGACTGGACAACCAGAGGGTACAATGGATGGTCAAAAAGAAGCCCTGCTCTTAAACATAATGTGCTTACTGAATGAACATCATGTGACATTCAAAAAGTATTGAAATCAGTCTTTAAGACTATAAACTTATTAGGAAAATGTTTACTTAGGTTATAGATCAAAGAACTAGGATCATTTTTTCATAGACTTCTCTACAGTCAGCCATCTTTTGGCAAGAAGAGGAGTCACCCCCTGTTGACTGTCAGAAAGAATCCAGGTTCAAGGCACATCTGGATGGACTTAATTGTCCACTTGCAAAGGCCATGTTCATCTTTTGCAGTCTATAGTTCCTCCTGAACATGTAAATATTTAAAAACAGCACAGAGATAGATTTTTTTTTTTTGCCAATGCTCAGTAATTTTGTTGCGGTTCAAAAACAAAATAAGTGACTCAAACAGGATAATGTTGTGTTTATGTAAGAGACTATTTTCTGCAGTGGAATCCCATATACACTAGCGTTCAAAAATTTGGGGCCACCCAGACAATTTCATGTTTTCCATGAAGCTCACACTTTTATTCATGTGTTAACATAATTGCACAAGGGTTTTCTAATCATCAGTTAGCCTTTCAACACCATTAGCTAACACAATGTACCATGAGAACACACGAGTGATAGTTGCTGGAAATAGGCCTCTGTGCCACTATGTAGATATTCCATTAAAAATCAGTCGTTTCCAGCTAGAATAGTCATTTACCACATTAGCAATATCTAGACTGTATTTCTGATTCATTTAATGTTATCTAAATTGAAAAACTGTCTTTCTTTCAAAAATTAGGACATTTCTAAGTGACACCAAACTTTTGAATGCCAGTATATTTAGTCAAGTCAGTATTTATGTATTTACAGAGCCCAGAAGGTCACAAATCACAAATTTCTCAAGGGACTTTATAGTCTGTACAGCAGATAACAACCGCTGTCTGTAGACAATCAATATAGATAAGCTGCAAAAAAGATAAAGGAAAAATCTCACAAGTGCAACTAAGCAGTGATAACTCTTTCAGGAAGCTATATGTCAAAAAGATGAGAAAAGCCAAATAGATTTACAAACACGGTCAACTGAGACAACTAAATTACTGGTGGTAAACTTGTAGTAATTTCCACATTTGGTGTTTTCTAGTAGACATCTGTGGCAGCAGCGGAGTGATGTTGGTCCGTATGTGAGACTGTGTCAAAATAAACTGCCAAAAATAAATAACAAGCTGGCTTCGGATATATGAGAAATTCCAATTAAGAGAAGAGATTCATTGTTGCTTTGGGTCTGCACATGAGATGTGTTGTGTATAAGAAAAAAGAGTATCAGTATCAGTTTGACATTCAATAAAACTGTAGTGAATAGTAATTAAATATTTTTGGTCAGCAGCACAGATACTTGAAACTCTTTTTTTGCTTGGACATGCAGCGCCTGGAGTAACAGACAACAACAAGGCTTTGGGGTCAGTGACAGACAAATCAACAGAACACAGAAAAATAAAAGAAGCCGAAGAGGCACAGAGCGTCCCGGCCTGAGCAAACCTGGGTTCATTTCCAGTCCTTTCAGGTCTTCCTGTTAATGGCTCCACCAAATGAAAAGCCTAACACTCTCCACTCTGCCTTCATTGTGGGAGTACATTTTGGGATGGGAAGTTTCTGAGCGTGACACATGGCCCCACAAAAGACCACGGCTTGCTGAAGAATGCCAGTGCTGTTTCCACGCCTGCGACGCCTGTGGCCTCACGCCCGAGACGAGCATTAGTGAGTGCTTTTTATTAACGCTGCCATTTTGTTTTTGTGTGGACACAGAGAAGCCCGCAAGGACTCTCAGACATTTGTGTTTCCCCCTTCCTCCCTTTGTCACTTTTGTCCAAAAGAGAAAAAGAAGACAGCAAAAGTGAAATCTCCACAATCAACTTCCAATCAACACTCCTCCTCCTCCTCCCGTCTTCTTTTCTTTTGATTCCCCCACTTTTCTATCTACGGCAGCCCTGTGGCTCCTATGGCCTGCTTTCCCTCTGTCTAATTCCGATGTAGGTCATTTTACATTCGTTACTTCCAAAACACGGGATTGTCCTTAATGTAATTTACTGAAAAGACAGGGAGTGAAGGAGGCGACTCTAAAGAAAACGAGACAAAGAGATATAGATTAGTGCTGATATAAAGAGAAGGGAGGAGGGGAAGTATTGATTGGGGGACAAACAGCAGAGGAGTGATGTTGATCCGTGTCAAGTCAAACTTTCAGCTATTATCTGCAGGGTGTGTGAGTGGGGGGAGGTGTGTGTATGAATGAGTCTGTGTGGCAGAAAATGTGGATAGATGTCACTGCTCCTGGCACAGATGATGTTTTTGGTCCAGGTTCTCTGCAGGTTTGTTCTCTCTGTAATTTTGGAACAGTTTCTCATCAGTATGAAGCCTGTCATGCTCATAGACTTCGTTTCTGATAGTTTTGGTAAACATGACAGAACACATACACAAAAAGAGTAAATCTCATGTTTAGACTAAGTTGTAATCCTTAAAATAGGTTCACTAGACTTAATTCAGAAATACCATAAAACTGCTGTAGCTGTTGGCAGTACAGTCAAACAAACCATTATGCTTCTATTAAAAAAGTTAAAGTTAAGTCCCACATTTTTTATTTGACCAATAGGTTTCTAACGACTGGAAAAATTACATTTGCCACACATAACCAAGTGACAAAGAGTGATAAAACATTGTGTTAGATATTGGAAGGAGGCTGAAAGGCCTTCTTGTCAAAACTCATCTTGAGTTTCCTCCACAGGTCCTCAATGGATTCAGATCGGGGCTCAGGCTGGGTCACTCCAAGATGGTGATATTGTTCCTGTAAAACCATTTCAGTTGCATGTTTCTGATTGTTGTCTTGTTGGAAGGTCTAGTGCTTCTCAAAGTTAGGTTTTGCTGTACATTGCCTTATGTTTTCCTCCATAATCATAATGTCAATATATTTTCTCGTGATGCTATTCACTCTGACAAGGTTGTCTGGTCCATGTGCTGAAAAATTCCCCCACACACCCCCATTATATTGTCACTGCCATGCTTGACCATGGGAATGGCATTCTTTGGATTGAATACATCTCCTTTCTTTCACCAAAAGAGATCCTGTAATCAAACAATGCATTTTTCATCACATCAGCTCTGTTATCATCTTATCAGACCAAGTCTTGCAAGTCTTTAGTGCCTGTCTTGGAGAAGCAGAGTCTTCCTTGGGTAGGGACACGAACCTTGCTCAAAGATCACTGCTCAAATTCATGAAGACGGTCTTGCTGATTCTTTCTTCTCTGCCTCTACCATTCTTGTCAGTGCAGGGGTCACTTTTAGCATTGTACCACAAACTTTGAGAATTTTCACAATGGGAAAACTCCTTGTCCTTTATGGTGCTTTCCAATGTGGTCACTGATAATATCTCTTCATGGTGTTTCTCCATCTTATGAGCAGTGACTTGTAATTAACCAATTTTTGTCATTTCCAGCTAGAAGAAACCAATTGGTCAAATAAAAATTCACTATAAATGAAAAGATGGCAATGTTGTAAACAATTTGGGCTCTAACTGTCGGTAAAAATGTGCGACCACTCTTAATGGTAGATGTAGTTTCTCAAAAGCAACAAAAAGTTAACACTGGGGAAGATACTGTATTTTTCCCATCAATCCCTGCAAGTTTAGGGACATTTAAGATATTTAGGATTAATGATATGTAAGACTTGTTAAAACCTTTGTTAAGACTTTACATTAATGAAAGTAGTGTAGTGTCCTTTTGCAATGCACTGTTTTTGGCATCAGTGATGTCATTATGCCACTGAGCAGTCTGATCCCACTACATTCACTGACTGCTGTTTGATGTTTATGTTTTTATATTTTTTGAAAACCGCTTACAACTTCACTTAGCGCTGCATTTCCTTATGTCCCCAGTCATACAACCGTGTGTGAAGGGGACTGGATAAATGCTTACCAAGAAAAGTAAAGGACAGATGCATCCATACTCCCACCTAGACTCCTTGATTTATTAGTGACATGGAAAACAGCATGCAAATTCAAGAAAATTATATTTACAACAAACTGAATTTATTTAGGGCTGCTCAGTGTAGTAGTGGTTAGCACTTTCGCCTTGCAGCAAGAAGATCCCGGGTTCGAATCCCGGGGTGGGCCTGGGATCTTTCTGCATGGAGTTTGCATGTTCTCCCTGAGCATGCGTGGGTTTTCTCCGGGCACTCCGGCTTCCTCCCACAGTCCAAAAACATGCTGAGGTTAATTGAGTACACTAAATTGCCCGTAGGTGTGAATGCGAGTGCGATTGTTCGTCTGTGTATGTAGCCCTGCGACAGACTGGCGACCTGTCCTGGGTGTCCCCTGCCTTCGCCCAAGTCAGCTGGGATAGGCTCCAGCACCTCCCGCGACCCTAATGAGGATAAAGCGGTGTATAGAGGATGGATGGATGAATTTATTTATTTCAAATTCTAAATGTAATTTGTTCTACATTTCTTGTGTGAAGCCTTTGACAAACATTTAGCATTGAAAACTATGCAGCTGTACAGCACATTCAGTTCAGAATTTTGAAAATCAGATTCACAGAAATACTAAACCTTTTCCTTTCCCTGGAGATGCACTACTGTTCAAAAGTGTGGCGTCATTTAGATATGTCCTTGTTATTGAGACAAAAGTATTTTTTTCAATGAAGACAACATTAAATGAAACAGAAATGTAGTCTAGACATTGTTAATGTGATAAAGGACTTTTTGGAATATCTACATAGGGCCGATTTCCAGCAACCATCACGCCTGTGTTCTTTTTGTTTTATTTTACATTGATACAGTACACAGACATACAAGATAGCAAAGGAAAGAATTACCAACAGCTTCAGACAGTTGATTGCTGGAGTTTAGAGGCAGTTATGTATGAGGTGTGACTGTATTATTGTGAGTATGCGTGTGTGTGTTTGTTTGTTTGTTTGTTTGTTTGTTTGTGTGTACTTGTTTCTGCTATACCGGTGGGGACTTTGACCTGACTATTTGCTATAAAGGTGGGGACTTGTCTTACGGTGGGGACCTAAAATGAGGTCCCCACGGGTGGCAACACCGTTTTCTTGGCCATATTGTTGTTAATAAAAAATGTAAAAGTGCAAAAACGTTTGTTTAGGGTTAGGCATTGATTTGGTGATGGTTAAGGTTAGGGTTAGGGTAAGGGTTAGGAGTTAGATATGAATGGGAGTCAATGGTAAGTCCCCACCGGTATAGAAAAACAAATGTGTGTGTGTGTGTGTGTGTGTGTGTGTGTGTGTGTGTGTGTGTGTGTGTGTGTGTGTGTGTGTGTGTGTGTGGGAAAAAAACAATAATAATAATAAATGATAAATGAAATTGTATAAATTGTAATGATGTGATCACAACAACAATACCAGTAAGGATTATTATATGGGTAATGGTAACCAGCAGATAGGGAGGGGAAAATAACAATAGTGGATGATATAGTAACTACAGTAGTATATAATCTAGAAACTACAATAATAATATTAATACTAGTATAATATGACAATAATAATAATAGTGATAATACCAGTAATAATAATAATAATAGCAATAGAGATAATAATAACAATAGTGGTGGTAGTAATATCAAGAATAATAGCAATAGCAGCAGTAGTAGTGGTAGCGGCAGCAGCAGTAGTAGTATTAGTAATCATAACAACGATAACAACAACAACAACAGTAATACAAAAATAATAATATCACACTGTCAACAAAAAGAAGATCAAAAACAAAATGTGAGATTGTGGTAGTAATATAGGAGTACTGGTAGCATCAGTAGTAATTGTACTATAACTGCAGGTGGTCTGAGAAGCTAGCAACAATATATTATTTAATATATGATAATAATTAAAGAACAAAGGCTACAGAAGGTGGAAGAATTAAAACGAGGTCTTAAGTCCCGGCAGGCTCTGTTCACAAAAGCCAAATCACAAAGCGAGGCTGCTGTCAAGGCTAGTTTTATTGTGGCAAAAGAGGTCGCAAAATCAGCCGGGCGATTTACAGAAGGAGATTTTATCAAAAACTGTATGCTTAAAGTTTGTGATGCAGTGTGCCCAGACAAAAGGGAACTATTTTCAAACGTGAGCCTGAGCAGGAACACCGTTGCTGAACGTGTAGACCAGCTTTCCACCAATCTAGAAGAACAGCTTGTGGGAAAGGGAAAAAATTTCATCGCATATTCCCTTGCTGTGGATGAGAGCACCGACACATCTGACATTGCCCAGCTGTCAATTTTCATCTGCGGAGGGGACTCCAGCCTGAGCATAACAGAAGAGTTTTTGGCATTATGTCCTATGCATGACACAACTACAGGACAAGATCTGTATGAAGAGGTATCCAGATGTGTCAATGAGATGGGGCTGCCTTGGGAAAAACTCATGGGATTGACAACTGATGGAGCATCCGCGATGTGCGGGCACAGGAGTGGATTGGCGGCAAGGATGCGGGAGGAAAACGTCACACATGAGCTGACAGCGTATCACTGCATAATACACCAGGAGTCGTTGTGTGGCAAAGCCTTGAAAATGGAACATGTAATGAGCACCATAACGCGAGCAATTAACTTCATCAGAGCCAAAGGTTAAATCACCGCCAGTTCAAGGCAGTGGTGTAGTGGTCCCTGGAGAAGTGGGTATACTCTTAATTTTCACCTTTTTTTTTAATTAGTCCAGAAAAACGCCCAGTTTTAGAAACAGTGACATAGAAGACTACTCTACTCAATTTATTCAGTCATTTCTACTTGCCCACTATTATAAAATTATCATGACTTGATTAGGAGCAGTTTGTAGTTATTACTGGTCACACAAGCAAACTGGATTAATGTAACATGTATTTATCATGAGGCAAACATGGTGTTTCAGTTACTTTTGAACATTTATTTAAATAAAACACTTCAAATATGAAGTTGACAGTGCATCCTTGTTCATATTTCATCATGAATAAAACCTCAATATTGTTTTAGGTCAAATCTTAAACTACCTGTCCCCATTCTTGTGTTTTTACTTACTTTAAAATCAACTACCAGCCTAGAGGTTTTCCCACATTATCCCAATCTAGCTAGCTTCAGACTTACGTTAGAATAACGTTAGCCTTTGAAAACGTTAGTCAGACTCGCCCGACACTCAGTTTAACCCGTTGCGCTTCAGTTATGCTTCAGTGTCCCGCCCGCGGGACACTTTGAGATCTGCATAAGCAATTTGCTAAATGTCTGAAACTGCAAACGCGATTATACAAACACTATACGCCGATGGAAAGCTTAGATTCTCAGGAATCCGCCGGTATAAACCACTTTCAGATGTGATTACCACAGCGGTAATATAAACACATTTGTCCGACAAACAACGAATATCCATCCATCCGTTCTCTATACACGGCTTCAACGTACACAGCGCGACTCACATTTCCGGGTTCATGATTACACACAGATGAAAATATTCCACAAAAAACGGTCATAATCCAATCTTAGACATCCAGACGACACAAGCCAGTAAACTATTTGTCCAAAACATGTCTTGAATATATATGATTGTATATGATCCACGAATAGGTCGTTTACGAGGAAATGCACCTTGCGAATATTCCCTGTATTTCTCGTCATATTTTTATTTACAAATAGAATATTAGCGATTTTTTTTGTACTGAAAATGGCTGGAATTGAATGCAGCTTTAACCACTGGCGACAAAATATCCTCTCCTTGAAATGTGCAGTCATATTGCCAGTAGTTTAAAACAATGATTCATTTGGAAACCACCTTAAAACTTACCTGAGAATTATATCGTCCATGAAAGTAGGTTCGCTCGATACGTGCCACTCACTTGAAAGGTGTTTATTCTGACTTTCTCGCATTTCCGCGCATCTTTCAAGCACACCTGTCAATCAACTGGAGTGCCACAGAGGTGTTAGCAAAATTTTCCTCTGTATGACCCGCCCTACTCTGCCTCTGATTGGCTCATCCCTAAAGTTAACCAATCGAATCAGTGAAGGTAGCATGTACCAGCCAATTACAGGCAGAGGAGGGTTGTTCATGGCTTCATCATCCTTAAGCAAAAGAGGGCTACCTGGCACACAGATATTACTGAATGATGCGCACCAGGGAGCATTAGAAGTGGGTATACGCAATGCTAACTGAAAAATAAGTGGGTATACGCCGTATACCGCCGTATACCCTGGACTACACCACTGGTTCAAGGCATTTCTGGGCGAGTTAGATACAGAGTATAGTGACTTGCCCTATCACACAGAGGTGCGATGGCTAAGCCAGGCAAAGGTGCTGCAAAGATGTTTCGAGCTGTGTGAGGAGATCTGTCTGTTCATGGAAAGCAAAGGGAAAGACACAACGGAGCTCCGAGATGAAACGTTTCTGTGTGAAATGACGTTTCTGTGCGACATCACGAGCCATCTGAATCTGATGAACCTGCAGCTGCAGGGATGGGGGCGTGTCATCTCTGATATGTACAGTACAGTGAAGGCATTTAAAACCAAGCTGAGTCTGTGGGAGACGCAGATGCGGATAGAAAACTTGAGCCACTTTCCCAGCTGCCAGACCATGAAAGAGAAGCTCTCTACCTCTGTGTGCACAGTTTGCCGATAAACTCAACATACTTGCCGCCGACTTCCGACGCCGATTTGCTGACTTTGAAGCCCAAAAATGCAGGTTTGCACTGCTCGGCAATCCTTTTGCAGTTGACGTGGAAAGCGCACCACCAAACCTACAAATAGAGTTGATTGAGCTCCAGTGCAATGACACACTGAAGGAAAAAATATGAGAGAGTGGGTGCTGCTGAGTTTGCACGTTTCATCCCCAACACAATGCCCCAGCTGCGCATCCAAGCTGCTCCGACGCTCTCTATGTTTGGCAGCACATACCTGTGTGAACAACTGTTCTCTTTGATGAAGCTAAACAAAACATCACACAGGAGCCGTCTTAGTGATAAGCACCTTCACTCAATCCTGAGGATTTCCTCAGATCAGAGCCTGACCCCGAACATTGATGAACTTGTACAAAAGATGAGACACCACCAAGTATCAGGCTCAGCCTCAGACAAGTGAGCATCACAGAGCATGAACGTATTTTTAGTTTTTAATTCAGTTAAATTTTTACATTTGTTTCTACAAGACGTGATTTTTCTTTGAAGAGAGTATTGTTTTGTCTGTGTGCCATAGATTTTTGTATTTTATTTTATTGTATTTTATTTATTTATATTTATTTTTCAGTTAATGGACTCAGGAAAAATTGCAGAAAAAGAATACGACTGATTTATTTTTATTTTCTCATTTTACTATTTGAAAGCAGTAATTGATATGATCATAGAGCAGCACGATAATGCATTTTCAGTTTATAATGCATGGAATTTCATTTATGCATTTAGGTCTTGTTTCAATAGGCTATGTTCAGTCAGTTCAATATGTTTTAATAAACACTGAACTAGTCCGGCCCTCGGCTTGTAACAAATTTGTTTTTTTGGACCTCTGTGTATTTGACTTTGACATCCCTGCTGTAAAGGATCAACTGAGTGATCTTTTTGATTTTCTATAGATACAGTGCCTTGTGAAAGTATTCGGCCTCCTTGAACTTTTAAACCTTTAGCCACATTTCAGGCTTAAAACATAAAGATATAAAATTTAAATTTTTTGTCAAGAATCAACAACAAGTGGGACACAATCGTGAAGTGGAACGAAATTTATTGGCTATTTTAAACTTTTTTAACAAATAAAAACCTGAAAAGTCGGACGTGCAATATTATTCGGCCCCCTTGCATCTGTCGCGCCACCTTTTGCTGCAATTACAGCTGGAAGTCACTTGGGGTATGTCTCTATCAGTTTTGCACATCGAGAGACTGAAATTCTTGCCCATTCTTCCTTGCAAAACAGCTCGAGCTCAGTGAGGTTGGATGGAGAGCGTTTGTGAACAGCAGTCTTCAGCTCTGCCCACAGATTCTCGATTGGATTCAGGTCTGGACTTTGACTTGGCCATTCTAACACCTGGATACGTTTATTTGTGAACCATTCCATTGTAGATTTGGCTTTATGTTTTGGATCATTGTCCTGTTGGAAGATAAATCTCCGTCCCAGTCTCAGGTCTTTTGCAGACTCCAACAGGTTTTCTTCCAGAATGGTCCTGTATTTGGCTCCATTCCTCTTCCCATCAATTTTAACCATCTTCCCTGTCCCTGCTGAAGAAAAGCAGGCCCAAAGCATGAGGCTGCCACCACCATGTTTGACAGTGGGGATGGTGTGTTCACGGTGATGAGCTGTGTTGCTTTTTCGCCAAACGTATCGTTTTGCATTGTGGCCAAAAAGTTGGATTTTGGTTTCATCTGACCAGAGCACCTTCTTCCACATGTTTGGTGTGTCTCCCAGGTGGCTTGTGGCAAACTTTAAACGAGACTTTTTATGGATATCTTTGAGAAATGGCTTTCTTCTTGCCACTCTTCCATAAAGGCCAGATTTGTGCAGTGTACGACTGATTGTTGTCCTATGGACAGACTCTCCCATCTCAGCTGTAGATCTCTGCAGTTCATCCAGAGTGATCATGGGCCTCTTGGCTGCATCTCTGATCAGTCTTCTCCTTGTTCGAGGTGAAAGTTTAGAGGGACGGCCGGGTCTTGGTAGATTTGCAGTGGTCTGATACTCCTTCCATTTCAATATGATTGCTTGCACAGTGCTCCTTGAGATGTTTAAAGCTTGGGAAATCTTTTTGTATCCAAATCCGGCTTTAAACTTCTCCAAAACAGTATCTCGGACCTGCCTGGTGTGTTCCTTGGTCTTCATGATGCTCTCTGCACTTTAAACAGAACCCTGAGACTATCACAGAGCAGGTGCATTTATACGGAGACTTGATTACACACAGGTGGATTCTATTTATCATCATCAGTCATTTAGGACAACACTGGACCATTCAGAGATCCTCACTGAACTTCTGGAGTGAGTTTGCTGCACTGAAAGTAAAGGGGCCGAATAATATTGCACAGCTCACTTTTCAGTTTTTTATTTGTTAAAAAAGTATAAAATATCCAATAAATTTCATTCCACTTCACGATTGTGTCCCACTTGTTGCTGATTCTTGACAAAAAATTAAAATTTTCTATCTTTATGTTTGAAGCCTGAAATGTGGCGAAAGGTTGAAAAGTTCAAGGGGGCCGAATACTTTCACAAGGCACTGTATATAGTCACTCAGAAGGATTTCACAGAGTGCAATGTTTATGTTTGACCTAGATTTCCAGTTCATGAGGATAGTTTTCTTGGCGATGGTTAGGGCCACCACAAGAATATTTGGGTTTGACTGCGGGAGGTTTAACAGAGAAAGGTCGCCAAGTAAACAGAGGGAGGGGGGCATTGGGATATGGCAGCCCATAAAGGGCAAAAGGAAGGATGTGACCATATTCCAAAACTATAAAGTAGGTGGACAGTGCCAGAAAGAGTGGATATTAGTGTCAGCTGTATTTTGAGCACATTTAGTACAAGTATTTGAAGAAAATCCCATTTTAAACAATCTGTGACTGGAGTAATGAGTTCTATGTAGATTTTGTATTGTATAAGTTGCAGGTTGGTATTTTTTGTCATGGAGTATACATTTTGGCAGATTTGTGTCCAGAAGGTGGCATCGAGAGCAAGGCCTAGATCCTTCCCATTTGGAGGATGGGAGAGAAACGGATTTGTCTGACTGCGAGATTAACCTGTAGATTTTTGAGAGATGTTTCTTGGGTGTATTAATATTGTCTATGTCTGAGATTGGTGAGGGGAGATGTAAATGGACAGTAGTGTTTTTAAATGTGGTGGTTATGGATGATTTGAGTTGAAGGCATTCAAAGAATTGTTTGCTCTTGATGCCATACTCCTGGACCAAATAGGTAAATGAAACAAGTTTATTGTGGTAAATGGGTAATGCCCTTTACTGCCCATGTGGAGAGGTTAATTGTTTTCTTATTGCTGAGGAAGTCCGGGTTATTCCAAATTGGGGTGTGATCTGATGGGGCTATGTTAGTGTTAGTAATATTGTAATACTTCAAAAGATATCGTCAGCGATTTGAAAAGAGGGTGTTTTTTGATTGATTGACTTAGGAATGGTGAGTCTGAGATTTGTAACGGGATACAGAAAGACTGTTCGATGTCTAACCATATGGTATCTGCTTTTTGAGGATGAATCCATTTGAGAATGTATTTTAGTTGATTTACAGTTGAGTAGTGGCTGAAATTTGGAGCAATGAGTCCACTCAGAGATTTGGGCTTTTGCAGTGTGCTTAACTTAATGTGAGGTGGTTTGTTTTTCAAGTAAAATTTTGAAACGATTGAATCCGATGATCGGAACCAGGAGGTTGTGGGATGGATAGGGATCATGTTGAAAAGATAATTAACTTTAGGAAGGATTGTCATTTTGAAAGTGTTTATTCTGCCGGTGAGAGAGAGTGGTAGGTTCATCCAGCGAAGCAGGTTGTCATTTAATGTTTTAATAAGAGGAGTGAAGTTGAGGTTGATCAACTCTGACAGCTTGGAAGAGACCTTTACACCCAGGTAAGTAATATGGTTTGTGCAGACAAGGATTGGGGGGGTAGGCTGTCATGCCCAAGGTGTAATTTTGCAAGGGGAGGATTGATGATTTGTGCCAGTTGATGGAATAATCTGAAGCTTTGGAAAAACATTCAATAAGATTTATTATTTGTTCCAAACAGGGTTGTGGGTTTTGTAGTTAGAGGTGTATGTCATCAGCGTAGAGACGAATTTTATGGTGATTACTGGGTGTTTGTATGCCTTTCTATAAAAATTGATTGAGGTTCTATAAAATAGTAAAGACAAGAGGAAAAAATGGACAGTTCTGTCTGGTCCTCGTGTGAAGTGTGAAGCTCTGTGATGTTAGTCGATTAGTGGATATTGTGGCTGTTGGTGATGCGTATAAAATTTTAACCCAATTGATGAATGACTCCCCAAAGCCAAACTTTTGGAGTGTGCAGAAAAGGAAGTGCCAATTAACTTTATCGAATGCCTTTTCAGCATCAACTGTAACAACGACTTTTGGCATTTTTAATTGCTGAGTGTGATCTATTATGTTTAGGAGTCTGTGCATATTATTTGAAGAAAACCTGCCTTTAATAAAACAAGTCTAATCGGAGTGAATAATGGTTGGGAGTATTTTTTCCAATCTATGGGCTAGAGATTTTGTTATAATCTTGAGATCCACATTTATTAGTGAGATGGGACAGTAACTGAATGGGAGGGTCGGATCTTTATTGGGCTTAAGGATGAGTGTGATCATGGCTTGATTCATGTAGGTTGGGAGAGTAGAGGTTTCTTTAATTTCTGAAATTATACTCCTGTGTTCTAATGGTACATTGGTGTTAGCTAATGGGGTTGAAAGGCTAACTGATGATGAGAAAACCCTTGTGCAATTATGGTAGCACATGAATATAAGTGTGAGTTTTCATGGAAAATATGAAATTGCCTAGGTGACCCCAAACTTTTGAACGCTAGTGTATCTGTCATCGAGTCTATATCTGTTGTTTAGAGACATCTTGTCAGCATTTTTTTTTTTACAGATTGTCAAATGGGGCACATTCAATGAAGAGTCTACCTGGTACTAATATGACAAAAATGGGTCCAGGGCTGCTGGGTTTCATTTCTGTTGATCACAGTTGGTACAGCTGCAGACGAGAGTTTTTAGAAACAGGTTCAATAACTTTTTGGTGTCCTGAACAATGATCATAAGTCTATTTGTCTCTCTGTCATTGACAGTTTTAATTGGGAAGAAGTACAAGTGCCAGTTTTTGCAGGAGTTCATCATGTTTCACTCCAACCTGATGAAGATGACTTACTGTATCTGAAAAATCTCAGTGTCTCTTAGACATGGTGTCTGCAGGTTGAGCATTTAGAGTCGTTATCTGAATTTTGGCACATTTTCTTCAGTGGAAAATTATAAAAAAAATAGCTTCAGGCTTAATTTTAAAACACAAAAGGAAAGCGATGTTTGTCACATAAATTTTAATATTTAATAGTAACTTTTTAGGGCAATTAATGTCATGCAGTAGGTACCCCAGTCAGGTTTTATTGTTAAGCTGCTGTTCCCAAGTCAATGTTTTGATTAAACATTTAAAATATTCCTAAACAAGAATATGTAAACACACAATGTAGATTTTATCAGCTGACAGAACTAAGCTAGTTTAAGTCTCATCAACTGAATTTTAAATGTATTTATTGTGCTGTCACTGCTACTTCGATGATTCTGTGTCTGGCTGCAAAGTACAGAGCAGATTGGATCAGAGATAATCAAAACATATCTAACATAACATATTAGCCTGTGGTAATGCAGAATCCAGCCGTCTTCAGTCTGATCCTTATAATACTTCTCGTTTTCAACATGTGCATTGCCTATATCTTTGTCTTATCGTCACACAATCTATGAGGATGTTTGAGTATTGGGAATTGTGTGTGTGGTTGTGTGTGGTGAGGCAGGAGGGAGGGGGTAGTTTTCACCACTCGATCTCTCCATATCCATCTGGTCTGGGCTCCATGGATAGTGTCACAGTAACAGTCACATCTATGTGACATCCTGCTCTGAAAGGTGGTGGCGGCTGCTGATGGCAGGTTATTGACGCACATTAAGAAGAGGAGGACGGAGAGCGTTTCAGTTTCAGGTGCACAAGGCTGAGAGATGTGACATGATCTGCCTGTCGGAGCGGAGCAGCGCTGATGATGTCAGTGCAAGCTGAGATGAAGATGCAGACGGACAAGTCCATCAGCCTCCGTCTGGCTGAGCGACGCTTTTACCATACAGAGCTCAAACAAAAAAAAATAACTCAGAGAAAAGTTTAAAAGGAGCACACGAACTCATCCTCAGCTATGTTTGAGGGAGCGGCTGAAGCCCCAAGAGGTTAAGATGAATGGACAGTTTGGATGTCTCTCCTCAGGATCATCCTCATTGTCAAACTGACCACCTGCTTTTCCAAATACACAAATGACAGGTGTACATATCTCTGAAAACACCTTCAGGAGCCAGTCTGGACCACCAACAGCCCCGTCTGTTCATACTCAGGACAGATGTCACTGCCGATGTGATAAAAGTGGACTTCAGGTTAAAGGTCGCAGCCAAACATCCCCACAATTCCAGACAATTTCCACTTGTTTGGACAAGCCGTAGTCCATTTCATTCATTCATCCATTTTAAATTATGCCTGCTGAAGTTTCTTTAGCACATTTACACTTTACTGTCCTTTTCTATAGAGTTTTCACTTTGAAGGCAAGAACATCATGAAGGCCAGCTGCATAAATCTGCTCACAAGGAATCCAAACTTCACCTACCTCAAGTAAACCCAAGTACAACAGGTCGAAAGTCAGATTTTTCTGTATGGAGTCAAATTACTTTCTTCTTTATAATTTGCTGCTTCACATCTTATTTCTCCAACTGAGCTTCCCTTCTTTTTATGTAGTGGCATCTAACTTTTCTGTCAAATATAGAATGTACAGAAATTTGTGTATGAACAAATCAAGGAAAACTAGATTTTTAACTGGCTTCATATATTTTTATTAAAAAGCAAATAATAATGAAAGGCTAATCAGCATATTTGTCAGAGAAAATTAGTTTGACCACTAATGTTCCCAAGTTGTCACTAGTATTCCTGATGATCCTAAGGTGCAAAGCAAGACCTGAGGCATCAGAGCACCAATACAGACATGCAAATAGTCCACTATGTACTTCACTGCAATGAAATTTCAGAAGCATGGATGTCAGTTTTCAAGTGCAAGTGATATCCCTGTTGGTAGGAAAACATACCTTTGCGTCTGTTGTGTTTGTATGGTAGTATATGGAAACACTACATTAAATACACGTGGGCACTAATTAAAAAGAAACTTAACAGTGGGGTGAAAAACCCTGTTTCTTCTGAGAAGAGGACTGACACGGTAACACTGGGTTCACTGGTGTGTGGTTTTCCAGAAGGTTAAACTGCTATTAAACTAATTAAAAATATAGTTAGTGGTGTGTCCTAAAATGGCCAACATATGAAGAATGTGTTTAGTCCAATCAAACCTCTACAGCACTGACTGTGCAGAAATTGTGACATAGCGACCAAACTTGCACAGCATTTTACAACTTTTTATAAATATGTAACTTTAATACACAGAGATGGGGTTTAAAGGGTTTAAATAAATTACCAAGATTTCTGCCATGGGCAGTTTCTATGGGCTCAACTGAGATGGTCTTTGGACTCAAAATTGCAGAACATCGAGATATCTCTTGGAGAATGCCTAAAAAAACTTGCTTGGCATATGTACCAATGTGCAGTTCTGGTTATCCAGTATCCAATTCACATTAATATATCAATGCTTCTAGTACCCACTTGAGGGGTCAGTGTGTATGACTTAGGGGAATCAGAATATAGAAATCACACTTTGTAATCAAATTATCAGTTTATCATCACCTTTCACTGCGAATCATTGCATTTTTAATAGCTTACAGTGGTCCAATCACTGCACCATGATGTTTTTAAAGTAGGTTGGAGTTTACTGTCATCATAAGCTCTCCCACATACTTGGAAAAGAAGGGGTGGGGAAGTTGGTTGCAACCTGCCACCTCAATGGTAGACAGAATTATATCCTATCTGGGCATACTGGGACGAACTTTTGTTAATTACAACATCTTGTCATTGCAACAAATGCAGACACTAGACATGGCACAACTGCAATCAGTGGTGGAAGAAATAGTATCAATAGATACCCTGAGATGACAGCAAAAACACATTCGGGAGATGAGAGGAGGAATTTAAGTAAATAATATCCATTCATCCATTATCCATACATGGAATAATCTTCATTAGGGTTGCAGGGGGGCTGGAATCTATCCCAGCAGACTTAGGGTGAAGGCAGGGAACACCCTGGACAGGTTTCTGGTCTACTGCAGGGCCCCATATTGTATATATGCTTACACACTGGTCCATATTTGCTCTTTTGCAAATATTTTGGTTGTATATATTTTTACTTTGTGTTTAATAGTGCTTTATTTTGTTTATTTTTAATGCTGCTATTCGGAGAGTGCGAAACTGGTATTCACTGTTTTTATAACAGCGACTACAAGAAAAGTCATACGATTTCTGACGGATGAAATCTTTAAAAAACTTGTGGTCTGCAGCGGTCGACTTGAAGTAGGATCGCAATCAAACCAACACCAATCATCACATAACTCTGCCACATTCCTTGGTGGAGTAATAAAGACCTATTCTAGAATAGAATAGAATAGAATAGAATAGAATAGAATCACTTTATTCATCCCCAAAAGGAAATTATTCTATTCTATTCATATAAAGACAAACAGTCAAGCATGCTGTTATGTATGCAGGCACAGGGAGAACATGCAAACACTTCATGGAAAGAGGCAATATTAAAACACATAACATTGTATTATTCTGAATAGTTTCCAAAACACATTATCATACATATATTATAATGTTTATCTTGACAGTGTCAGGTATGGGGTAATATTCTTTTTAGAATTTGCCATTACATAAGCATCTGTAGAGATTCTGCCACAACCAAGTTGAGTCTAGACATGAAAAATAATATTCATGCTGAATCCAACATTTCATAAACTTTAGCTTCTTCATTTCAGTTAATAACTTGGATTATAAAGCCATCCTATCAGAGCACAACTGTAAACAAATGTACTGGTGTAGCACAATAGACAAAAATAAATTCTGGGATACACTTTTGTGTGACTACGCAATTAAGTCGTGTTAGGAAGTGTACATCAAGTATAGGTTAAAGGTGGAGTCACTGATTTTATAGAAAGATACTATTTAGCTAGTTATCACATTAAGACAGCTAGCATCAGAACCTACTGTCCCCTCCATCTCCCCTTTCCTGAGTCCTGAAAATGCAAGCCTCAAAGTAGAAACTCACTAGCCTAGCCGCGCTAGACCCAGCTCTTAAGACACAAGGGTCTAGGAACGCTCGACAGGGAGGGAGGCGGGCTAAAAGGTTGTCTTTCAAATCACTCTGCAGCAATTGGGTAGGTATACCCAATCAGCGCAACGAATAGGCTGACGTAGTTCCTAGAGCGCCGGATTGTGGCTAAGTCCCATTAGCTTCCCAACCAGCAGAGCCAACTGGTATATTAAGGATTTGCCATATCCCGTCGGCATATGTCCAAATATGTCTTTCTTCTCAGTGGAACACTTCAGTGCCGTCCTTTGTTTATCTTTCAAGTTGAATTTTAGCTTCAAATCTTCAAGGGCTGTGGCCAAAGCTGAGTCGAAAGATAACTGTTTTTGTGCGCCGGTTGTTTCTGTCAGAATTGTTGCGCCTCTGTCGTCACTTAGTTACGGCCGCCTTCTGACTCTACACTTCATGGTGATTCGTCCGGCCAGTTTTAGGAGCATCCAACCTCGAGCCTTATGGAGAGTAACTGGACCCACCCTGGCAGAGAATTAAATTCGTTGCCGTGGGTTGTCTAGCGCGGCTAGGCTAGAAACCCACTGCAACAAAGACTGTCATCATTTGTGTAATGACATAAGTTTATAAACCTGTGATTACTGTAACAACTGAGAAAAACTGTGATTTCAAATCAGCATAACCGCTGTGAAGACCAGAATTTTCTCAATTTATGATCTATGGACAGTGTCTACACACATGTCTGCAACATAGTTCCATATGGAAAAGAATTGCTAAAGGAATGATAATTCAGATTGTGAGCCTTAAAAAAAATCTGGAAAAGGAAGAATGTCCTGACCAACTAAATATCAGCAAAATGTTGCAGCAGCAATCAAAAGGTATAGAATGATTTATAGTACACTTGATCAAAGCTGCAGTGGCCATCCTAGACTTCTACTGTGAACAGTGCACTACTTTCACAAAAACAGATGGGCAAGTGCTTCATCGATGCCAATGAAAATCTGGGTGTCTGTGACAGCTCAAACAGGATAGTACATAATGCAAACCTCTATGGATGTCTTCCAAAAAATACCCTTGTTTGAAGCAGCACAAAACTGCAAGATTAAACTTTGCTAAAACAATGGAAAAGATACCTGATGAAAATCAGGAGCACATTCTTTGGTCAGGAAGATCAGACCTTCCTGTTTGAACATGCAGTAAAACGTCTGGTCCAGCCTCTCGTAATATCACACATCGACGACTACTACTACAACTCCTTACTGGCAGGCCTCCACACATGCATTATCAAACCTCTGCCGGTTTTCCAGAATGCAGCAGCATGTCTGGTTTTCAACTAGCCAAAAACAGAACGTCATCCCGCTGTTCAAATTGCTTTACTTCCAGTTACTGCCTGCATAAAATTCAAAACTCTTACACTTGCATTCAACACTACAATGAAAACAGCTCCCTCCCACCTGAACTCTCTCATTCAGGTCTGCACTCCCTCCCTCTCACTATGCTTGGCCAACAAAAGGTGCCTGATATAACCACCACAACAGGGCTGGTCAATAGTTTGACTCCTCTCCTCTGTGGTTCCCCGGTAGTGAATGAGTTCCCAAACTCTGCTCGATCTGCAGAGTCTCTCTCAGTCTTTAAGAAAAGACTAAAAACCCAGCTCTTCACTGAACACCTTTGCACCTGACAGACTGCAAAAAAAACCCAACAAAACATCCTATTATGTCTGCACTGCCCGTAGACATCATGGTCCTATTCTCACAATTGAACTTGTTTTATGGCTCTTATCCAGGTTGTATGTTTCTCCTGACTAGATCTATGCTTGTGTTGTATCTGCTCTCAGATATGTGTTGCTTTGGACAAAAGTGTCTGCTAAATGAACTTTTAGAATTGTAGATAAGATTGAGATAAATGTGTTAAGCTCAGATGGGGTAGAGCATATTTGGCATATATGTGATCAGGATGACCACAGTGAATGCACAGTCCTGACAGTGAAGCATGATGGTGAGCGTGTGATGATATGGATGAGTGCAAAAGGTGTTGGGGGTATGAGATTTATGGATGCACTATGAATGTTTGTGGAGAAGGTGGATAGAGGAGGAATGTTTAAGCATGATTATGATCCAAAGCACACTACCAAAATAACACAAGAATTTCTAAAGAATAAAAAAGGGAAACTATGACCTGGCTAAGTTTATTGCCTGAGTTGAAATCAACAGGACACTTTTGAGGTATTTTATAGAGAGAAACACGATCTTTCCAGGAAAGAGCTGCTGAAAAAGTCTGGAGAATGGCAGAAGATCATTTCAGAAATGTTGTACTCTCCTTGGGTCTGTCATGAAAAACGCAGGTTGGACATACAGTGGGTACGGAAAGTATTCAGATGCCTTGAATTTTTTCACTCTCTGTGTCATTGCAGCCATTTGCCAAAATCAAAAAAGTTCATTTTATTTCTCATTAATGTACACTCAGCAGCCCATCTTGACAGAAAAAAAATAGAAATGTAGAAATTTTTGCAAATATATTAAAAAAGAAAAACTAAAATATCACATGGTCATAAGTATTCAGACCCTGTGCTCAGTATTGAGTAGAAGCACCCTTTTCAGCTAGTACAGCCATGAGTCTTCTTGGGAATGACGCAACAAGTTTTTCACACCTGGATTTGGGGATCCTCTGCCATTCTTCCTTGCAGATCCTCTCCAGTTCTGTCAGGTTAGATGGTGAACCTTGGTGGACAGCCATTTTGAGGTCTCTCCAGAGATGCTCAATTGGGTTTAGGTCAGGGATCTGGTTGGGCCAGTCAAGAACGGTCACAGAGTTGCTCTGAAGCCACTCCTTTGTTAATTTAGCTTTGTGCTTAGGGTCATTGTGCCGTTGAAAGGTGAACCTTCGGCCCAGTCTGAAGTCCTGAGCACTCTGGAAGAGGTTTTCCTCCAGGATATCTCTGTACTTGGCCGCATTCATCCTTCCTTCAATTGCAACCATTCATCCTATCCCTGCAGCTGAAAAACACCCCCACAACATGATGCTCCCACCACCATGTTTCACTGTAGGGATTGTATTGGGCAGTTGATGAGCAGTGCCTGATTTTCTCCACACATACCGCTTAGAATTAACACCAAAAAGTTCAATCTTGGTCTCATCAGACCAGAGAATCCTCTCATAGTCTGGGAGTCATTCATGTGTGTTTTTTTGGCAAACTCTATGCGGGCTTTCATGTGTCTTGCAGTGAGGAGAGGCTTCTGTCGGGCCACTCTGCCATAAAGCCCCGACTGGTGGAAGGCTGCAGTGATAGTTGACTTTGTGGAACTTTCTTCTGTCTCCCGACTGCATCTCTGGAGCTCAGCCACAGTGATCTTTGGGTTCTTCTTTACCTCTCTCACCAAGGCTCTTCTCCCACCATTGCTCAGTTTGGCTGGACGGCCAGGTCGAGGAAGAGTTGTGGTCGTCCCAAACTTCTTCCATTTGAGGATTATGGAGGGCACTGTGCTCCTAGGAACCTTGAGTGCAGCAGAAATTCTTTTGTAACCTTGTAACCTTGGCCAGATCTGTGCCTTGCCATAATTCTGTCTCTGAGCTCCTTGGGCAGTTCCTTCGACCTCATGATTCTCATTTGCTCTGACATGCACTGTGAGCTGTAAGGTCTTATATAGACAGGTGTGTGCCTTTCCTAATCAAGTCCAATTAGTTTAATTAAACACAGCTGGACTCCAATAAAGAAGCAGAACCATCTCGAGGAGGATCAGAAGAAATGGACAGCATGTGAGTTAAATATGAATGTCGCTGCAAAGGGTCTGAATACTTATGACCATGTGATATTTCAGTTTTTCTTTAAGAAATTTGCAAAAAATTCTACGTTTCTGTGTTTTTTCTGTCAAGATGGGGTGCTGAGTTTACATTAATGAGAAATAAAATGAACTTTTTAGATTTTGGCAAATGGCTCCAATG
Source organism: Acanthochromis polyacanthus (assembly GCF_021347895.1). NCBI lineage: Eukaryota > Metazoa > Chordata > Actinopteri > Pomacentridae > Acanthochromis > Acanthochromis polyacanthus. The sequence continues at coordinate 26,226,259 of NC_067120.1, forward strand.
ACAGAGTGAAAAATTTCAAGGGGTCTGAATACTTTCCGTACCCACTGTATGAAGTATCAAAAAATAAAAGATCTGACTCATAGCAAGAAAAGCATTTTTGTTACATCAACTTCCTACTTTGGGATGTGTGTTATAAAGTATATGTTAACGCATAGTTTTTATTTCTATATCAGAGCAAATGCCCTATTTTTCTACTTAGAAGTAATGCAAATACTGTGAAACAGTTATTAATAATTGATACCTACATGTCAATGCAGCTGTTAAACAAAAGGACTAGCGGATCCCTGAAAAGCGAAAGTGAGGAGTTACAGCAGAGAATCCATTCAACAGAGCGACAACAATAACCATCAGCAGCCTGGTATGTGTGAGCCTCTGACATGACTTCCACGTGTAAACAGCTTCATTATTAGCCTTCACACACTGGTCGATAAAATGTGATACTGCTGCCTGCTCTATTCCAGAGACATGGAGTTGAAAACAGGCCTGAGCTGGAGACAAACAAAAGAAAGATGCTGTGCCTCTGCTCTCATTGTCTCACCTGTTTGCTCAGAACTGTTAACCTTCAAACGAAGAATAAAAACGTCTTGTCTGTGTAAGAAAATGCAGTTATTTCCAAAAAGTCAAGGCAGGAGACGTGTGATTTTATTATTGGTAATAACTTGCCTATGTGGCCCAGCGTGAGGTTGTGTAAGTTGTCATCAGTGTGTACACATGGAGTTATTAGTGTGATTTAGCTTGCACATTTCATTTTCATAAAAACACGTCTGCAGGGCCAGCAGAGACAAAAATGCAGGTTCACAGCCACGATCATTATAAAGCGAGAATGACTTTCTGTCAAGCCACACACGCACGTGTTCACGTACACATACACAGAGTAGCACTTAGCACCCAGTTAAGAGCTATTTCAGGGACACCTTCATTGCAGACAGTGTGTCAGCACCTCTTACCATTGATGCTTCAATCCGTTCCATTAAACCCTAACGAGCGGCTGTGAGAACGAACCGTTGCCACACTAAATTACACAAATACAGCCATAATCAGCTCTTAGTATGAGACTCTTCATTTCACAATGCTCTGCCTGGGAGGAGGTCAGCCAGAGCATTGTGAAATGCACATAATGAATGAAATGATTTGTAGATGAAAGGGAGGAAGTGTAGAAAAAGAAATAAGATGTGAATGTGTGCAATCAAAGCAAAAAATATTTTCTGCAGAACAAGTGTGGAGGAAGGAAAGGCAAATGGGAAAAAGGTCAACAATAATAACTTTATTCATATAAGACTCTTAAGAACACCATTCATAAGGTGCTTTGACAGTTAAAACATGCAACACAGGCAATCAAGCAAGACATAAGGAGACAAGGCAGAGCAGTCATTTAAAAAAAAAAGTAAAAATGATGGAAATACATAAAACGAAGGAAATACAGAAACAAGATACAATGTTAAGCCTTTGGACGATGCAGAATGCAATGGACAATGCTTCACAACACACATATATAGACACCAACAAAGGCAATGAAGTAGAAGCAAGAAAACATAAATGGCTTTAGAATATTTTTAAAAAATGACCTTGCAAACTTCGAACTTTATATACATGAAAATTTCACAGGTCACATTTTAAAGAAGTTAAATAATGGAAAGAAAAGACTAAAAATGGGGAAAAAGTGATGAAAGTCCGAACAAGAGAAGCAAAGATAGAGAGGAAGAGGAAGGAAAAGAAGAAAAGAAAGAAGAGAAAAGACAACAAAGAAAAGAAAACAGCTTAGTATTAAGGATACAAAGGCATATTTCTCAAATACATACAAAAAAAGGGACACAGTAAAATATATATAATGAGGGTTTAGGGGTCTACAGCAGGATATCTAACACTCCAGTGCAGAGACAGCATTTAAATACACAAGAGAAAGAAGCATTGATATATGAACAGGAGGAACCTTTCAGGAGTCTCTTCAGTTGTATCTTCCAGACCATCTTATGTCATACCTAGGTTATTCCTCTACAAAATTATCAGAACTCAAAGTCTCAACATTACTCAGAAAAGGCTGCCATATTATTAGAAATTTGTCAGCTGACCCCTTGACTGTGTACCTGATCTTCTCTAGTTTAATAAAATAAAGCATACACTGTAAGAAATGACTGTGAAATTCACAGTAAGTTACTGTGTATCTGTAAAGTAAGTTACTGTGATTTTTTAAAAAGTAAAATACTGTATAATAAGCAGTAATTTGCAAAATACTGTATATATCACGGTAGTAAACACAATACTGTAAAAATTTACAGCAGACTAAGGTCTACTGTAGTAATTCACAGTAATGTCATCACTACCGTAAAAAAACAAATCAAGCATTATACAGTAGTGTGAAATTTACAGTAACATATTTACTGTAGGGAATAGCAGTAACTTGAACAGTACTGTAAAAGTTCACAGTAACCATTGCAGTACTGTAGAAATTCACAATAATATACTGGAATATACAGTAACATGTTATTTACTGTAGGCAATAGCAGTAACTTGTACAGTACTGTAAAAGTTCACAGTAACCATTGCAGTACTGTAGAAATTCACAACAATATACTGGAATTTACAGTAACATTATTTACTGTAGGGAATAGCAGTAACTTGTACAGTACTGTAAAAGTTCACAGTAACCATTGCAGTACTGTAGAAATTCACAACAATATACTGGAATTTACAGTAACATATTATTTACTGTAGGGAATAGCAGTAACTTGTACAGTACTGTAAAAGTTCACAGTAACCATTGCAGTACTGTAGAAATTCACAATAATATACTGGAATTTACAGTAACATATTATTTACTGTAGGGAATAGCAGTAACTTGTACAGTACTGTAAAAGTTCACAGTAACCATTGCAGTACTGTAGAAATTCACAACAATATACTGGAATTTACAGTAACATATTATTTACTGTAGGGAATAGCAGTAACTTGTACAGTACTGTAAAAGTTCACAGTAACCATTGCAGTACTGTAGAAATTCACAATAATATACTGGAATTTACAGTAGCATATTATTTACTGTAGGGAATAGCAGTAACTTGTACAGTACTGTAAAAGTTCACAGTAACCATTGCAGCACTGGAGAAATTCACAATAATATATTGTGTAATATAGAAACCTCGAACAGTTAAGTACTTAATATCATAAGATAAGATAAGATAAGATAAGATACATAGATACACCTACACAGTAAATTCCCCAGTGTTAAATATGCAGTGTCAAAGTGCATTGACTCCATCAGAGTTATTTCAACAACAGCTGGAGTTGGAGTTGGTGTTAATTCCCAGCGTTAAATGAGGCAGTGTTAGAAGTACTCTGAAGGTCCGTGTACGTCGCCGTCATTCTATTTTCGATTTGGGGTCAAAACACCAAAAACGGATAACGGCCGTTTCCCGTTTTTCGTTTTCAAAACAAAAATCGGAAAACGGAAAACCAATCCGTTTTCCGATTTTCTTTTTTCAATAAAAACGGATATCAAAAAACAAATTAGAAGTTAAATTTCATTTTTTGATATCCGTTTTCTAACTACACTTTTGCAAGACAAACATCAGAAATGATGACGTACACGGACCCACTCTCCTGGAACCAAATCAAAACATAAATGTTGTTAACCCTTTAAACTGCAGTCAATTCCAGCCATTTTCAGTACAAAAAATCGCTAATATTCTATTTTTAAATAAAAAAATATGACGAGACATACAGGGAATATTGGACGGGCATCGCCAGGTGTATTTCCTTGAAAACGACCTATTCTTGGTAAATATACCGACTTCAAGACATGTTTTGGACGAAATATTTTACTGACTTGTTTTGTCTGGATGTAAAAGGTTGGATTATGGCCGTTTTTTGTGGAATATTTTCATCTGTGTGTAATAATGAACTCGGAAATGTGAGTCGCGCTGTGTACGTTGAAGCCGTGTATAGAGCTCCGGACGTCACGTGACTCCATTTGTTTACGCCGCCATGTTGGCAGGAAACTCCGCTTCAAAATGAATGGCGCTGGTAGAAAATTTACGCCCTCTGATTTTACTTTTCATTTTAAATCAGACGATATTATAAAATATACAAACAAACTGGACAAACTAAACATTATCCGATCCATATCATGCCCCCGGTATCTTATTTAAGAATCTTGAGACGGTCGGAGCGGACCTTTTACCGGACCTGCGGTACCCTGACATCTACAATTACCTGATAAATTTTCCTTCATCCTACTCCGGTGAATCTCTTAACCCTTTAAGCTGCAGTCAATTCCAGCCATTTTCAGTACAAAAAATTGCTAATATTCTATTTGTAAATAAAAATATGACGAGAAATACAGGTAATATTGGACGCATCGCGAGGTGCATTTCCTCGAAAACGACCTATTCGTGGATAATATGCCGACTTCAAGACATGTTTTGGAAAAAATATTTTACAGGCTTGTGTCGTCTGGATGTCCAAGGTCGGATTATGGCCGTTTTTTGTGGAATATTTTCATCTGTGTGTAATAATGAACCCGGAAATGTGAGTCGTGCTGTGTACGTTGAAGCCGTGTATAGAGAACAGATGGATGGATATTCGTTGTTTGTTGGACAAATGTGTTTATATTACCCGCTGTGGTAATCACATCTGAAAGTGGTTTACACCGGCGGATTCATGAGAATCTAAGCTTTGCATTGGCGTATAGTGTTTGTATAATCGGGTTTGCAGCCGTCGGACATTCTTTAAATTCCTATGCAAATTAGTAAGTGTACCGCCGGCGGTACACTGAAGTTTTTAAACTGTACAAACACATAGTGCTTCTCTTACATGTTAACGTGCTTGGTGGTAGGGTCCATGCAGGGATCTTACCCTTAACCCTGCCCTCACAAGCCTTGACATTTCTTGATGACAGGTAGCCGGTCATCATTTTGCGGCCAAATGATGATCCAGTCTGGAAGAACATTTAATGTTGAAAATTGTGTATTCTGAGCTAGAGCACCCAGAAGGTGGCGATGTTCACATTATTACTATGACATTAAGATATAGTGGATGAGATTGTTCACAAAGTATATAAAAACTAGGCATGCAATTATGATAGACCGCTTCGGCAGTGCTGTTCTGACGATTACATTTATTTCTTAAGTCACCCTGCTAGTCCTGTGAATAAATAAGACAGCAGTGAAATCCATTGTACCCAATTTGCTTGCCCTTTGGGGTAACTCTTGTAATATTAGGCTATAAAAATAATAAATAAATAAACGGATATCAAAAAATGAAATTTAACTTCTAATTTGTTTTTTGATATCCGTTTTTATTGAAAAAAGAAAATCGGAAAACGGATTGGTTTTCCGTTTTCTGATTTTTATTTTGAAAACGAAAAACGGGAAACGGCCGTTATCCGTTTTTGGTGTTTTGACCCCAAATCAAAAATAGAATGACGGCGACGTACACGGACCCACGGACCCACTCTCCTAGAACCAAATCAAAACATAAATGTTGTTAACCCTTTAAGCTGCAGTCAATTCCAGCCATTTTCAGTACAAAAAATCGCTAATATTATATTTTTAAATAAAAAATATGACGAGACATACAGGGAATATTGGACGGGCATCGCGAGGTGCATTTCCTTGAAAACGTCCTATTCTTGGTAAATATACCGACTTCAAGACATGTTTTGGAAAAAATATTTTACTGACTTGTTTTGTCTGGATGTAAAAGGTTGGATTATGGCCGTTTTTTGTGGAATATTTTCATCTGTGTGTAATAATGAACCCGGAAATGTGAGTCGCGCTGTGTACGTTGAAGCCGTGTATAGAGAACGGATGGATGGATATTCGTTGTTTGTCGGACAAATGTGTTTTTCTCACCCGCTGTGGTTATCACATCTGAAAGTGGTTTACACCGGCGGATTCATGAGAATCTAAGCTTTCCATCGGCGTATAGTGTTTGTATAATCGGGTTTGGAGCCGTTGGACATTCTTTAAATTCCTATGCAAATTAGTAAGTGTACCGCCGGCGGTACACTGAAGTTTTTAAACTGCACAAACACATAGTGCTTCTCTTACATGTTAACGTGCTTGGTGGTAGGGTCCATGCAGGGATCTTACCCTTAACCCTGCCCTCACAAGCCTTGACATTTCTTGATGACAGGTAGCCGGTCATCATTTTGCGGCCAAATGATGATCCAGTCTGGAAGAACATTTAATGTTGAAAATTGTGTATTCTGAGCTAGAGCACCCAGAAGGTGGCGATGTTCACATTATTACTATGACATTCAGATATAGTGGATGAGATTGTTCACAAAGTATATAAAAACTAGGCATGCAATTATGATAGACCGCTTCGGCAGTGCTGTTCTGACTATTACATTTATTTCTTAAGTCACCCTACTCGTCCTGTGAATAAATAAGACAGCAGTGAAATCCATTGTACCCGATTTGCTTGCCCTTTGGGGTAACTCTTGTAATATTGGGCTATAAAAATAATAAATAAATAAAAAACGGATATCAAAAAATGAAATTTAACTTCTAATTTGTTTTTTGATATCCGTTTTTATTGAAACAAGAAAATCGGAAAACGGATTGGTTTTCCGTTTTCTGATTTTTATTTTGAAAACGAAAAACGGGAAACGGCCGTTATCCGTTTTTGGTGTTTTGACCCCAAATCGAAAATAGAATGACGGCGACGTACACGGACCTCTGAAGAGCTCCGCCCACGTCCTCCTCATTTTCAAACTCCTTGGAATGTTGAGTAGGCCATTTTCTCAAAGTGGAAAGAGTGCGGTAAGTTTCTCCTCATTACTTACTAAAGTAATTATTTGGAATTTCAACTGAAACAGCTTGTCAGAATTACTTTATATCATTGTTCACTGAACATTTCAGTTCTTTTCTGGCGGTTTTGTATCTGAAAATACCGAATTCTAAAAGAGCTAATGTGACTGAGTGAATGCTAGCTTAATTGTGCCATTGTCGGTAAACTTTTTAACTAACTAGATAGCGTCGGACTAGACACGACATAAGGTCAATACGGTTTATATAAGCCCAGAGAGTGATTGAGGTGTGTACCCATGCATAGTGTTCAGAGTTTGAGAGGGGAGAAATTAGCTAAGGTTAGCTTGATTAGTTAGCCACCTCGGGTTACATTGCGCGCGCGGGCCACGCAACAAGTACAAATGGTAAGTGAACCAGAGGATTTAGTATGCAAGTTTTACATGTGTAGTTATTGTACAACCTGACAGATTTATGTTTGGCTTATTTATTGACCAAAAAAACGATTTTCAGTGTAGTGTAACTGTTAATGTTGAATTACTCTTTCAGCTGCAAACACTATTTTCCTTGTCCATTAAAGTGACTGTGAAGCAGACTGTAATAGCTCATTAAAACTAGGAGAATGGTGATTTCCTCCTCATGTAGTTCTGTCTAATGTGTGTTGGGCAGTAAATTTTACTTGACATTAATGTCTCAGTAGCCTTAAAATGAACTGACTTAACTACAGTGACTGTTAGTGACAAACCATTCAAGTGTATGATATTTGACAGCCTCAGGTCAGAATATGTAGACAAGTGGCCAGGGCTGATCATAGTAAAGTATGTTTTAATTCTAGAAGGCGTATTGCTGTATAGAGAAATGTGATTTATTAAAATGATTTTGTGGTGTTTTTACCTTAGACAAGATGAATTGTTAGACTAGTTGATACCTTGTCAACTGCATGTGGCTTAAAGCCGTTTTTTTAATCAAAGGTTGCATGCATTCATCTAAAAAAACCTTCTTAATGTAATTAGAACTGGCTTTATGTGCCTGTCAAACTTATTTTATTGTTTTTGTTGATTGTAAGAATGAACATGTGAACTTTTCCTCTATTATGTTGTGCTGATTCTGCTTATGTGCAATATACTTTCTGCAGGAAACATGCTACTGGAGGTGAAACTTGGCGATGCCCAAAAGTTTGTTCGAATAACTGAGCCAAATCTGTCAAACTTTTTGAATGCAGGTAAGAATTTGATATTGTTAATGTGAGATTTGCGCAAGGAGCTTTAACTGTGCTATTAACTGAATTTAGCTATATAAAATTGATTTACTGGAGATTAGGGCTCTCGCTTCATATCAAATCTTCAACCAAAAGTTGAGATCGTAACTGTAATGACAGCTTTGAATTCAAAATGAACTGTCTATGAGCCCAACAGATAATGTGATGTAGTTTGCTGTTTGATCTAGCAGATGGCTCTGTAAATCTTTACTATGTGACCTATGACCTGCTCTGTTGACCTCCTAGTAAAGTAAGCTACTAAAATGATGTTGTTTGTTACAAAAAACACTAGTGAGTATAGGCAGCTAGAGTGCACAGTTATGCCACCAAAATATCTGAGAAGCACTTTAATATTCGGATACCGCCATCATAAACGGATATTCGGGTCCAGCCCTTAAAGATGTCTACTTTTTGGTTTCCGCTTTTGTTCCTGTTTCCTAGCATTTGCCAAATTTGGTGTCCCAGCTGTAATGGAAGGTGTTAGAGTCGTTGACAGTTCAGGGACTGAGTTGGATGATGATGTCTTTGAGGACATCATAAAAGATCCTTCCACTGGGGTGCTAACCATTACATATGAACAAGGTTTATTCCAGTTAAATTTGTAATCTTTATTAAGCTATTTACTCAAATAGTGACACGAGGTGAATCATTATTTCTAATACAGCTAAGTTTAATCTCAAGTGAAGCTTATATTTTTCATTAGATACGGTATGGGTGTGAGGGTACTATGTGTAACATGTCTTCTTTCTCCTGTCGCCAATTGTGGTTAGAATTTGTCTCCATGGTAGCCTCAACTGAGTCCCAGGTTTCATCTGTTGCTTCATCGGACTCTGATACAATTATCCTTCCAGACAGCCCTTCCAGAAAGCGTCAGAGGCTGGATTCGGAAGCTAAGCAAGTAAGACTTTACACAGACACTAATGTAGCAATATAATAATACACTCAACCCATGAAATGATTCAAATTCTGATTTTTAAGAAAGCTAGATTAAAGTTAAAATTTAGATAAGTGTTATTTCCACTCTCAGACAAGAAAAGTTGAAAAATATATGTTCCTCTTATGTTCTTTTATAAACAAAGTTCTTGTTTCCATGCAAAGGACAGGCATTACAGACTGGCTGGCACGTGGGGATATGGGAATGCAAAATTTTAGCTGTAATGTGTTTATCAAATCCCACGTTTGTAAAACATAAAACATCATACAAGCCACAGAAAAATCTGCACTTTATTTCCTTAGCTCTTACGTTAGTCTGGTTAGGGGATGACTGTGTATGTTACAGTGCCTTGTGAAAGTATTCGGCCCCCTTGAACTTTTCAACCTTTCGCCACATTTCAGGCTGAAAACATAAAGATATAAAATTTTAATTTTTTGTCAAGAATCAACAACAAGTGGGTCACAATCGTGAAGTGGAACGAAATTTATTTGGATATTTTAAACTTTTTTAACAAATAAAAACCTGAAAAGTGGGGCGTGCAATATTATTCGGCCCCCTTGCATTAATACTTTGTAGCGCCACCTTTTGCTGCAATTACAGCTGCAAGTCGCTTGGGGTATGTCTCTATCAGTTTTGCACATCGAGAGACTGAAATTCTTGCCCATTCTTCCTTGCAAAACAGCTCGAGCTCAGTGAGGTTGGATGGAGAGCGTTTGTGAACAGCAGTCTTCAGCTCTGCCCACAGATTCTTGATTGGATTCAGGTCTGGACTTTGACTCGGCCATTCTAACACCTGGATACGTTTATTTGTGAACCATTCCATTGTAGATTTGGCTTTATGTTTTGGATCATTGTCCTGTTGGAAGATAAATCTCTGTCCCAGTCTCAGGTCTTTTGCAGACTCCAACAGGTTTTCTTCCAGAATGGTCCTGTATTTGGCTCCATTCCTCTTCCCATCAATTTTAACCATCTTCCCTGTCCCTGCTGAAGAAAAGCAGGCCCAAAGCATGAGGCTGCCACCACCATGTTTGACAGTGGGGATGGTGTGTTCACGGTGATGAGCTGTGTTGCTTTTTCGCCAAACATATCGTTTTGCATTGTGGCCAAAAAGTTGGATTTTGGTTTCATCTGACCAGAGCACCTTCTTCCACATGTTTGGTGTGTCTCCCAGGTGGCTTGTGGCAAACTTCAAACCAGACTTTTTATGGATATCTTTGAGAAATGGCTTTCTTCTTGCCACTCTTCCATAAAGGCCAGATTTGTGCAGTGTACGACTGATTGTTGTCCTATGGACAGACTCTCCCACCTCAGCTGTAGATCTCTGCAGTTCATCCAGAGTGATCATGGGCCTCTTGGCTGCATCTCTGATCAGTCTTCTCCTTGTTCGAGGTGAAAGTTTAGAGGGACGGCCGGGTCTTGGTAGATTTGCAGTGGTCTGATACTCCTTCCATTTCAATATGATTGCTTGCACAGTGCTCCTTGAGATGTTTAAAGCTTGGGAAATCTTTTTGTATCCAAATCCGGCTTTAAACTTCTCCAAAACAGTATCTCGGACCTGCCTGGTGTGTTCCTTGGTCTTCATGATGCTCTCTGCACTTTAAACAGAACCCTGAGACTATCACAGAGCAGGTGTATTTATACGGAGACTTGATTACACACAGGTGGATTCTATTTATCATCATCAGTCATTTAGGACAACATTGGATCATTCAGAGATCCTCACTGAACTTCTGGAGTGAGTTTGCTGCGCTGAAAGTAAAGGGGCCGAATAATATTGCACGCCCCACTTTTCAGGTTTTTATTTGTTAAAAAAGTATAAAATATCCAATAAATTTCATTCCACTTCACGATTGTGTCCCACTTGTTGTTGATTCTTGACAAAAAATTAAAATTTTCTATCTTTATGTTTGAAGCCTGAAATGTGGCGAAAGGTTGAAAAGTTCAAGGGGGCCGAATACCTTCACAAGGCACTGTATATATGTTATGCTTTAAGGTCAACATTCACAAAATTGTTGTTGCTTTTCATTAATAATTAACTGAGAATACTCAAAGCTTTTGTTGCAGTGGGTGACAACAATGTCAACCGAGGCTCATTTCTCCATGAACACGGCGCACGCACTTGTTACATGGCGAGCTTACAGCTGACATTAGCTTCTAAGTTAATCAGGAAATTGTCTCAGCAGCTACTTCTGACAACATTCAGATTATTTTTCCTGCTTGTTGTGTTGCTTTGGTGGCAAACTACATATTAAGCACACCTCCCTCACCATTTAAAAAGACTATCCGGACACAAATTTTTCTGCATCGATTTAGCTCCTCCCTTAATTGTATCAGTTTTTAATCGATTCAGGATACACCCTCACATCCCTGCACTACTGCTTTCTATTGGACGAGGATTAAAATGGTACAAATGCAGGTCTTAAACTGCATTGTGTGAGGACTTTGTTGAAGTCATTATGTCCAGCATTTAAGTTAACTTTGTATTGCAGTAGATATAATCCTGAAACTGTTTTCTATTTTTGTTTGGTATTTGTCTTAAGCTGGTGGAATCCATTCTTACCAAGAAATCTGAAGGAGAATATATACTAAATGAATACAACCGAACTAAGTCCTTGGCAGATGAGAGCAGAAGGAAAATGGTGAACATACTGGTAGCTGATGTGACGGAGAAGAACGGGTAATGTGTTTATTGGCTTTAATTAGCATTTGTGTTCTTGTTCAAATTTCAGAGTAATTTGAAATCTAAAGTAAATCTCTGAAAAATATTAATGTGATTTTTTTTTCTTGCAGTACATCTCCACCCAGACAGGTAAAAGAAATGTATGCGCGAGGAATTGTGAGCTTCTTTCCCTACCTCAGAGACCCATTCTCCAAGTATGGCTATGTGAGTTGCACACACTGATGGTTGTTATGTTAAAATATTTTAAATCCTACTAGAGCATATTGTTTTCCACGTTTATCACTAATAGAATGCCTGTTTTTGCAATCCTTTCATTGTCCAGGGAGCATTATTATGATGGCGACAGTGGCACTGGGTACTTGGCCTGGAGACTTAAACTATTCAGAGATGCAGTGCTAAAGACAGGCGATCTTTATTTGGAGGTAATCCTGTAATAGTGTTGGACAAGTATTGAACAGAATAGTCACAAGATCAGTTATTGCCTTTGTTGGATATGTTGCAATGCTTTTCAGCCAATAAACTGTTTTTTCTTAAATAATATGATTACATCCAAGTGACAAAGTGTTTTAAAATGTATGTGATTGTCATTAGTACTATGTCCCCATACTGTTTAGCATCAGCAGGAGGACCATCTGGTGAGGACATGTCGGGAGGACCAACTGTCAGACGAGTTTCCCAATTCATTCCAGAGACTGTCCTCAGTGAAGATGAGTGCAAGGAAGCGATCTCACTGATGAAACATTCAGCTGATGAGGACATGGTCAGGAAGAAGATGAAGCTGACATTTGTCCATCGGCGTAAGATGGTCCTTGACCCACAGCAGTCACATGGCATACTATCTGATTTTCCACTTTTCAAAGACATCAAAGGCTTGGTAATTATCTCATTTTAACAGTTTTATGGTACTTTAATAGTTTTCCATTCAGTAGATGGGAGTTATATCAGTATTTTATAACTATTGCACCTTCTAACTTTGGTTATCTGTGTAATCCTGAAATTATCACCAAACATCCCACTCCAGGTTGAACAGGATTTTGTTCTGATGTTTGGTGAGGATGTATCAGACAAGTTTCTGGAGAAGTGGCCAACCACGTTCAAGAAAAAGATCATTCAACAATGCAGAAAGCTTCCCTCCATCAGTGAGCTTGAGGACCTCCTGCTGGCAGCTGATCCTCCTGAGGATAGGGCTGAAGTGGATGTTGACTTTGGTAAGATGTTTGTAAGCATACATTAATTTAAATATGGAAGTGTGTCCAAAATGTTGACTGGAACTGTATATTGAACAAAATGTTTAGCTTAACCAAAAGGATTTTTAGAATAGAGTAGCTTGATGTGGTGGTTTTATGCAAAGTACGATCATTTATCTATATTGTAAAAAAGATGCTGCTGACATTGCAGTGTACTAAATGATATTGGTGGTCCACAATTCAAATGCGTTATCAAACTTGTGTTATTACAGGTTGGGACAGGGACCTCTCATCCATTTTACTGCTCCTACACTTGATTCCACCTACTGCTCTGGGTCGAAAGAGACCAGGAAAGGTGTCTGTGTCCTGGGCTGAGAAGCATCTTGTGGTCTTCAAGAAGGTTTGTATTTTTTCTTAATTGATAAGGTATATTTTACATTAATTAGTCATGTAAACATTTCTATTATAATATTAACCATATAATTTTTTATCTCTTCTCCATAGACTGGAACAAGCATTCAAGAGCATCTTGATGCCATTATTACGAGCACTCAACCCTGTCTCTTGGCTGTTGGAGCGAGGAAGAACGCTATCCACCAGTTCTTCGTCATTCTCGACAAGAATGCCATACCTTGCAGGTCATCCTCTTCTCTTGGTGCTTTTGATGAACTGTTTAAGACACATTTTGTGTTTGGGACATCATACAACACCATGTTCCACAACATGTACATGTTCATCCACACCACTGTGTACAACATTGATGTCGGCAAAGTCAAAGAGAGTCCTCGTGTTGCAGAAGTAAGGACGAGGTTGCTTCTGTAGTGTTTGACATTGGTCTTCCATCATGAAGTGTTTTGTTTGTTAGGCTGAGTTAACTAGTTCAAACATGCTTGTTCGGCATTTACGACTAGTTCATGGTTACCTGCCTGGAAAAAAATCTAAGCCTTAAATGCATTCAAACTGGATGCGGCCGTGTGTTTGGTACTTTTTCTGGTTTTAGGAAGCATTTGAACACCAAACACTGAGTGTGCTGAACAACAGATTGACAACAATGTTGACTTAAACAGGGTAGATGAGGCAGCAACAATTAATGTAGATGAGACAGCCACAACATCTGAGTCAAGAAACTCTAATAGTCAGGGTTCTCGCCAGCACATTTCAGCGTAACGGCCTGTTACGCTGTCATAACAGCCACGTTACACTGTCTAACGGGCCGTTACGCAGTCTTAACGGCCCGTTACGCTCAGTTTAAAAGATTACGCTATGATTAGGGCCGCTACACCAGCGCATTTCAAAGATTACGCTGTTGTTATGAGAGTGTGTGGCTCCGTCATGAGAGAGGGAGAGAGAGCAGCGTGTCTGTGTGGGAGGGAGGGGGAGAGCGAGTGAGAGAGAGGGCAGTCGGAGGAGGAGAGAAGGTGTGTATTTGCTGGGTTGGCGGTACTGTGCGGTTCAGCCACTGTTGATAGACAATAAAGGCTGCAGTGTTCTTTGATGCGGCTGGACTCCTGTGTCTTTGCCTCTACGGCTGCTGAGGAAGTGAAGGGGGTTAACCCCGGGCTTCCTGACCACGGTCGGGGGCCGAACAGGAAGGGTTAACACTGTGATTAGGGCTGCTGCGCTGTTATTATGACAGATAACGCCATGTGTGTTTGTTTTTATCAACTGGATTGCCTATCTAGGTTAATTTATGTCTCCCCACCTCAGCCGTACTTTCCTGTCGATTGACCCGTTCCCGTCTATTGCGCATGCGCATTCTCGTCTATTGCGCGCGCACGCGTTCCCGTCTATTGCGCATGCGCGTTCTCGTCTATTGTGCGCGCGCGCGTGCAGGAGGACCTGCCGTTACGCTGAAAAAAAATCCTGGCGAGAACCCTGATAGTTGTCTGGATATGTGTGCCAATGCTGTTGCACAACTTAAGGCAGCTGGATTAAATCAGTCTACTGCAAATAGTTTTGTCTCATCTATGAAGGAAGTGTTTTTTGAGATTCATAGTCAGGCAAAAGATGCAGCTATGCAGTGTTTATCTCCAGAGTACCGCTGTGGCTTCATTGTCTGTACTGAAGTGGCATTTGATCTGCCTGTGTTTTGTAAGATAAAGACTATTGTTGTGAAAGATGATATTGTATTGCTACGTGGAAAACTGATGGAAACACTGTTTTGATGAGCATTACCATGCCTTTAAGATTAGGATGCATCCAGACAAAGTTGTAAAGGTGTTGGACATAAATGAACTGACTTACTTCAAACCATTTGATGTTCAAATGGCATATGGAACATTGGGTTCACCATTATATGTTGTCCCATATTGCCATTTTATGCTGACGTAACGTCAGTGTTTTTATATTTTCTACTTGATGATATTTTGGCTTGACAGGAAAATAAAAGTTGTTGAATGTATGATATTGTTGTAATATGTTTTTTACTATCTATTTAGTAATGCCCGAGCCCCTAATTATAAGTGCAACGGGAGAGTTATAGTGGCTCTGGGCATGTAATACCCGAGCCCCTAATTAACTTGGAAAATGTATCTTTTGTTGTCCCAATTTAATCAGTAAGTTACATCATAACAAGAATCAAAAGAACAGTTACAATATTAATATTGTAACTTTAAATTAGCGTATTACAATTTTTAGTATGTACAGTTAAAATACAATTTTTTAAACCAAAAATACAATCGTTGAATGTTATTAAAGTAAAAGTATTATTAAAGTTAAAGTGTTTTATTTATAGTTAATTTACAATAACCCTAATATAAAAAAACGGTTAATATTTTTTTGATTTACAGTATAATGACAGTACTGTTACATAAAATGCAGTAAGCTACATTGTATAGTTACTGTACTTAATTTTACAGTTGCAACAATATTACTTTAATATAAATAACAGTACATACAATTAACTGTGTTATATTTCAAAGTTACAAAAATATTACTACAATAAAAAATACAGTAAAATTTATTTACTGTGTTCAGTTTTACATCTACAACACTATTATTTTTTTTACAGTAACTTACTTGTCAATTGCTGCCAGTTAATCACTAATTTTTTTTTACAGTAACTTACTTGTCAATTGCTGCCAGTTAATCACTGTAATTTTTTTACAATAACTTACTTGTCAATTGCTGCCAGTTATTTACTGTGGATTTCACAGTTGGTTCGTTACAGTGTATCTCTGATCCACTGTCTGAACGTTGGAGGGTTACAGTCCTTCCATCTAATCAGGATTTGACGTCTGGCGACAAGTGTGACAAAGGACAGGAGATTCTAGTTTTTGCATCACCACCCCAAATAAGGCTGGAAAAGCAGAAAGCTCCAATTCTTGGCCTATAATCCTTGATAGCATCTCAAATATTAATAACCAATAATTAGATATCCTTGGACATTCCCAAAACATGTGAATCAGAGTGGCTTGGGATTGTTTACAACGGTCACATATGTGGTTTATGCTTGAAATAAACTGGGACAGTTTAGCTTTGGTCCAGTGCAGTCGATGAAAAATTTGGAACTGCATGACAGTGTGTTTCATACATATTGAAGATGTATATATTCTCCCCATCATTGCTGACCATAAGATCTCAGAGATTTCCATGCCAAGATCTCCCTCCCACTGGCTTTTAAGGGAGCTGAGATTTGTGAAACCTTCTTCTGCTAATAGGGAGTATATAACACCTATCGTTCTCTTTTGGGGTGATTTAAGATTATTGATTGAATCTAAAAGTGTGTCTGGGGGCTGTAAAGGGAAACCAGTGAGATTAGAGGATATGAAGCTATGGATTTGTAGAAATCTGAAGAAATGAGACCTGGAAAGACCAAACTTCTGCCTGATCTGCTCGAAGGAGGCAAAAGATCAATTTATGAACATGTCATTAAAGGAACAGACACCATGTTGGGACCAGGCCCCTAATAATGAGTCTGTCCAGGATGGTGTGAACGCATGATTTCCCACAATAGGGGAAAGTAGTGAGAACTGAAAAAACTTAAAGTGTTGTCTAAATTGTTTCCATATTTTCAAAGGATGAACAACGACTGGGTTAGAAGTATATTTAGACAAAGGCTCTGGATAAGGAATGCTAGAGCACAATAAAGCACATAATGAAGTGTTATTACAAGAATCTCTAAAAGAATTTCTAAAAGTAGAATGGGAGGCAGAGCCTTCAGTTATCAGGCGCCTCTCCTGTGGAACCTGCTCCCAGTTTGGGTTAGGGAGGCAGATACCCTCTCTATTTTTAAGACCAGGCTTAAAATGTTCCTTTTTGACAAATCTTATAGTTAGGGCTGACTGTGTGACCCAGAGGGGTTCGGCTTGTGTCTTCATTTGCACAGCTGACTCCCTCTTGGACGTCCCTTCGTTCTGCCCCTAGTCATGCTGCTATAGGCCTATAGGCTGCTGGGGGACTTCTCTTGATGCACTGAGCCCTTCTCTATCTACCTTTACATTTAATATGTATACCGTTATTGCATTACATTCACTCTGTTTCCCCCTGTGCTATTTCTCCGAGTGTCCCTGGTCCCAGAGCTGGATGCTTCCTGCGGTTGATGTTCCACCAACTGGTCTAGTCTCCACCATGTCCACTGTGGGATGCTGCTGCTGACCTTCTTCCAGCCCTCCGCTTCC
Source organism: Acanthochromis polyacanthus (assembly GCF_021347895.1). NCBI lineage: Eukaryota > Metazoa > Chordata > Actinopteri > Pomacentridae > Acanthochromis > Acanthochromis polyacanthus. The sequence goes on from NC_067120.1 coordinate 26,243,686, forward strand.
AGCTCCCCTTTTCCACCAGTCAACTCTGCATCGCCTTCACTATACTTGTTATGCTAATTTACATACTGTTTGAATTTTACTGCTAGCTATATATGTAGTATGTTTAATGTCAGAGCCATACATCATAAGAGTAAACTATGAGTCAGTTTTCAATGTTAGCTTATACTTTGTTTGTGTCACATATCTTGTCATACATGTATCCAAATGTGCGTTGTGTTTTCCTTGCTTTCCCACCCCTCCCTCTTCTCCCATCCCTCCCCCTTACCCTCCTCTGTCCCTCTCAACCCGCCCGGCCAGCAGGCAGATGGGTCACCCCTATATAGAGCCGGGTTCTGCTCGAGGTTTCTTCCCTGTTAAAAGAGTGTTTTCCTTGCCACTGTCGCCTTTGGGCTTGCTCTGGGGGTTAGGCATAAGGGTTCTGTAAAGCGTCTTGAGACAATTTGACTGTAATTGACGCTATATAAATGTAATGTAATTGAATTGAATTCAATTGAATCTCTCTCTAAAACTAGCCAATCAGGAGCACCAGCTGTTTCCTCTGTTTCCAGCCAATGGGAGATCATTCTAATATTGGCTGCCCAGTAGTAAAACTGAAAATTTCCAATCCGGTCCCACAAGGATTCGTGAAACTGTCACGTAAATTAATCTATGGTTTCGTGCGCACCAACACGATTTTCTCATGTTTATCGTGGTGCACACAACGAAATTCAAACCAATGTATTTCAAACGGAGGATATTTCGTGCCACTCAGAACCTATTTAAAACTACTGCAATTACGGGTTTGATTTTATTTTCATATCTGAATCTTAATCACACCTGATCATCATAATCATCATCCTTTACACCCAGTGGTGTGTAGGGCAGGAACAAAGTTCCTCCACTTCTGCCTGTCCTGGGCCAGCCTTGTCAATGAGCTCCAAGAGTGCTGCATGACCTCCATCTCACCCTCTACTGTTCTTCTCCATGTTGTTCTTGGTCTTCCTCTCTTTCTTTTGCCATCTGGGGTCCAGTGCAGTGCTGTTCTTGTGATTGACTGTGGGTCTTTACGGAGTGTGTGTCCAATCCATTTCCATCGTCGCCTTGTGTTGTTGGCATTTCCTTAGCAGTTCTTCATTGGAGATCTTTTCGGGCCAAAATATTCTTTGAATTCGCCGGAGACATGTGGTGTGGAAGGATCGAAGCTTGGAAAGATCTACTTCCGTCATTCTCCAGCATTCTGCTCCATACAGCAGTGTTGATACAACACAGCTCTGGTATAGTTTCAGCTTGGTGTTTGTGTTGTACTGTGTTGATCTCCAGACGTTGTTCATTCCCCTAAACACACTCCTTGCCTTGCTTAGTCTGCTGTGGATGTCTTCTTTTGTGCCGCCCTCGGGTTTGATGATGCTTCCCAAGTATGTAAAGCTATCTGCTTGTCGTAGATCTTCTCCGTTTACCTGAACGGGGGCTGGTCTGTTCACATTCAGTGTCATTGTCTCCGTCTTCTTGGTGCTGATGCGGAGCCCTATTTGCTGTCCATATGTCTGCAGTCTGGTGGTCTTCTCCTGCATGTGTTGGTGTGTATGGGACAGCAGTGCCAAGTCATCGGCAAAATCCAGATCGTCGAGAGTGGAGAACAGGCTCCAGCGGATTCCCCGAGGGGAGTCTTCGGTTGTCTTTCTCATGACCCAGTCAATGGCTAAGTTGAAGAGAACTGCTGACATCACACATCCCTGCTGGACGCCGGTTTTAATGTCAAAAAAGGTGTCACTGTGTCCAACCGAGCATCTGAAGTTGTCGTAGAAGCTCTTGATCAGGTGTACTAACTTGCATGGGATGCCATAGTTTCGAAGAATCTTCCAAAGGCTTTCTCTATGAATGCTGTCAAAGGCCTTTTCGAAATCTACGAAGTTCACATACAGTTGTCGCTGCCACTCGGTGCACTGCTCTATGATGTTGCGGAGTGCAAAGATCTGGTCTACATATCCTCGGTGCTTCCTGAACCCTGCCTGTTTCTTTTCTCAGCTTGTCATCCACAGCATTTGATATTCTTTGAATGATGATCTTGGCCAGAATCTTGCTTGGCACGGACAAAAGGGTGATCCCTCTTCAGTTGTTGCAGTCACTGAGGGCTCCTTTCTTGGGGATCTTGACAATAACTCCTTTAGTCCAGTCTTCAGGCACTTCCTCACCTGCCCATATTGCTGTGAAAACGGGCTGCAGGATGGTGGCTGCGAGTTCAGGGTCTGCCTTGAACAGTTCAGCATCAAGGTTGTCCTGATCTGGTGACTTTCCACTCTTGAGGGTCTTTATGGCACTCACTGTCTCCTCTTTTGTTGGCGGCTCGATGTTTATGTTCAAGTCTTTTTCAGCTTCCAGGATGTCAGCTGTTTCCTCAGGTGATGGTCGGTTGAGAACTTCCTGGAAGTGTTCAGCCCATCTGTCTTCTTGTTCTTTCTCTTTTGTCAGCAGTTTTCCTTGCTTGTCCTTGATTGGGCCCTCTGCACTCCCTTTGAACTTTCCACACACTTGCTTGGTGATCTTGTATAGCCTCCCTTGTTCTCCTCAGGCTGCTGCCTCTTGCGCCTCAGCTGCCAGATGTTCCATAGCCTCTCTCTTGTCACGGCGTCCAAGTGTCTTCACTTTCTTGTTGACGTCTGTGTAGATCTGTTCGTCTCTCTCTCTCAGTCTAGGGGACTTAGTCTGCAGCATCTTTTTCTTGATCTCTCTTCTTTCTTCAATAGCATCCCAGGTTTCCTGTTGTATCCAATCTTTCTTGATTTTAGTCTTTCGATGTCCTATCTCTTTCTTGCTACTTTCGGTGTACAGTGCAGCAACTTGCTTCCAGGATGTATCCACATTGGTGTCTTCTTGCTGATCTTGGATGTTCTGCAGGATCTGAAATCGATTCCGAAGATCTCTGACAAAGGCGGCCTTCACATTGTTGTCTTTCAGATGCTGGGTGTCAAATCGCGCCTGGGTGGCTTGCCTGGATTCGGTTTTCTTAAGCTTGGTCTTGATGAGTGTCGTCACCAGATGATGGTCGCTGCCGACGTCTGCACTGCGCTTGATCTTCACGTCCAGCAGGGAGCGTCGCCACATACCGTTGATCATCAAGTGGTCAATCTGGTGCCTGTCTCTTCCATTTGGCGAGTTCCAGGTCAGCTTGTGGATGTCACGGTGTGTGAAAAGGGTCCCTCCTATCACCAAGTTGTTCATGGCACAAAACTCCACCAGTCTCTCACCATTGTCGTTCCTGGTTCCCTCCATTATTCTCTCGTAGTCGGTGTTGTCTTTCCCGACCTTTGCGTTGAGATCTCCCATGATGATAATCTGGTCGTGTCTTGGGGTCTTCTCCAATTCTGTTTGCAGCTGGCTGTAAAAATCATCCTTGTCTTCTTCGCTACTGTCGTTGGTAGGTGCGTACCACTGGATGATGCTGATGTTGATGTGCTTTTCTTTCAATCTTATGCTCATCGATCTGTTGTTTACTGGCTTCCATTCCATCAAGCTTCGCTCTACACCTTTCCTGAGAATGATGGCAACTCCCTCGTGGTGTAGGTCATCATTTCTACCAGAGTAGAGGACGGTTTCTCCGGTGGTTGTTTACAACTTCCCAGATCCAGTCCATCTGCTCTCACTCACTTAGGCCCTCCCTTATCCTACTGGTAGCGTCCTTTCGGCTTTGTCCACCAGCACTCATACAAGTCTCAAGAGACTCAGAAGGCCCCTCACACGCTGATGTATAAGTGTTCTCTGTTGTCATTTCCGTAACATTGCATTTTTACGGGACAGGGTTGTTAACCCTGTGCCCAACCCCCAACCTGGAGGAGCAGCCCCCAACCTGGAGGACCAGGCTTTTTTCTGTTGGGGTTTGCTTCCCCCACGTGCAACAGGGAGCACCAGTTTAGCACGGTTGACTGGTAGCAGGTAACCCTGACCTGACTAAATACTGACTAATGAACACATATTTTTATATAAAACAATAGATAGAAGTGATATAAATCATAGATGGAGTATCACATCATTAACATATATATATAATAGATAAAAGTTATATATCAGAGAAAATTATTATATAAATCACATATAGACTATCAATATAATTCATATATATTATAAAAGATATGTCAGAAAATTATATATATATATATTGTTTTATATAGAAATATGTGTTCATTAGTCAGTATTTTGTTTATATATGTATATATATATATGTATATATAGCGTAATAATATATTGTCTCTTCAAATTATTAAAATAATTGACTTTACTGCTATTATCTGCTTCTCTAACATATATTAGTGTGTGTGTGTTTACAATGTTTGCAAAATACCTGTCTACAGTCAAGCTTAATTTCAGAATATTCTATTACCTATTATTATTATTATTATCTATTATTCCCGCTATGAATATTACTATGTTCAGCACCCCATTGATTTACACCTGCATTTTGTGCTACATGGCACTAGGTGTGCTGTTTGCATGTTGTACATTGTTTTACACAGACACCACCGAAGAAGAAAGGTGCCGAAGTGCTGCACGTTTTTTTGTTTTAAAAAAAAATTGAAACAGGAGTCTGTCCGCATGAATGTCCAATGAGTTAGGGGTTGTCCATGGGTTTGATATCTTCAATCGTGTTAAAATTTTTTACAGCAGTCCGTTTTTTCATATGTTTCAGTGATGAGAAGAATAGAGACATTTCTTTATGAAACACATTAAAAATAGGTTTACATTTTAGAAATCTGGATTTGTGTATGAAAAATTTCCCTAATATTATAATACAGCAGACCGGAATCAAACTCGCGTCAGAGACCAGCTCCTGTACATGAGTCGCCTGCTTAACCTGCTGAGCTATGAGCATCGGATACCCACTAAACAAAATTATTTAATAAATACCAGCGCACCGGCCCTTGGGTCAAACGGTCGAATGATGTTTACACAAATTTTGGCCCGAAGCCACATCTAATTGCCGACCCCTGCATTACATTATAAATATGGGACGATGTAATGCAAAATATAGCATTGGATTCGCAACGCTTTTACATTAAAAATATAATCTACCCATTCAAAATGCCCTAACTCGCTTAAATCTGACCGAGGAGAAATATGACACACGAGGAATATTTGATTAATTAAACGTTCTATTCAGGTGTGATTAAGATTCAGATATGAAAATAAAATCAAACCCGTAGTTACAGTAATTTTAAATACGTTCTGAGTGGCACGAAATATCCTCCGTTTGAAATATATTGGTTTTAATTTCGCTGTGTGCACCACGAAAAACATGGGAAAATCGTGTTGGTGCACACGAAACCATAGATTAATTTACGTGACAGTTTCACGAATCCTTGTGAGACCGGGTTGAAATTTGGTAAGCCAAGTCCCCCCTGTCGTTTGGGTCTCTGTAGTGTGGCTCTACATATACGCGATTTCTTTTTATTCCAAAAAAAAGATGAAAGCTTCTTGTCTAAAGAAATGCAAAATGTTTTTGTTAAATATACTGGGATGCACTGAAACATATATAAAAGCTTAGGTAGAAGATTCATCTTGATGGTTGTTACGATCCAACCTCTAGGGCAGTGGTCGGCAACTGGCGGCCTGCGGGCCAAAACTGGCCCGTCATGAATAATATCTGGCCCGCCAGATGATTTTGAAAATTTGATTTGGCATGGAGCCAAGCCAGTCCGTCACCGTAACATGAAACTCGCGTGGTCGCCTGCTGCCGGGCATTTCTGCGTTTGCGCTACTGGTCGGACACAGTTGTACCAGCCAGACTTCACTGAGCAACAGTGTGTGCAAAACGTGTGTGTCTCGGGAGTCATTTTTAATACATCTGTGATCAGAATTGAGATGTGTGTCCCAAGCAGCAGCGATCAGCTGTAGAAGCTCCGCTGCTCGCGGTATCGAAGGAACAAAAACTAATACAAAATGTGCACAAAACGAATTAAGCAAAACTGGTGCCTCTGAATAAGTGTACATACTGAACACAGTTCACAAATGCTCAAAATACTAAGTGGCTTCTACACACAGTTGGCAGACTACGAATTGGAGCCTCAGTCTCCACTGACACGTCGGGCTCCACACTAAGCTAAAGCCGCCAACAAAAGGTCGAATTTGTCTGTAGCACCCATCACAAGGGCTTACAAACCGAAAGACCACACAGAACAACAATACAGAGCCACAGTACGAAGAGCCACCAGGGTGGACTGGTCATAACCACCAGCCACCAAGACTAATGGCATGGTGGCAGCTTTATAGGTTGCAGGTGTGGTGCCTGGCTGCCTGCGATTGGTCTGAGGAGGAGGAGCTGGAGGGTGGCCCAATCCGGAAGGTCGAGGGCGGGGAGAACCAGATTGCAGTGCAGGTCGTCATCAGCTCTTTGTCATCAGCTGAAATGGCTGTCAGCTGGGGTTCCAAGGACTCTGCAATAACCACAGCTGATCCCACACATCAATTTCTCCCAGACAAAAGCCCAACAGGACACCACCTCAAAACAAAACGGTACACCAGTACTGGTGGCCGTAACAATGGTATTAATTTTACCTGCCAAAGATAGTGGTAACAGATCCCAGCGCTCTATGGCCTCCTTAAGAGAGGACAGAAAAGGTGGAAAGTTTGCTACAAAAAGGTCTTTAAACTTTTGTGTTACCCAGACCCCAAGATATTTTATTTTATCTTTACAGACTTTAAAGGGTAGTGTATGCACTAATGGTAAATCTCTTGCTGATAAATTTACAGGCATCAGTTCACTTTTTTGTGTATTTATTTTATAGCTGGAAATCTTCCCGAATTAATTTAAAAGTTTTAAGACAGCAGGAAGAGATGAGGAAATGTCAGACAGATAAAGCAACTTATCATCCGCGTATAACGAAACTTTATTTTCCAACCCTGCTCTTGTAATACCTTTAATATCCTCGCTACTACATAAAGCTATTGCCAGTGGTTCAATTGAGATTGCAAAGGGAAGAGGGGAGAGCGGACATCCTTGCCTTGTCCCTCGCGCTAGTGGAAAGTAAGATGAAATATTATTATTAGTCCGTACTGCTGCCACTGGAGAACTGTGTAAGATTTTAATCAATGATAGAAAATTGAGCCCGAAACCAAACTTTTCAAGGGAGTAAAACAAGAAGTCCCACTCCACCCGATCAAAGGCCTTTTCGGCATCTAGCGATATGACTACTTCTGATGTGTCGGGTGGGGAGGAACCATAAATTATATTGTACAGATGTCTGATATTGGAGGTAGATTGTTGTTTTTTGATGAAACCTGTCTGGTCTGATTAGATAATAGTTGGGAGGACTATTTCAAGATGACGTGCAATCATTTTTGCAAGAGTCTTATGTAGCAGGATGAGTCCTGCTTATGGACATTTTGTGTCCTCTCAGGTAGCACTGGGCTGTGGGCCAATCGGAACACGCCCACCCACTATAAAAGCTGAGAGGGGCCCCTGTCAGGCGTAAACTAACCGTGACGTCACCCGTTGGTTTCAACGGCGAGAAAATGAAGCCCGGATTTTGCTACTTCCTGGTCGCCGTTTTGGATTTTTTGGAGCCAGTGACGTAAAAAGCGTCATCAAACAGACTGGACCGGAGAGCAACTAGGGACAGGATTGGCTGAGGACTCTCTTATCCCGCCCACGTTTTACCGCAGAGGCTTCTGTTGCTGTCTATCAAGTATAGCCACGCCCCCTGGCTCCGCCAACTTTAACGATTTATTTAAAATTCAGTATTGATTTATTTTAAGATTGGCCACCTGATCTCTCATTTTGACCATGAAAACTAACGGGAAAAAAATCCTGAGCTGTAGAACATCAGTCTATCAAATTTAATTTTTTCCAAAAATGAATTGGGGTCTATGGAGAAAAAGCTTTTTGGAGCCAACCCTAGCGGACGGCGTGATATTGCAAGTTTTTGACACTTCCGGGTTTGCTTCAATTCTGGAGCCAGATGCTACGCCCATTATATATACAGTCTATGGCCCCTGTACTCTCTCTCTCTCTCTCTTCTGCTGAGGCTGAAGACACGCCCCTTCCGGCTGTTCGCTCTGCTGCTGTCACCGGCGTTTAAAACATTCGGCGCGTTACTTTGATTGGTGTTGTGTAGCCATGTATGTGTTGCCAAAGGAAGCTGGAGCGGCTTCTGACGTGCTCTCCCTGTCCTGTGTGTGTGTGTGCGCCACGCTGCTGTATAGAGTGGCAGCACCAAGGACCCGTTGCTGCTTTGCTTGGCTGCTGCTTTGCTTGCTGCTTTGTGTACTGCATGTGTACCGCTGTGCTTCGCTTCGCCCGGCCGTGTATCTGTGGCCTGCTACACGGCTAACCGGGGCTAGCTGTTGCTATCTCTCTGCCTCACTCGCCTGGCCTACCTCTATCCGGTGTCTGCCGGGTTCGGACCAAGCGAGTTACGAACTGGGTTATTTTTAACTGTGTTTAGTTCTGTGATTTTAATTGTTGCTTTGTCTGTCTTTTTATCTGCGCCCACAGTCGGGACACAGTGTTATTCATTGGACATTATTTGGGTTTTGTTGTTTTTCTGTTTTTCCTTATGCCCCTTATTGGTTTAATGTCCAACTAGTATTGATTTATTTCAATCACTATCCACATTAAGCAAAGAAATAGGACGATAGGAGCTACATTCTTGTTTATTTTTCCCTTTTTTTAAGATAAGTGATATGGTAGCTTGTCGTAAAGTTTCAGGCAATGAACCAACTGAAAAGGATTCAGTGTACACTGAAAAAGAGGAGCCAGTTTGTTTGAAAATATTTTTAAAAATTCTGTTGGGAACCCATCAGGGCCGGGAGATTTCCCATTTTGCATGCTTTTAATGGCTAATTCAATTTCTGTAATAGAGAATGGGGCGTCTAGCTCAGCTGCTTTTAGGGTGCATTTAGGGTCTACGTGAGGGACTTCAATATATTGAAAAAATGATCTAATCAAGTTATCATCCCTTGGAGATTCAGATGTATAAAGGTTGCGATAAAATGTCATAAAATGTGAATTAATAGCAGAATGATCTATACAGATCTCTGGTATTATCAGACTTGCTGCTTTTTGGCAAAGCTGGTATGCAAGGACCCTACCTGTTTTCTCACCATGCTCATAAAATATATGACCGGATCTAAGCAGAAGATTTTCAGCTTTTTGTGTGGACAGTAAGTCAAATTCTTCCTGGAAAAGGAGGCATTTTTTGATGCCATCAGCTGATGGGGACATGGCTAATTGCGTATCAAGGTTAGCAATCTTATTGGTTAGTTCATTAATGCGACCATTTCTGATTTTGTGTAGGTGTGCCTTATGAGAGATGATCTGGCCTCTCAGATATGCTTTAAGTGCTTCCCATATTGTTGATGGAGACATATTTTGTGTTTGATTCATTTCTAAAAACAAATCAATCTGTGATGAAATAAAATCTGAAAACTTTATATCGGACAGTAGCCAGGAGTTAAGTCGCCAAGGTCTATAAGGAGGTTTTGCAGTGGGTAGATTAAGCTTCAGTGTGTCTGAGATGGTCTGAGATGACGATTGCATGGTAGTCACATTCGTGAACCAATGGAAGAAGACGCTTGTCCATAAAGAAATAGTCAATTCGTTTTGTGAACTATTGAATAGAAAGAATATTTATGAGCATTTGTGTTGAGAGTACGCCAGACGTCGGCTACACAATAAGTATTAAGAAATTGCTGGATTTAAATTGCTCACTTAGAGCTCGGTATTGTTTTTGCAGAGCTCCGATCCAAGCAAGGGGACATCACACAGTTCATATCGCCTCCTAATATTAAATTATGTTTATTTAAATCAGAGAGACGTGAGAAAAAAGTAGTAAGGAATGCAGTGTCATCCCAGTTGGGGGCATAAACACTTGTCAGAGTAACAGGAATGTTATATAATGTACCTGTAACAATTACAAATCGACCCATAGGGTCTGCATCAACATGACAGGGAGTAAAAGGCATGTGTTTACTGATGATTACTGCCGCTCCCCTTAAATCGGAACCCCGAGTGATAAATTTCATTAACCCAGCCGGCACGCAAACAAGAATGACCAGGCAGCTCTAGATGAGTCTCCTGAAGGAAAGCAATGTCAACTTTTAACTTCTGTAAGTGTGTGAGAACTCTCTTGCATTTACCAGGATGATTCATCCCCTTAACGTTCCAGCTGACAAATGAAACTGAGCATACAGCTGCTCCTCCTGTGTTCCTAGACTGTATCATAATCAGAGACAATAAGTATATCTGGGCATAATCAATATAGTACATGGTAGACTATGTAGGTAAATTTGTTTCTTTATTTTTCAATCGAAAAAAAAGTTGCTCCAATCGCAAAACATGTTTTCAATCAGAAAAAACTTCACTCAATCAAAAAAAACGTTTTCAATCAAAGAAAAAACTTGTTCAAACGCAAAAAAAATATTTGAGACCCAAAAAATTGCATATAAACACGTTTTTTCTTTGATAGAAATTTTTTTTGTTGTTGAAAATACATTTTTTGATTGAAGTCATATTTTTGGATTTGAGCCATATTATGGGTAGGACATTTGTTTCTTTATTACTCAATGAAAACAAAAGCAGCCCCAACCTCAAAAAATGTTTTCAATAAAAAAAAAGGTCACTTCAATAATAACAAAAAAAATTCAATCAAAGAAAAAAACGTTTTCCCAATAGAAAAAATATTTGAGACTTAAAAAACAAATGCATTCGAACACGTTTTTTCTTCGATTGAAATTTTTTCATTATTGAATTCAGTTTTTATTTGACTGAAAATATATTTTCTGATTGAAGTCATATTTTTGGATTAGAGCCATAAAATGAGTAGAATGTTTGTTTCTTTATTACTCAATCACAAAAGATATAACTTCAATCAAAAAAAAAATATTTTCAATCAAAGCAAAAAAAAAAAGTGTTCGGAGTGTTTCGACTTTGTTTTGGCATTCAAACACCTTTTTTTCCGATCGAAGTGAAAAAAGTTTTGAAGCCTGTTTTTGCGATTGAATCATTTTGGCACAAACATCCCACAGTGGGCGGATGCTTCTCCATTGGTTGGGCATGTTTGAGTGACAGGTGTCCACACCAATGACGAATCTCTCTCCAGAAGAAGCTAGCTAACTTGTGTGCGGGGAAGTCAGTCTTTTCTATAGTCGTATGTTTGTGCGGCCGACACTGCATCTGTGGTTGCAGGCACAGGCCACTACTTATTCCACCACCAGCTGCAGCTGCATTGTAGTATCCACGATACTGAATTTACTGTGAGTACAATGCCCTCAGCACACTTCATATTATAGGCTATATAAACACTGTTAAGCACATTATATTAACGCAGTGGATTAATATCTCATTGCAGGCATCCAATGGCACAACAGTATTTAGTGAGGTTAAGGGATAGGTTGGGCTCTGTCATCAACAGAGTACCTATTGATTTGCAATATTTGACCCCAACCAGTGCTTTGAAAAATGAGAAAAGGGCCATAACAATGTAAAAATGCAAAACGAATAATAATCATTGTCATTCACTGTGTCCTTTAACTAGCAGCAGTTCCTCTTTTAGTGATGTTTTGTGAGATGTACCTCTGGGCATCCTCCGGGGAGGCAAATACCTTTTCCACACCATTGTAGGTAATACAAAGTTGTGCTGGATGAAGTATTCCAAACCGCAGACCCTCGACCTCGCGCAGCTGCTGTCTGATCCCATTGTAAGCCGCACGTGCACGAGCGACTTTTGCCGTGTAGTCCGGATATACCGAGATGGTCATGTCCTTCACCGTCACTCGTCTCCGTTCTCTGGTGTGGCGCAAAATGTCGGAGCAGTCCTGAAAGTAATGTAGACGGGCCACCACAGCCCGCGGAGGAGCTCCTTGTTTCAGCGGCGGCAGCAAGGTTTGATGAGCTCTGTCCAGTAGCGGAGCTTTTTCGAGCTGGAACGCTTCTTTTAGCAGCCCTGAGATGGTAGTTGTACTGCAGCTGCCTTGGTTTTCAGGTATACCCAGTATACGGATGTTGTTGCATCTGGACCTTCCTTCTAAGTCTTCACATTTGCCCTCCAGAGCGGCCACCTGGGCTGAAAGTTGATGCACAGTGTTCTGTAGTTCAGTAACATCATTCGAACACCCAGACAGCTCCCTCTCCATCTCCCTCATTGTATTTTCCATCCCCGTCACCTGGTTTTGTATAGCTGCTTTAAAACCAAGAAGCTCCATTTTGGCGGCTTGAATTTCCAGCTTGATGGTAAACATTTCACTCTCAAGTACAATCCTGATTTCATCCTTAAAAACAACCACAAAATCTGCCCGTAGCAAAGTCAGCAGCTCTTCCTTGAAGGCCATGATTTCAGTCGAGCTCGCCGCGGCTTGGGTCACTGTTGTCGGATTACCTGAATCATGCGAGGTCTCAGGAGGTGACGCCCCAGCAGCTTCAGCTGGCCCGGTCGACGGGGTATTAATATCACGGCTTCTGGTGGTTTTCTTGCCCATGATATATTTCTCCATTTAGTTAAGAAAAGAGTCCAGAACCCTGGATGTTTTGATTGTTTTACCCCAAAATCTACCTTAAATGATGAAATTTTCTGCCGAGCTCAGCCACACACCACCTACTCCATTGCTTGCTCATTTTTAAAATAATTCCAAATAAGTCTGAAGTTCCCCTGAACTTCCTTGTGACAGACGGACAGACAGACGGACGGAACGGATCGAGTTGAACTGTTAAGGATCGTGGTGGTTTGTGAACCCAAAAGCAGGCACTCGGAGGCAGGCGGAATAATTAAACAAGGTTTAATTACAAAACTCACCAAAAAAACACTCCGCACGGGAGGCACCAAAACCAAACAGGAAAAAGCTCAACTAAACAGGCCGCGATGGGGGATAAACTAAACAAAACTGAGGAAACTCATAACAAGGAGTCCAGGGGGGTCAGGAGTCGAGGCAGGGACAGAGCTGACGGGGATTGTCGGCGGGGTCTTGGCAGGGATAGCGGGGTGGGGGAGACCAGAGCAGACGGGGATTCGAGAGCGGAGCAGATGAGGTAGTCCTGGGTGAGAGCGGAGCCAGAGCAGACCAGACGGGTGTCATCCAGGCAGGTGAAACACAGATAAAAACCCAGCACTCGGTGGTTGGCAGAGCCAGGTTTTATGTGCCGCTGATTACTGATCAGCTCCAGCTGTGGTCCCTCTGCAGCTAGAGTAAATGCTCTGATGAGTCGCATAGCCAGAGGGAGGCGGAGCCGAGAGACTGGCAGGGGACCACAGCTGAACTGTGACATGAACATTACGATCGATTCACAACATCCGACGGGGGGGGGGCACGAACTGATGAGTCGAATACCGATCGTGCGACATTGTCCAAAAGGGATGGATGGGTGGGTGGGGGGATAGTGGTACAGAGTACTCAGATCTCAAAATAAATATTCAGATACCACTGTAACAACCAAATATTCGGATATCTGGATATTTGGGTCCAGTCCTATGAATCACATGATGGAATCACATGGAATTGACTACATCAGTTTTCCAAATGAATGGGTCGAATAAAGCTATGTCCTCCCTTCTATTTTTCATATTTTCAAAACATTGTCAGCTTTGACTGAATGTCTCACTCTACCTCATGCAACCCTGTTATGCATATTATCAGGATAAGACAAATTATTTTAAAATCTTTTCTTTACTTTTTTACATCAGTAAGCTTGTCCTCTTGGTCAGCAGTAATAGCTTGCTAAATATCCAGCTTCTACTCCTGAGAAAAAGTTAGCATTACCATGGATTATTAATCCATCCATTCCCTATACACCGCTTTATCCTCACTTGGGTCGCGGGGGGTGCTGGAGTCTATCCCAGCTGACTCGGGCGAAGGCAGGGGACACCCTGGACAGGTCGCCAGTCTGTCGCAGGGCTACATATACAGACAAAATCACACTCACATTCACACCTTCGGGAAATTTAGAGTAATCAATTAACCTCAGCATATTTTTGGACTGTGGGAGGAAGCCGGAGTGCCCGGAGAAAACCCACGCATGCACAGAACCGGGGATCTTCTGGCTGCAAGGCGAAAGTGCTAACCATTACGCCACTGTGCAGCCCCTAGCATGGATTAGCAACCCTGTTATTATGATTAGAGCTAGCAAAAAACAAATAAAACATGGAATATAAATGGTACCATTGATGTGCAAGCTGAGCCAATCAAATCTTTGATAATTTATTACCTAATATTGAAGAATATGAGGCAGATAATTGTAAAAGAGAAGGTGTATTTTTTTAAAAATTTGAAGCCCAAATGTCTTCCAATTTTGGAATGACCCATATAATATAGTACTATGGATATTAAATTTGCCCAAAATTTGCAAAGGACAGGAAAGAGAAGAAGGAACTAAAAGTAGGAAGACGTACAGAAGCATCATGTGAAGATGAAACAAGAAGGATGAATGTCAGGTAAATGAGAATTTGGCAAGAAAAATAGATGCATCAGGTGTGTTGAAGAGTAGAGTGTCTTTGCACTCTCTTCCCTTCATGCCATTCTTTCATTTCTACCATCCTTACTTCTCTTGCTTGTTTTCTTTACCTCACAGTAGTATGACCTGTATACTGTCAAGCTATTTCAATCTGACTCCTGCTGTGTGTGTGCGTGAGTGAGTGAGCAACTAAATCAAAGAAACACAATACAAAGTTTGGTATGTGACTATCTACCTGGCTCACAGCTCGCACTGTGTTTATTAGGAAGAAAGGAATAAAACAGGAAATGTGTGATGGAAGGAGGAAGAAAGGCAGATTGAAAGTGAAAAGAAAGGAAGGTGATTTTGAATTGAAAACAGTCAATGTTTGAAGTTGTAAAGATACTAAAGAATCCTGTCCCTGAAGTCACAAAAGACAACGCGAACAGTACTGCTTAAATCCTAGAGATATAGTGTGTAAAGTTCATTAATTTAATCTGTCAATTCAAAACTGTAATAAACACACAAAGAAATCCTCAAAAAACAAAACCAAAGTGTGAATTCAAGCTATGTGGACTCCACCAGTTTCTTCAAAGCTGATAATTCATGTTCTCCCAGCATGATGTGACAATGTTCCAAAGAACTTCTTGTCATATGGGAATATTTGTTTTTCTTAATCTTCAAATTCCCCATAAATGTTCAATGGGGCTGAGGTCATGTGACTGCGGAGCAGTCCATGACAGTCAGCTCTCCTTGGCCTTCTTTGGTCTTGAAGTCAAAGCTTTGAGGTGTGTTTTGGCTCATTATCCTGCTGCAGTATGAATCCTTCTCCGAAAAGATCCAAACCAGACAGTGGGGCATGTCCCAGCACCCCCTAAGAAGTGGTTTAGAGATGTACTTGTCCTCTGAAGTATGGAGACACAGTCTGTCCTAGCAAGACGTGGGCTGATTCAAGTTTTGTGTTCTTTATTAAATAAATTCTGTACCTGTAACAAAGCTGATCATCTGTCTCTCAGTGAACAAAACTAGATGTACTGATCATCTGATGGTGTGCCCACTTTTAGTCTGCCAATGACAGCAAATTACATTGCCTGTCAAAAAAAAGTCGCCACATGGATTTAACTAAGCAAATAGTTAAGACTCTTCCACTGGATAATTACTGCACTGATGAATATATTTCAGCTGACAACTTATTTAACCCTAGCTGATGCAGTGAGGAGCTTCTCATTTAAGTAAAGACAACAACTAAGGAGCTAAAACTTCTAAAACTGGTTTAAGAATCGTCCAACCCATTATTAAAACCTGGAAGGATAGTGGAGAACCATCGTCTTCGAGGAGTGAATGTAGTCAGAACAAACTCTTAGGTGATCGTAGGAAATCAACAGTTGAACCTATGGCTATCTTTAATAGTGAAAGTAAGATCATTTCCACATGCACAATGCCAAGGGAACTCTGGGGACTGGGACTAAACAGATGTGTAGCCCTAAGTAAACTACTAATCAGTGAGGTTAGTCAGAAAAAAAACTTGAGGTTGCTGGGGAGCATAAAGATTGGACTCTGGTGAAATGAAAGGTCGTGTGGTGTGATGAGTTCAGATTTACCCTGTTCCAGAGTGATGAGTGCATCACGGTAGGAAGGGAGGCAGATGAAGTGATGCTCTTATCATGCCTAGTTTCTACAATCCTATGGGGTTTGAGGTTATGAGCTGGGGTTGGTCAGCTTCAGCAACGTTATGTTCCCAAAGAATGAGATCACCTGAATACACCGAATGATCAGATATTTCCATCAGTGGAGTTTTTCTTCCCTGATGGTGTGGGCATGTTCCAAGATGACGATGCCAGGATTCATACAATACAATAACTTTATTAATCATGGTGAATTCAGGGTGCTCACATTGTGAATGAGTGGACCAGTAAGCATGAGACATCATTTTCTCATATGGATTGGCCTCCACAGCCCAGACCTCAATCCCACTGAGAATCTTTGGGATGAGCTGGAGAAGACTTTGTGCAGCAGTCTGACTCTTTCATCATCAATATAAGATCTTGGTAGAAAATTAATGCATCTCTGGACACAAATAAAAGCTGCGATATTGCAGGAACTTATCAAAACAATTCCACGGCGAATGTCTGTCCTTCTCAGAGCAAAAGGCAGTGCAATGAAATATTAGTGTCCAATTTTTTTTTTCGAAGGCCAGTATATTTTAGAGATTCATCTCCTTAGAAGCCTTCAGTCTAGCCATGATCTGACAATGAGAAAGACAGTATGGTAAGACACTCTGTTGAACAGCCCTCAGCATCCACCGCATACTTGATTATATGGTGTTGGTCAGATCCTGAGAGCCGAAAAGAAGTAGCTGTGATTCTTGGCAATCCCACCACAACTTCATTGCTGGTTCTGTCATTATGTTTGGATTCATCTGTCCAGAGAATGATAGGCTTTGACTTTATTTTTAAAAGTCAGGGTAAAGCAATAAAAATCTCCAAATTGTTCAAGGGTTTCAAATATTTTCAAGCAGCACTGTATAATCCAAAATCAGCAGAAATTATCCATATGCGACACCGTGATGTGAGTGCTGATCATACATCCTTAAAGCACGATTATATAAACTCAATCTTCTCCTCTCATTTGGAGACATTTTAAAGCCTGTAATTTCAAAAAGAGTGATTGAGTCCAAACCTCTATACAAGAATCCACGTTGTAGGCAGAAGCAGACAAGCTGTCATTATTAAGTGGACTTTCATTCTATGTGTAGCGTTAAAAAATGTCAAGGATTTTCCTTGTTTAGCCCCTGATAACTGCAGGGCCTGTTATCATGGCCTGGTACTTCCTGGCTGATGGTGTATTTTTACAGGTATCACAAAGTAGTTGCTGAGTAGTTCTTTTGGGGAGTTTTGAAAGGACCTGATTGTAAATTGGCGAAAGATGATGTTGCAGACCACCAACTTTGGATAACCATGACCTGGATGAATGAGAACCTACAGACATTTTACGGGTGTCTTTCAGTATTTGAGTATGTGTGGATAAGTGATTGTGCTGTTTGCTATCTTTCCATCTCTGCCTGCCAAACTACGCTTTTGTGTGTGTGTGTGTGTGTGTGTGTGTGTGTGTGTGTGTGTGTGTGTGTGTGTGTGAGTGTGTGAAAGAGAAAAGCAATGAGCAGAGCTTTTTTGAGGGAATGATGCCGAACTCTGCCAATGCGCTGTGACCATGTCTACGATGACAGGAAGACCAATTTCACGCTCATCAGAGGAAATTACAGGTAAATCTTTTAGAACTTTTATAGTGTGAGCTTCAGGCTTACAAGTGTATTCAGTCCCCTTTTCAGCACACAATCTAGACCTTGGTTACTTTACTGCACCATTTTTCTATGATGCTGTTTTGCCTTTATTTACAGTTTTCATGTTTATATCATCAAAAAAAAAATACAGTCAGAACCTACTGATGGGAGACACTGGTTTCTGGTTTCCTCCTCTGGAGTTTGTGGTTTTGTCCTGTGGTGGTGGGATCGGTTTGTAGGACTGTCCAGTGGCTCGGTACATGGCCTGGACCCACAGCACCCGGTCCTGCTCGTCATCACAGGCGAACACTACCAGGTCACCTTCCTTCACTGCGTTAAAAAATACTTGACCACCCTGCAGGCCTAAGGAGAAGCACAAGGAAAAAACAGAAAAGTCAAAATTAGAACAGTGAGCAAACAATTGTTTCTGGAGATACAGATTTCTCACCGATGCTTAATCTTAGTTGCTGTGGTCAACCAAAGAAAATCTTTCTTGACTGAAATTGCACCTACCATTCGACCAATCTGTTGGCAGGGGAAGAACAGTTTGTCATTTTAGGATTGTATTGTATTAAATAATTTTAACTTAATTATATACTTCAGTATTCCCATTCTGATATAATTTCTCCTTTTTAAAGTGAAAGGAGGCTTCACACCTAGCTTGGTCTGGGTGTAGCTGCGACAACTGGCAGATTTTGGAGTCAAAGAACTGTCGCTGGATAAGCCTGCTGCTTTGCTTGACAAAACTTCTAAATATGTTCATACGGCACATGTTCAAACTTAAATCGTAAACATTCCAATGTGAAAGTTGGTACAGTTAGTCTACTCTTTATTGTATTTATTTATTCATTTGATAGGGACAGTGCACATTAATGAACATCTGTTCAGACAGCAACAGACGTAAATATGCCAGATTATAGCAACAATACTAATTTACATCCGCAGTCCATAGGCAGGTAACAAAAAACATCACAGTGAAACCTAGGACAATAGGTCACAGTAAAATGACAATAGGTGACAATAAAAGCACATTACAAAAAGTGCACAAAGAAGTTAAAAAGTCAATGGTCACAAGACTGGTTCACTTTCAGCCACTGTTTAAGGTGAGTTTTGAAGGTTAGTAACGTGGGACACTCCCTTATGGAGAGTGGAAGACTGTTCCAGATCTTATTGCCCTTCACAGAAGGAGCATTTTGTCTGAAGGCTGTTTTCTGTGTGACACCTCCCAGTCCCCTCTATAGGATGCCCTGGCCCTGTGACCACTGTGAGCCCTTCTTTTAAGAAAGTCAGACATGGGGGGTGGCGGGGTGGGACAAGTCCATGTAACACCTTGTAGATCAAACAAGCAAATCTACATTTTTTTAAAAAAATTCTCAGAGCTCAGTAAGTTGTACTTCTGCAAGATATTATAAACATGACATTGTTTTCTATCTAAGACCGATAGATGATATGCTGTGTCAGTTGTTGATGTGATGTGCAAACACCGGTTGCAAAATTTACGCTCATTTTTTGGCCATCTGTGAACAAGATGCAGCCACACTGCTGATTTATTTATTTTTTGACATGGTGTCAGCTAGTTTGAAGTCGATTCCAAGTAAATGCTTGGTAACAGTTAAAAAAATCAGACTTTTCAGCTTCCATTAGGTTGGGATCATTTAAAATTGTAAATACACAGAGATGTTCACAGTTTGTCTGTTCACACATACACTCAACAAAAATATAAACGCAACACTTTTGTTTTTGCTCCCATTTATAATGAGATGAACTCAAAGATCTAAAACTTTTTCCACATACACAATATCACCATTTCTCTCAAATATGATTCACAAATCTGTCTAAATCTGTGATAGTGAGCACTTCTCCTTTGCTGAGATAATCCGTCCCACCTCAGAGGTGTGCCATATCAAGATGCTGATTAGACACCATGATTAGTGCGCAGGTGTGCCTTACACTGCCCACAATAAAAGGCCACTCTGAAAGGTGCCATTTTGTTTTATTGGGGGGGTGTCTACTAACGTCCAATTTGCGAAAGCATGTGGTGGTAAGTTGGCATGTTTTTATTTGTTCTATCAGGTTGTAATTGCTCTTTATTACTGTATCTCTGCTCTGTGTTGTAAATCGTTCTATTTGCTAAATTCTCGGATCTTCTATTTTCTGTGTTAGTTCGCCGTTTTGTCCGGTGTTAGCTAGTAGCGGCTAGCTTGTGATTAGCGGCTAGGCCGTGGTTTGTTGTTATTTTTCCTGTATTTGTTCCTTATCAGGTCTAATTCGTTCCTTGTTATTTTATCTCTGCTCCGAGTTGTAAATCGTTCTTGTTGCTAGATTTTTGGATTTTCTATTTTTTGTGTTAGTTTGCTATTTGTTCGGTGCTAGCAAAGAACGACTAGCTCGTGGTTAGCGGCTATGTCGCGGTTAGCTGTTTTATTACCTCTGCCAGGAGGTTATGTAATCACCGGAGTTTGTTTGTCTGTCTGTGTGTGTGTGTGCAGCCCGGTCTCACGGGGATTCGTGAAACTGTCACGTCAGTTTTTGTTTCGGTTTCGTGCGCACCAACACGATGTCGTCATGTTTTTCGTGCCGCTCACCACGAGCGAAACCCGCTGTGGTAATCACATCTGAAAGTGGTTTATACCGGCGGATTCATGACGATCTAAGCTGTCCATCGGCGTTTGCGGCCGCCGCTGCGGCCGCCGCTTCGGCCGCCGGACATTCTTTGAATTCCTATGCAAATTAGGCGGATTCATGACGATCTAAGCTGTCCATCGGCGTTTGCGGCCGCCAGACATCCGGCCGCAGCAGCGGCCGCGGCGGCGGCCGCAAACGCTGATGGACAGCTTAGATCGTCATGAATCCGCCTAATTTGCATAGGAATTCAAAGAATGTCCGGCGGCCGCGGCGGCGGCGGCAAACGCCGATGGACAGCTTAGATCGTCATGAATCCGCCGGTATAAACCACTTTCAGATGTGATTACCACAGCGGGTTTCGCTCGTGGTGAGCAGCACGAAAAACATGACGACATCGTGTTCGTGCGCACGAAACCGAAACAAAAACTGACGTGACAGTTTCACGAATCCCCGTGAGACCGTGTTGGTGTGTGTGTGTCTGTTTGCCTGTTAACAGCATAACTCAAAAAGTCATGGACGGATTTTCACCAAATTTTTACAGGATGTCCGGAAGAGCACAAGTAAGAATCGATTAGATTTTGGAGGTGATCCGAATCACCGTCTGGATCCAGGAATTTTTTGAAGGTCTCTGTCCAATTGAGAGATGGAGTTATGCTGTTAACAGACAAACAGACACACACACACACACACACACACACAGACGGACAGACAAACGGCATGGCGGAGGTATGCGCTCTCCGAGTGCCTTTCTAGTTTTCTTTGTATTAGTTCGATATTTACTTTATACCTGCATGGTGCTGTAAATCGTTCGACCTGCTTTATTTTCTAAGCCCTTCATTCTTTAATTTTCGGCTCTAGCCTTGCCGTTCCGTTTGGTGCTAGCTAAAGATGCCTAGGTAACTGCAGCAATCCTACAGTAGGCCTATTACAATCTGCATTTTTTATATAATAGTGAGAGTACAGCACATTTTTTTATAAGGATGAGATTGTTCTAGCTTAAAAAACGTTCTAGCTTTTAAATAGCATTTTCTAACATGACCCTCGTGTGTATTTACAGAGAAAGCATCCATCAAAGCTTGCTGTTTTTAGTGCATGTTCACGGAAGTCACTACAGGAGCAAGGAACCAAAAGTAAACAGAGCAAGCTCCCAGACAACCAGGCCAAACTTGCAGTGGGTGGTGCCATCTGTGTGTCTCAAGGAACAGTTGACCGGTTCCTCATCAGGCTTATTTGTGAAGGTCACCACCCCTTCTCTTTGGTGGAACAACCAGCATTTAAAGAGTTTGCTGCTGCACTCAATCCTCAATACAAAATGCTCTCCAGACCCGCAGTTAAGAGCAGAATTGCTGAAGCTACTGCTGATATGAAGACCAAGTTGACAGCACACCTCAGTAACATAAATCATGTTGCAACCACCACAGATTGTTGGTCTGCTCACCAAAAAAGCTACATAGGGGTCACATGCCATTGGATTGATGTTGAGACCTTCGAGAGAAGATCTGTCGTGTTGGCATGCAAGCGGCTAAAAGGCTCACACACCTTTGATGTGCTTGCCGGTGTCCTGGATGACATCCACTGCCAATACCGAATTCGAGGTAAAGTGGTAAGAACCACCACAGATAGTGGCTCCAATTTTGTCAAGGCCTTCTCTGTATTTGGTGAGAGCCAGTCAGAGGATGAGGATGCCGGGTCAGATGCAGACCAAGAAGGTTCAGAATTGGATGAGGACGTTGAGTTTCAAGACACATTCAGCATCCTTGAACAGGACAATGGCCTTGAGTACCAGCTCCCCAAACATCAGAGATGTGCATGCCACCTGCTGAACTTAGTTGCCACAACAGATGCTGACCTTGCTGAAAAGAACGACACCTACAAGAGGCTTTCACGTGCCGCCTTTGGCAAATGCCAAACTCTGTGGAATAAGTCAGGTCGCTCGCACACTGCAGCAGAAGCTATGGAAGACAAATGTGGTCTTCAGCTCATTCGACCCAACAAGACACGGTGGAATTCAACATACATGGCTGTGGAGAGAATCCTACGCATCATAAAAGAACAAGGGGAGGATGCCATTAGGCATGTCTGTGAAGAACTGAAAGTGAAAATGTGAGTTTTTGTTTTTACATTTTAAAATATTTAATTAGCATATCTTGATATTTGTAATTCATAATGAATAAACAATGCTGATGCAAGAGTATAAAATACACAATAAACATATAGACCCTTTAATGACTCACGTCACGAATGACGTCACAGCTTTAGCTGGAGGCAAAAGAGGAAGCCCGCGGCCGTGACCGAAAGGCGAAAGACTGAGGGACTAGGCTCTATCAACTTTTCTAAAATGTCGTCCTGCAGTGTTTTTGGATGCCAGAATAGGAGGAATGACATTGGCAAACGCAAATTAAAGTTTTATAGGATTCCACTGAACACTCGTGCTCAGAGGGAACGAAGACGATTGTGGTTAAATGCACTGAGGCGAAAAGACTGGACAGAGACGATCAGCTGCAGTCAATTCCAGACATTTTCAGTACAAAAAATCGCTAATATTCTATTTGTAAATAAAAAGATATTCAGTTAAATTCAATTCAGTTCAGCTTTATTCCAGACACTGGGTCCAAATACACACACCATAAGAACAAGGACACAACAAGACACAGAAAAAAATACAATCAAAAACAATAACCCGTTAAATATGACGAGAAATACAGGGAATATTGGACGCGCATCGCGAGGTGCATTTCCTTGAAAACGACTGATTCATGGATTATATACCGACTTCAAGACATGTTTTGGACAAAATAGTTTACTGGCTTGTGTCGTCTGGATGTCCAAGGTTGGATTATGGCCGTTTTTTGTGGAATATTTTCATCTGTGTGTAATAATGAACCCGGAAATGTGAGTCGCGCTGTGTACGTTAAAGCCGTGTACAGAGAAAGGATGGATGGATATTCGTTGTTTGTCGGACAAATGTGTTTATATTACCCGCTGTGGTAATCACATCTGATCTGAAAGTGGTTTATACCGGCGGATTCATGAGAATCTAAGCTTTCCATCGGCGTATAGTGTTTATATAATTGCGTTTGCAGCCTTCGGCCATTCTTTAAATTCCTATGCAAATTAGTAAGTGTACCGCCGGCGGTACACTGAAGTTTAACGGGTTAAAAATGCTCGAGTTTGCAGTGCAAACTCCCAGCGCAAACTATATACTCCCAGTCCCGCTTGACTTCTCGCTCCGCTTTTGCCTCCAGCATAAGCCCCGCCCACAAAAAAACGTCACAATGTTTGTAAACAAATAAAGGGTCTATAATACAATATAATAGAAGACTACATGATGTAAATACTTTAAAATATTTAATTGGCATATATAGCTTGGTCAAAATTCATGATGAATAAACAGTGCTGATTCAAGAGTATAAAATGCACAATATATAATACAATACAATATTATATGATGTTAATGCTATTTTGTTCTTTATGGTTACAAAGTCCAAATCCTTCTATGTTAATAAACAAAACTCAATTGTTGTTTTTGTATTTATTTATCTTGTGCAGGTTGAGCCAAGCAGAAATTGCTTTTCTGGATGAGTTCTGCTGTGTGATGAAACCAGTGGCAAAGGCCTTGAATATTCTTCAGTCAGAGACCAACACACACCTTGGGTGGCTGCTCCCAGTGATCTCTGAATTGCAGTCCAAACTGAGAAGGCAGGAAGCGTCGGTCAAGATGTGCCTCCCTCTCATCTCGGCACTACAGCAAGGGGTCCAGAAGTGCTTCAGAGTCATGATGGACGACCGAGAGCTTATCTCAGCAGCAATCCTCCTACCCAAATTTAAGACGGGCTGGACTGACAAAGCTGAAGTCATTGAAGCAGGTATGACTCCATTGTTCAATACGCGTAGAAATACTAAAAAGCATAACATGAGGTGAAATTACAGTTAACCATCTGTATTGTGCTCGCGTGTTTGTTAGTGGGAGGTGGGGTATTGAAGTGCAGTATGTTATCTGACTTAGCTGATCATAGTACTCTTTTAGAACAAATAGCTCTGTACTTAATTTCCTATGGTGTCTGTCATTAAACAGGACTTCTTTATGTGAGGCATCACCTTGACCAGATGGCAGATGCTGAGGTGGAGCAGGGCGCACTCAGGCAGCATTCATCAGATGAAGAGGACTACTTCTCCACGATGAAGTCCCGCAGGTCAGAGGGTTCTGGGGAATTGGAGGGGTACCTTGCCTGTGTTTCAGACAGCATGGACCTGCTGAACTCGTTTCCAAACGTTTAGAAACTGTCTTTGAAACTCAACACAGGCCTTCCCACCTCAGCCGCCTGTGAGAGACTATTTAGTTCTGCCGGTTTGCTCTTCACAGCAAAGAGAGCAAGACTTACAGCCAAAAACTTTGAAAATCAGCTGCTGCTGAAACTAAACAAAAGCTTTACTGGTCTAAAATTGTAGATTATGGATTGTAGTCGGATCCTGTGTGCATTTTATTTTGAATAGTTGGATCCTGTGTGCATTTTATTTTGATTTGTGGGATCCCGTGGGCACTTTATTGTGATTTTTTTTTTTTTTTTGATTTGTGCAATCCCGTGGGCACTTTATTGTGATTTTTGTTTTTTATTTGTGCAATCCTGTGGGCACTTTATGTTGTGTGGATTTTGTGTTTTTGAATACTTTGATTCTTGTTTAAATTTCTTTAATCTTCTCATAATGTTGTCGGTTGGACAATGGGACTGAAAAAAGTTTGCACTATACAGTACAGGTTGTGACTGTCCTTGTTTTCCTTGTGTTGAGGATCATGTTACTGAGCTCAGCTGAGCTTTTTTAAGTGTGGATGTGCACTTTAATACGCCTCAAAGTTGATTAAAACAACTTGTGCTGAACTTTATTCATGACTCATCCTTTTTTTGCATTAAATAAATGAAAGTAACGAAGTAACTTGTACTCAAATTACATTTTAAATGAAGTAATTTTGTACTTTTACTTGAGTACATTTTTAGATGGGTACTTTTACTTTTACTCTGAGTAAAATTTAAACAAAGTAAAGATACTTTTACTCAATTACATTTTTTCAGTACTTTTTCCACCTCTGCATGTGTACACATGTACACATGTATGTTTAGTTAAATAATGGTTAAAATATATCATTTTCAATGACAACCTGGCCAAGAGGCGGCACACAAACATAACAAAAACAAACTACACGTACAGCAAATCACACAATATTACAAAACAAATTCCGCAATGACTTGTAAAATAGAAAGGCTAAAATTAGGTGCAGTGGTCCTGAAGTGTTACTCTGACTTTTTAAACAACAAGAGTAATACGTATGAGATTAGTTTTAAGGATTGTTGCAAAGAGTTCCAGTCATTAGCAGCAAAAAACTGTAACGAAGATAGGACCAGGAGTGGTATGGACTTTGGGAATGTGGAGGATACTGAGACTGTTAGAAGAGTAGAGTGTGGGTGAGTTATGAATAGTAAGTAATGAACGCAGATATGGTGGTGTTTTACCAATGAGGGATTTGTAAGATGTACAGAAACCAGTGCAATTGTGTCCAGAAGTGAAGAGAGGGCCAGTTCACCAGTGCAGTGGTGGGTGTTGTAAGGGGCTCTGGCAGTAAAGCGGAGGGCAGAGTGATAGTGCATAATTTATGGAGGAGCGTTTTTGAAGTGGATCTGTATAAGACATCACCATAATCAAATAATGGAAGGACTGTCATTTTAACAAGAAGGAATTTAGCGGCGTGTGTGAATAAAGATTTGTTTTGGTAGAGAAAGCTGATTCTACATTTAACTTTGGAAAGGAGAGTATGGATATGTGTTTCAAAGGAGAGTGAACAATCAAGCCAAATTCCCAGATGGAGGTTGCTAGACATACCCGTAGCCTGTGGCCTACGGATACGGCACTTTCCATTTGCCAATCAGATACGCGAGATCTGGTCATGTGACTCCCGGTAGATGCTAGCGGTACGGACCCGTAGCATCGGTACTACAGGTACGGACCCTAAACCTAACCCTAACACTAACCCTAACCTAACCTTTGCTTACCTTTCAACAGTTTGCAGTGGTTAGCAGCTTCTTGACTCGCGAGTCTCGCGTACGGGTCCGTATCTGTCTGGCAAATGGAAAGTAGGCCACAGGCTACGGGTACAGGTCTGTATCTGTAGACACTACCTTCCCAGATACTTGTAGCAGGACAAATTCGATCTCAGAGTCATTCAGTGACAGAAATTTGATTGGATGTTGATTTGTGGGAGGTTTCTGCTGAAGACCATACATTTAGTTTCTGCTTATGTTTACTACCAGAAGAAGATCGGAAAAAGTGTGTTGAATTTTATTGAAGCTCATCTGTAGCACAGACAGGGCAGTGTGGAGGGAGGCACTAATAATAATAATGATAACGCCTATCACCCGATACGGGTATTACACAAAAAAATTTTTCAGATGAGTAAAAAAGATTCTTGTAACGGCAAAAAAGTTCAGTCCCAGGGGGGATTCCAAAATTACTATCTGCACCTTCTTTCCCTATCGTGACGCTTGGTCCTCCCCTCTATATTCCTGTTCCGTCTCTCAATTTTTATTTTGTCACAGATGTCAGATGTGAGTCTCCGCCAGGCTAGCCGGCCAGTTATGATTTCTCTCCATGTTCCGAGAGCAGCTCCACACTTTAGGATGTCCTTCAAGGTGTCCTTATATCTAAGAAGAGGGCGCCCAACTCTCCTTGAACCCTCTTCTA
Source organism: Acanthochromis polyacanthus (assembly GCF_021347895.1). Lineage (NCBI taxonomy): Eukaryota > Metazoa > Chordata > Actinopteri > Pomacentridae > Acanthochromis > Acanthochromis polyacanthus. Next base: position 26,270,712 of record NC_067120.1, read on the forward strand.
ATACTCCAAAGAGAAGTGCCTTCACGGGCCGCACATCTGGCATACGTGCAACATGACCCATCCAACCAGGGCCGGCTCTCCCGAAACGCGAATTAAGCGGCTGCTTAGGGCCCCGCCGCCACCAGGGGGCCCCCGAATTGACTGTGTCTGATGGTCTACCCACAGACTGCCATCTAACATTACTTGCTTCGGACTAACCTGGCAACCACCCAACACGCGTTGTAAGTTCAGTGTCGCTGATTGGGCGGCAGCCGCAGCCCCAGACATGTCAAGGCACTTTTTTCAGCCGTTACAACAGCTAAATCCGTTATTAGTATCCAGTAACGTGTTTTCCCGAGCCGTCTTTGAATGCACCATGAGCACATGCTAACGCAGGTGTTCCAGAGGAGACGTGCTGCTGTGCTGAGCAGTGCTGAATGTGCGTCTGGAGTCATGTTTAGCAAACCAGCCAGAGACAGCAAGAAGCAAAAAACTTTACACAGTTTTTTCCAAACAAACCGTGTAAGTTGTGTGACCTTGTTGGATGCAAACAATGTTGGACTTGTTAGCTAAATGATGACAAGGTAAAACGTGGCAGTATATCAATATGTTAAGCTAGTTAACAATCATTTAAATGTTGTTGCCTCTGTTACATTACTGCTAATTTGTTTATTCTTGGAATAAACCCAGTCCTCTTTCATTTCTGGGCAGAAGATGTGCTCACAATTGCTCTCCATGTATTTAAGTCTTTTGGTCCCAAAAGAGGAGAGTCAGGGAGGAGAAAAAAGAATAGGCTACACACGTGGACAAAATTGTTGGTACCCCTCAGTTAAAGAAGGAAAAACCCACAATTCTCACTGAAATCACTTGAAACTCACAAAAGTAACAAAATAAAAATTTATTGAAAATTAAATAATCAAAATCAGCCATCACTTTTGAATTGTTGATTAACATAATTATTTAAAAAAACAAACTCATGAAATAGGGCTGGACAAAAATGATGGTACCCATAACTTAATATTTTGTTGCACAACCTTTTGAGGCAATCACTGCAATTAAACGATTTCTGTATTTGTCAATGAGCGTTCTGCAGCTGTCAACAGGTATTTTGGCCCACTCCTCATGAGCAAACAGCTCCAGTTGTCTCAGGTTTGATGGGTGTCTTCTCCAAATGGCATGTTTCAGCTCCTTCCACATATGTTCAATGGGATTCAGATCTGGGCTCATAGAAGGCCACTTTAGAATAGTCCAACGCTTTTCTCTCAGCCATTCTTGGGTGTTTTTGGCTGTGTGTTTTGGATCGTTGTCCTGTTGGAAGACCCATGACCTGCGACTGAGACCAAGCTTTCTGACACTAGGCAGCACATTTCTCTCCAGAATGCCTTGATAGTCTTCAGATTTCATCGTACCTTGCACACTTTCAAGACACCCTGTGCCAGATGCAGCAAAGCAGCCCCAAAACATTACTGAGCCTCCTCCATGTTTCACCGTAGGGACAGTGTTCTTTTCTTCGTATGCTTGGTTTTTGAGTCTATGAACATAGAGTTGATGTGCCTTACCAAAAAGCTCCAGTTTGGTCTCATCTGTCCAAAGGACATTCTCCCAGAAGCTTTGTGGCTTGTCAACATGCATTTTTGCAAATTCCAGTCTGGCTTTTTTATGAGTTTTTTTCAGCAGTGGTGTCCTCCTTGGTCGTCTCCCATGAAGTCCACTTTGGCTCAAACAACGACGAATGGTGCGATCTGACACTGATGTACCTTGGCCTTGGAGTTCACCTTTAATTTCTTTGGAGGTTGCTCTGGGCTCTTTGGATACAATTCCAACGATCCGTCTCTTCAATTTGTCATCAATTTTCCTCTTGCGGCCACGTCCAGGGAGGTTGGCTACTGTCCCGTGGGTCTTGAACTTCTGAATAATATGAGCCACTGTTGTCACAGGAACTTCAAGCTGTTTAGAGATGGTCTTATAGCCTTTACCTTTAAGATGTTTGTCTATAATTTTTTTTCGGATGTCCTGGGACAATTCTCTCCTTCGCTTTCTGTTGTCCATGTTCAGTGTGGTACACACCTTTTCACCAAACAGCAGGGTGACTACTTGTCTCCCTTTAAATAGGCAGACTGACTGATTATGAGTTTGGAAACACCTGTGATGTCAATTAAATGACACACCTGAGTTAATCATGTCACTCTGGTCAAATAGTTTTCAATCTTTTATAGAGGTACCATCATTTTTGTCCAGGCCTGTTTCATTAGTTTGTTTTTTTAAATAATTATGTTAATCAACAATTCAAAAGTAATGGCTGTTTTTGATTATTTAATTTTCAATAAATTTTTTATTTATTGTTACTTTTGTGAGTTTCAAGTGATTTCAGTGAGAATTGTGGGTTTTTCCTTCTTTAACTGAGGGGTACCAACAATTTTGTCCACGTGTGTATCTATGGCATAAATTTACAACTATTTTTTACTCCTTCTCTTTCTAATTCTATCTCAGAATTTTGATTTTCAGATTTTTTAATGATTATTTCCATAACAAAGAGCAGAGTCAGGCAGGAGATGGACCAGAGGCAGCGGCCAGCAGTAATGTTGACCATGCAGGGTCTGCAGAGGTGAAAAAAATATATAGAAGTGGCTGAGAAAAAAATATGTATCTATGGGTTAAAGTGATTTTGAGGTTAAATTCGACTGCAATTTTTACTCTTCCTAATGCTATTTCAGAATTTTTCTTACCACATTTTTTTTATGTTTATTGCCATAACAGAAAGAGCAGAGTCAGGGAGGAGATGGATCAGAGGCCAGCAGCAGGGACAATGATGTAGGGTCTTTACAGGTAAGAAGAGATTATAACTTCCTGAAAATAAGATATCTATTGCAGGGAGAAACCAGGCAGTACTGATCATTTCATGTTCAATGTTTGGCACCTTTGGCTACTCGTCCAGTAGATGTTCAAGGGACATTGTTGTCAACTTAACTAGAGTTTGGCCACTAAAACTTTAGATTTTATAGTTTAAAGTTTTATACTTTATAGTTTAAAGAACTAGCCTAGTTGGTCCCCTGGTATTGCACTGTGGCTGTTAGGGATTATGTGTTTCTTTAGCCACTAAGGACGGTGCAATTAAATGTAAGAGAATGATAAATCGCTCTGAAAAATTTGTCCCCCTCACTTCTGAGATGGTGGTTACGCCCATGCCTGTCTTTATTCCAATAAAACATAAATCATCATGGTAACATATCAATTTAAACTGGCTTTTTAGAAAACTATATGGGAAAAATACAGGAAAGAAAAAATAAACCAGCAGTCAGTTGGTGACTCCATGCTTCGTGCGTAAGTTAGGCTACTGTGACACCACGGCACCGTTTCAAACTTGATCGATTACACTGGTCTGGAGAAGCCACAGATGGAAAAGCAGTAGCACTTGAGATGGCATCATGGCTCCAAAAAGGAAGTTCAGGAGTGGGCTGGATATTTGCTGTTAATCATGTGCATGTGTGTTTTAACCCAATTACAAGCTGTGCATGTGATTTGGTAGTTGCCCTGTGCATGTTTTGGGGCCACAAAAAAAATCTTGCTTAGGGCCACCAAAGTCCTAGGGCCGGCCCTGCATCCAGCGCAATCTGTTTCTAACAAGAATGATCTCAATGTCCGTGGACTTTGCGTGATCCAGTACCTCGTCGTTCGTAATAAAGTGATCCCACCTGATCGTAAGAATTGATCTCAGATGCCGCTGCTGGATGGTCCTTAAAAGCTTGATGTGATGCCGATATAAAGTCCAAGATTCACTTCCATACAACATTAGCGGAATGATGCAATGAATGTATACTTTAAGTTTTGTCTCAACTGTCAGATCTCTGCAGTCAAACACCCTATCCCTGAGCCTCCCCATTGCACACGATGCAGCCTGAATCCGTGCTTTTATCTCATCATCTAGCTTGCAGTCCTTTGTGACATAACTACCGAGATATTTGAAGCGGTCTACTCTCTTCAATTTGTGATCATCAATATAGAAATCCAGCTGTTCACCGACACTCATGGTTTCTGTTTTCTTGATGTTGATCGTGAGACCCATTTTCAGCGACAGGTTGCTGTATGCGGATAACAGACATTGAAGCGTGGTGCCATCATTGGTAAATATGGCAATATTGTCTGCATACTGGGCTTCTCGTATGTATTTGGTGAAAATACATACACATATTGCCTAACTGAGGCACTAGATGTATGGACATTGGGATTATTGGTATACAGATGGATGTGTGAACTGTTTACAGTATGGGTGTTATGCCTTTTGCTTTAAGATGAAGAGTTTGATGACTGATGAGTCGGATGAGTTGTGTTTAGATATGTTGTTTGAATTTGATTTTCAGAAACTGTCATCAGAGCCAGAGTGAAACGTCTCTTTATTGAGGATCTCTGTTACTTTCTTTTTTTTTACCACAGAGTGGGTGTTCATTTCTGATAGAGAGGATCTTTGTTTTATACAACAGGGAAGAAAAACTTTGTGAGACAGTAGTTTGTTCTGTACTGTTGAACCTGGAGAAAACCAAAGTCTTTTTACCATTTGCCGATTACTGGCTTCAAGAAGACTCCATAAAGCCGATAAAAGGAAACCCGGCGTACGGAGTCTTTTTTGAAAGGTTCGCTGGCTGTATAACAGCACACAGGTACGTGTTGTGAGGACAGCACAATGGGTTATATTGTTGATGTAAATGTGAAGAGTGTTGGATCAAGTATTGAACCCTGTGGGACACCTTTGAGAATTTATAAAAGGTCTGAGAAAACCCTCCACCCTCAGTGACTGTAACCAACTTACACAATTTTCGGAAAGACCAATATTTCATAAACTTTCCAACAAAATGAAGTGATCGACAAAGTCAAATGCCTTCGCCAAGTCTACCAAAACAGCTGCACAGTATTCTCTGTTGTCAATAATTCATATGCTTGTGAAACATGACAATCAAATTTGCGAATATACTGTAGCGATCGTAGAGACGGTCTCTGTGACTGAATTGTTGTGCTGCAATGCACCAATGAGTTCGGGGTGTTTGGGGTTTATATGTTGTTATTGTGGTTTATGTTAGTGTTATAGTGTTACTAGTGTTTGTGTTTTATTGCGTTTTTGTGGTTTAGTCAGTCTAATTGCTTTACTGAAGTGTTACGTTGTAAGGACCGTGAGTGTGGTGTAGTGTGTTTAATGTCTTCCTGCTACATTTCCTGTATTGTGTGTTGACTGTGTGTCAAAATAAAAGCATCTGTCAGTTGCAGATTGCATAAAAGACAAATATCCTTTCTCCAACATCGTTCTTCTACGCAGCTCCCAACAATATAATAAGAACAACGAAAGAAGCACCACATGCATGACATCTATTTCCTCATGGAAGTAGCACTGAGGACCAATGCAAATTTTGTTGAATGAGAGTAAATTAACTTTCCAACTGAACACTCCACAGGAGATGGCAGCCCTGGTATGACCATTGCTGAAGATTTGTGTTGTGTTCTATTATGTGAGTAGTTTGAATACATTTCTTCGTTTTACATTTAATTTCAGAAAATGAAAGGATATTAAACATTTCCATTCACTCCACATTTTGCCAATAGTATTACACAAACTCTATAAATTCTCGCTCCAGTTTTGGATATTATGATACATGCCTCTCTGTAATTCCAAGCTTTACATTCCTAACTGAGAAACCATTCCTTTGTCCAGCTTAAGGTTGTTCATGTATTCTCAGTTTTGCCCTTATACACATCTCTAATAGCATCTGCTTCATAAATAAGTAAAGGATAGGAGAGTAAATCAAAAGGAAATTTTTCACTATCTCTTGCGATCTCTTTCTTTTCTTGGCAGAAGTCATCAGTCAAATGAAGAAAGTCAGAAATGCTCACTATCATCAAAGTCATCTAGTCTGCCAGATATCCTTGATCCAGGACAATCCTAGGAGAGGATAAAACATGCTATATGACCACTGCTGAGACTTTGACTCTTAAATCCACTTCTGAACTATTCTTCTTAACTGTTGTATGCTGAATTTATGTGAGACTGCCCACTTTTCAAACTATTATGGCATTCTGAATTGTGTAAAAGCTACTGTTAGATGCGACAGTTTGAGCTTTTATTTTGATTTTGTTAAAATGGAGAGCAGAAGTGAAACAGGATTTACTAGGTTCTGTTTCAGTGAGCAGCGTCCTCGCAGTCCATCATTATTTCCTCTAGGGTTATGGTACACAACCAGTGTCGTCTCATTTCGTCTGGTCAGCTGACCAACCAAAGCACACTGAGCTTTTTGGGTAGGAGGGCTGAAAGAAGCATTTCAAACATAGAGAGAATAGGTAGGGATGTACAGTATGACCTGAAAGATAAGGTGTTTTTTGAACATTAAAAGACAATATTCTGGTGGACCTCAAAAATAAAATTATAAACTTGCAAAGTAGCATAAAATGGGTTCTTAATTACTGATTTTATTCAGTGTTCTCAATTTTTCAGATATAGTTGCAGTTCTTTTGTATACTAACTCAATAACCTTCGGAATTTCCCTTCGGGGATGAATAAAGTGATTCTATTCTAATCAGTGTTTAATTTATTAAAATAACACTAGTTTTAATGTCAATAGCCAGTGTTGTAGTGGATGCCAAATTTGTACTGGAACATTGACAGTAAACTTTGGAAACATGTTTAGGTGCTCTGACTTACAAAAGCTACTAGAAGAGGGGCTAGTCAGGACCTGACATCTAAACATTAGCCTCATGGTGACTTCAACAATTGTGGAGGGCAATCTTACAGGCTTTACAGATTAACTGTAAACTCGCCGTGTAAGTCTCTCAGTCTGTAAAGGTGGGGACACTTGAATGCAGGCACAGAGGACAAAAACAGGATTGGGCAATGATATGGTAGTTGTATTGTACTGACACCTTTTCAATACAGTAAGGAAACTGTTCAACAGAATGCGTGACACTTTCACTTAAATGCATCAAACTACCATGAAACAATCAATGTAAACACTACGTTCAGTTCATAAAGAAACCCCATGTGTACTTTCTTCCTCACAAAAACAGCCTGTCAAATCTTGATAATGAAGTCCCCTCTATCTCTGTTGTTCTCTCATGCCATGCTAGTACACTGCCGCCCCAGCCTCTCAATCGCCTCATCAGTAGCTATCCATTCTATCAACTCAAATAAAACATTTTATATTGATAGACTTTTTAAGTTTTATTACCTAGCGACACTTGAAAATTTCCATGAATCCTCCTCAGGTGTATGCTGTGTGTTACACTGCAGGTGTGTACCTGGCTGAGGGTCGCAGTAGTCCACTGTGTAGCCCTCCAGCTGCATCAGCTCCTGAGGCTCAGCTTTCTTCTCTCTGTAGCTGCACATGGCAAACGTGTACTGGCTTACCTGCAGGACCAAGATGCACACTGAAGACTGGAAATTAAGCACACTTCAGGAGCACACACATACTCAAACACAGTTGCATATTTGGTTTCCTTACATTTCCATAGCTTTTTTTTTATATACAACTGAGATTATAAATTAATGCAGTCTGTTCATTCAGACAGTGACTTATTCTGGCATATGCTAAATAAAAATACACAGCCTGTTTGTTTATACCACATTTCTATGTTTTGTCCTGCTGAGGCTTTGGTACTTAAGGCCAAGAGCAGATGGAAGAAAACTTCTACTACAACAAGTAATTCACAGTAGTTTCACCAGCAATTATTTTTTTGTTCCCTTTCAGTTTAACTGAAAGTAACTCATACAGACTCTGACAACTGAAAGAAACAGAATTACTTTTTTTAAACACACAAAAATCCTATCCTTAATTTTACCCGCAGCACAATTATACAACTGCAGCTTTGGCTTAGGTCATAACACCAGCAATGTCTGCTATACAGTTACACAAAACTGACCACCTGAAGCTCCCAAGAAAAGTTTCTTTCTCTCTCTAAACACTGTTTGTACATATACACTATCAATCAAAAGTTTGGTGTCACCCAGACAATTTCATGTTTTCCACAAAAACTCACGTTTATTCATGTGTGAACATAATTGCACAAGGCTTTATACCATTAGCTAACACAATGCACCGTTACAACACAGGAGTGATGGTTGCTGGAAATGGTCCTCTGTACCCCTATGTAGATATTCCATTAAAAATCAGCTGTTTCCTGGAAGAATAGTCATTTACCACATTAACAATGTCTAGATTGTATTTCTGATTTCTTTAATGCTATCTTCATTAAAATAACAAAAATGCTTTTCTTTCAAAAATAAGAACATTTCTAAGTGACCCTAAACTTTTGAATGGTAGTGTACATATACATTTTGAGGCTCGTTCAGTGATGGTTACATCTTGATCACATTAATAAATCTGTTAAAAGATGATATATTGAGACCAAAACCAGTAAAAACCCACAGTACAACACTTCCCACTATTTTGAAGATGTTTACTATTGTGCTAATGTGAAGGACATTCGATTCACAGCTGACTAAAGCTCATGTTTATCACATTTTACATAATAAGGAATTATTTCTTCAGCTAATCAAAGATAACAGGTAATAGAGTGCTGCACAGCCAAAAGTCTGTGGACCCTGCTGTTACATATGTGGACAAAATTCTTGGTACCTTTCGGTTAATGAAAGAAAAACCCACAATGGTCACAGAAAATAATTTGAATCTGACAAAATAAATAAAAAATTCTATGAAAATTAACTAATGAAAGTCAGACATTGCTTTTGAACCGTGGTTTCGCAGAATTATTAAAAAAAATAAACTCATGAAACAGGCCTGGACAAAAATGACTGTACCCTCAACTTAATATTTTGTTGCACTACCTTTTGAGGCAATCACTGCAATTAAATGATTTCTGTAACTGTCAATGAGACTTCTGCACCTCTCAGCAGGTATTTTGGCCCACTCCTCATGAGCAGACTGCTACAGTTGTCTCAGGTTTGAAGGGTGCCTTCTCCAGATGGCATGTTTCTGCTCCTTCCACAGATGTTCAATAGGATTTAGATCAGGGCTCAAAGAAGGCCACTTCAGAATAGTCCAATGTTTTCCTCTTAGCCATTCTTGTTTTTTTTTTGTTTTTTTAGCTGTGTGTGTTGGGTCATTATCCTGTTGCAAGACCCATGACCTGCAACTGAGACCAAGCTTTCTGACACTGGGCAGCACATTTCTCTCTAGAATACCTTGATAGTCATGAGATTTCATTGTACTCTGCACAGATTCAAGATACCCTGTGCCAAATGCAGCCCCAGAACATAACAGAGCCTCCTCCATGTTTCACAGTAGGGACAGTGTTCTTTTCTTGACATGCTTCATTTTTGCATCTGTGAACATAGAGCTAATGCGCCTTGCCAAAAAGTTCCAGCTTTGTCTCATCTGTCCACAAGATATTCTCCCAGAAGCTTTGTGGCTTGTCAACATTCAGTTTGGTAAATTCTAGTCTGGCTTTTTTAGGATTTGTTTTCAACAATGGTGTCCTCCCTTGTCGTCTCCCATGAAGTCCACTTTGGCTCAAACAAAGACGGATGGTACGATCTGACACTGACGTACCATAACCTTGGTGTTCACCTTTAATGTCTTTAGAAGTTGTTCTGAGCTCTTTTTTTAACCATTCGTATTATCCGTCTCTTAGATTTGTCATCAATTTTCCTCCTGTGGCCACGTCCAGGGAGGTTGGCTATAGTCCCATGGATCTTAAACTTTTTAATAATATGTGCAACTGTAGTCACAGGAACATCAAGCTGTTTGGAGATGATCTTATAGCCTTTACCTTTAACATGCTTCTCTATAATTTTCTGTCTGATCTCCTGAGACAACTCTGTCCTTCGCTTCCTCTGGTCCATGTTTAGTGTAGTACTCACCATGTCACCAAACAGTACAGTGACTACTTGTAACCCTATAAATAGGCCGACTGACTGATTACAAGTTTGTAGATACCTGTGGTGCCAATCAGAGGGCACACCTTGATTGAACATGTCCCCATGGTCACATTATTTTCAGTCTTTTCTAGGGGTAGCATCATTTTTGTCCAGGCCTGTTTCATGAGTTTATTTTTAAAAATAATTCTGTTGAACCATGGTTCAAAAGCAATGTCTGATTTTCATTGGTTAATTTTCATAGAATTTTTATTTATTATTACTTTTGTCAGATTATTTCTGTGACCATTGTGGGTTTTTCTTTCATTAACCAAGGGGTACCAACAATTTTGTCCACGTGTATATCTGTAACAGTTGAACATGGGCAACTGAGGGCATTATTGTGTTGCTGTAGCAACCTCCAAACTGGTCTCAAAACTGCTATTTCAGTTCATCCCAAAAGTGTTAGATGGAGCTTAGTTCTTCCACCCAAACTGGGAAAGCCATGTCATTATGGAAGCAAGGACAATAAAAAAGAAATATTTTTAAATTGCACCAATAATATATATATATATATATATATATATATATAGTGCAGAGCTTCAGTCTGTTCATACCTTTAAAGAACTTTTCGAACAAAATTCTAACAAAGAGCAATAAACAAAGTTTCAGTTCACAAAAGACCATTTAATTTAAATGTCTGCTCTTGCCCTACAAAGATCCAGGGTGATCCTTAAGTGCTTCGAGACAGCTCAAGTAAAAAGGTGTAAAAGAATATTGCACAAGTTAAAACTCTTTTAACTGTGCCTCAGTAGGACTCTAGTACTCAGAGGAGGACTTTAAGAAATATGTTTCAAGTTCAGGGAGGTGATGTTCTTTAATAAACTATTAATAATGCTGTATTTTGTATTTTTCTGATTCCTTTCTCTGGACTGCCTTACCACTTAACAGCTTCACATAGTAAAAACAGAAAGAAAAACTGAAAAAAGGGAAATGGGAGTTTATGAAAAAGTGTGAGGACATGTTTTGTGTGAAGGCCCGAGGGCTGATGCAAAGCATTTTAGACACAAAAGAGTTTCTTTTTTTCACTCCTGCTGGATTTGATGAAAACTATGTTTGAATCCAATCCTGAATTAAATGTGGATCAACGATTTAGTCACAGCAGTCACTTGCTGTTGATGGTTTCAGCTTTGACCTTTATTCTCCAGCCGGCAGCAGTTCTCCGACACAACATTCCACATCAATCACAGATCAATAGAAGTCATCTGATCCAAGTCTCACTAGTTTCATACCTGAACAAGAACAAAATATCGTTTTTTCCAGCGTTTCCAGACTCTCTGTCCCATGGCATACAGGTACCTGAAGCACAAAATCAAATACAGCATTGAATAAAAGGAAATAATAGAAATTCCTGTAAAGTGTAAAATTACATGACATGGCATAAACTATATTAAATGTGTTTCACATTTGATATTATATGTGAAATTGATGGCGTGTCTAATCGTTATGGTTTTGCACATGAGATACACATATTTGCTGTTAATGATATTGTGTGAAGTTCTATTCATTTTTACTTCAGGTGCTTTCAATCAAATTATTTGATCTTCACCAGCAGATAGAATTTCTTCTCAGAGAAATGTTTCCAAGGATTAAAATGTATTTATTTATTTAATTTTAAAATGTAACCTTTTGCTATGTGCTTTCAAATGATGCATTTGTCAATTATAATTCAGATTCAAACAAGAAGTCATTAGCTTGCTTATAGAAAACAAACAAAAAAAAAACATCTAAAATTCAAAGAAAATGGTCAAACTCCGGCAGCTAATGAGGATCATGTAACATGACTGAAATCTCCAGAACAACTGTTACATTGACCTTGTGGTGAGATTGTTTTGTCAAATGTAAAACGTGCTCACTTGTGATACATTCACTTTAAGAGTTTGGTAGGTGTGCAGCCGCAGAACTGTTTCATGCAGTTCTTCCTCAAATAGCACATTCGTTTTATTTCCTCCAATTCAGTAAACTAAAATTTTTCATTTTATTTTCAAATTAATTTGCAAATAGCTCAAGCATGCAAACATGCACATAAACATTTCTCTATTAGAGATTTGACTATCACAAACTTTACCAGCAAATGGTTTGATCAGTGATGAATCATTGCAGTTATTGCATTGGATTTATTGCTTTTCTCTGTTCTACATGACTGAGTTAGAGATCTTTGGGTTTTGAACTGTTGCTCGGGGATAACGTCATTTGAGGACAACACCTTAGAACACTGGGATGGACGTTTTTTATTTTCTTCTTACAAAAATAATTATTCACTGAAAACATTTAAAGAAAAAACAAGTTCCTTTTAATTGATAAAGAGAGTAACTGTCGTTGCAACTAGAATAGAATAGCTTTATTGTCATCATACATGGGGGCAAGACGGAAATATCAATAGCTGCTTGTTGTCAATCATGCATTGACATCAACAAGCTAAATGCAAACAACAATAAATAGTAAAATCAAATGTACATAACAAAACAAGTGACTAACTATAGATGTGCAACCACAATTATTTTGTGGGTATATATTACAAGAAAAAAATTAAAGAGTAAATTAATTATTATTCACAAATGTGGAATTCCAGTCGATAATTTCTGTACTTGGAACATACCACATCTCAAACTATGATTTTATGTGCATTTTCTTGCTTACGTTGCCGTCATCCAACAGCACCTCAGAGTACTGATATAATGTTAATATCAGTAATATTACGCAAAGAACTGCTACTAGAAATGCTGATGCCATCAGATTCTGTTGGCATCAGAATCCAATTTCAACCTCTTTGATGCTTCATATCACAATACAGCTCACCAGATTTTGCCTTTACTCCATTACTTACTAATGCATTAATTTCTTCTGATATGTAACTAAAGAAGTAAGTAACGCATCCTGAGCTGAAAGAGGCCGCGACACAGACAGAAGCTCATTGAGGAAGTCTTGAGGAAAATGGAAGAATGACCAGCGTGGCCTCTCAATCAATGGCTGCTCCCGGGCCTCGTGAAGCGTGGGATACAGGCAAGTGCAAGTGAGGAAAATCAATCGATGGCGAGACCTCTTTCTTCAGCCTTGCTGCCCACCCTTAAAGAAAAGGCCTCCAGTCAAGGCTGCGGTGTGTCTGGACAGAGAATCTGGGCCATTCCGTATGACTCTGGGTTAACATGTGGCACCGCTCACCAGCCACTTGTGAAAATTATTTGGTTGCCTGTCCTGCTCCTCCTGCAGATCCAAACATTCATTCAGCAGCACAACGACACAACGATGAACCGCTGACGCCAAAGTGTTCACTGCAGGCATTTAACAGTCCTCACTGCACAAAAACATCCATCTTTAACTGGTCATTTAGCTGGACATTCACAGTCCAAGGAATTTTTAAGGGTGTCTGGACTATTGAAGCAAGGGAATCTACAGCTTGATTCATTTTTATTTTCCAAGAATTAAGATTTAAGGATATTTATTGTCACTGGATTTCTACAACAAAACTTTGATGGCACTTTTGAAAGAAACCCAGTATAAAAGACAGCAACAATCAGCTTTATTAAAACAAGTATAAGAATGCTTTAAAAATAAAAACAGGCATTAAAAAAGTGCAGCAGTGACATGAGGTGCAATATCTGCTTTAAATTTTCTGTTTCTACATTTACACACTTATGTGTAAAATTAATGTTTAAAAAATGTTTAAAAAAATTAAAAAGGAAAAAAGAATAAGACTCCACCAGAATTAAGACACCATTTATTGCTCTGTGTTAAAAGATGCAAAATAATCTGACTGATTGAAGATTATGTCTGTAAGAAAAATATTGTGGATGAAATAACAGTAAATGATCTGGAGAGATAGGGGCACAAACATTCACTGTTTTCAGTTTTTCCCAATTTAGAAAAACAAAAAATTTAAATATCATTAATTGTGTGACACTGACTTTCATCATATTTTATGTTCCAGTGCATCAAATAGTGGTTCTGTCTTCTGAAACATTAAACAATTTTATTTCAAAAAGCATTTATTTCTCTGCAATGCAAAAAAAAAATCTCTATTTAGTAACTAATTAATAATAAATCTCAAGGGAGAAAATAGATTTTTGCAGAGGCATGTGCAAAACTATATATGCATTTGAGAGAATATTTTTTGCAGGTTTGTAGCTCCGTAATCCCACGACAGTGGCTGATTTTGCTGCTTTGTTAAAAAAGGAAAAAGAAAAAAATATGTTTTTGGACACTATTATACTGTAGGATGTATTGCAATGCACAATATATACATATTTATAATAAGGACAGATAAGAAATTGTGTGAAATGAGCTAACTGTCTTGTTCTAAACAAACAGGATTTTAGAAAGTAAATCAGTTCCACTGTAAAAAAAAAAAAAAGGAGTTATTTGCTTTTGCATATATGTGCCTTTTTCATTTTCTGCACTAAGTAATTCAGGGTTTTGGTTGACAAATCCCTGACTTCATTGCGTTCTGTCCAACAACTTCTGAAAACAAGCCCAGTTGTTAACAGAATTTGTAAAAGCAAAAAAAAAAAAAAACACAAAAGACTATGAAAAAATGAATTTTGCAGCACTGGATTTCATAAAAGAACATAAAATTCTATCAGTGCCATATGTCTACAGGCTGCTGTCTTTTAATCGCTGTTCACTTTCAATATGCAGAGGAAATAAGAACATCTGCATTCCTCTGAGCTGTAAATTCTGATGTGAAACACAACAAAAAAAAATAAATCTCCAGAAAAATAATGATCATAACAGAAAAATAATGTTTTGTGCAATCATCTCTGTTTGAAAAAAACATGAAAAAGAAATCATTCAGTGGTCCCTCGCATGACTGAAAAGAAAAGATTCTCACTACTGCTCGCAAAAGCATTTCTTACTCTTATCAAGGCATCCAACATTTTAACAAAATGTGAAAATCGTAAAACCAAAATAGCTCATGTTTGTGCTTTTTTTCCGCACCCATTTTACTCTGAAATTCAAATGTGCTTTTGCATCCTGCTCAGTTTCAGGTTTTTCTTTCAGAATCTGAACTGAGGCCAGAAAACATGCCAAATGCAAAAATTATTGTCACCAAACCAGTTTCTGTTGTGATATTTTATTTACTTCAAGTGACACAAATCCCAGTATCAATTAGATTCTTTTTTATTTAATTTCTTTGATATGTGTGGAGTCATTTTGGTCATTTTAAATTATGTAGAATTTTTTAAATCAGAAATGCAGGATGAAAATCATTTGACCTTTTGTACAGTGCAGATCAAAGACTCACAGCGAAGCCAGCATCAAATAACCCGAACAGAGAAAACTTTAATGAATCAGTAAAGGACAGAAAGCCAGATTCTCACATGAAGAAGAGTGAAGATGAGCTGAACTCACAGAGAGACTAACACTGACCCCTACTGGAACATTTTGAAAACGCCACATGTTCTGTATCCTTTGTTCGTTCAGTCAGTCTGTTATCAGAGCTTCCTGACTTCCACAGTATTCTGTTCATTATAGGAACCAAGTCTGGCAGGAGGCTGATTGCAGGAGGAAAGGAGTCACAAAGAAAAATTGAGGAAGTCAAGTCCAACACAGAAGCTTTAGACTCCAAGTTTTCATCGGCCGTCCTCTCCATGCATATTCACCCTACTAATTACACCACAAAAAATCATCACGTTCTGGAATTGAACTTGGGTCATTCCAGAACTGGAGGACATTTTACAGTTACACCCATCAAATTTCAAATAATCCATGTACAAAATACTAAAACATGCAGTCGTTTTGGAAATTCAATTGTCCCGAGACCAAATCTAAAAAAAATTAAATAAATGAAAAAATAAGAGAAAACAATGTTTAAAAGTGATTTTAAAAATACCATATAAGTCTGGAGTTCCCCCTAAAATACCATTTTCTCTTGTTTCACCCTCTTGATAATCAATTTGAATCTCAAATAAAACAGTTGAAATGAAATTTAAAGGTCCTTTTGTTGGTACTATTATTTCATTGATATTTCTTGTAATTGTGGGATTTTTTTAATCAACATGATATTTCAAATAATAATTATTAGACATGGAACAATTGTCCCACAACCATGCAAGCATAACCTTTTTAGCTGGTAGAAGAGGAAGAAAACAATAAATCCCATGATACGCTGGAATTGACATCATCAGTTTTCCAAAAGAATGGGTAGAGCCAAACTATGTTCTCTCTTCTATTTTTTATATTTTCATAACATTGTCAGCTTTGACTGAATGTTTCACTGTACCTCATGCACCCCTGTTATGTACAGTGGGTACGGAAATTATTCAGACCCCTTGAAATTTTTCACTCTCTGTGTCATTGCAGCCATTTGCCAAAATCAAAAAAGTTCATTTTATTTCTCATTAATGTACACTCAGCACCCCATCTTGACAGAAAAAAACAGAAATGTAGAAATTTTCAGTTTTTCTTTTTAATAAATTTGCAAAAAATTTCTACATTTCTTTTTTTTTCTGTCAAGATGGGGTGCTGAGTGCTTAATGAGAAATAAAATGAATTTTTTTGGAATGTCAAATGGTTGTATTTATATAGCGCTTTTATCCAAAGCGCTTTACATGATACGTCACATTCACCCATTCACACACACATTCACAGCTTCACATTGGCAGCTTCCGCCATCAGTGTGCCACACAAGGTGCTAACCACGACCCACCAGGAGCAATTAGGGGTTCGGTGTCTTGCTCAGGGACACCTCGACATGAGCTCGACGGGCCGAGGATCGAACCGGCAACCTTCCAGTTACAAGACAGCTACCCATTGAGCCATGCCGCCCCACACCCCATGACACAGAGAGTGAAAAATTTCAAGGGGTCTGAATACTTTCCGTAACCACTGTATATGATCAGGATAAGACAAATTCTTTTTCTTTATTTCTTCACTGTTTTCCATCAGTAAGTTTGTTCTCATGGTCAGCAGTAACAGCTTGCTAAAAATGTAGCTACTGCTCTTGAGAAAAAGCTAATATTAGCATTGATTAACAACCCTGTTACTGTGATTAGAATAGGGTTAGCAAACAAAAAATAAAATATTAAATAAAAATGGTACCACTGATGCTGAGCCAATCAGTCCGTTGATAGTTTATTACATATTTTTAATTAATATGGAGCAGAAAATTGTAAAAGAGAAGGTGTATTTTTCAAAAATTTTGAAGCCCAAATGTCCTCCACTTCCGAAATGACCCACTTAATGAGATAAGAAGATCACTTTTATCTCCAAGAGTCCAGTAAGAGAAATATCCAGGCACAGACAGATTATGAGACAATGGGCCCCTGGTGCCTCCAACTATATACAAGACACGCAGTGCAGATGGAAAAAACACCAAAGACATACAAAAACAAAAGCAAACAACAACAAAGACAGCCACAAAACAACAACAAAAAAGACGGCAAGCAACAGAATCAAACTAAAAATGGACACAAAAGAAACTGACACCAAGTAACAAAAAGACAAAACAAAGGGAAAAAAAACCTCAAACATAAAAAAACAAGGACAAAACAACTACTGGCATAACTAATTTAAAATAAAAACAAGAGTGATGCAAGATAAAGACAGTCAAAACTACATAGAAAAGAATAATAAAACAGTGAGAAAAAAACAACCACAAATAGAGTCAAAACAGCTACAAAAGAAACAAAAACCAATACAAATTTACTACAAAGACAACAAAAACAACAAAAACAGATGCACAACATCTACAAAAAGAGAGACAAAACAACAAAAGTCACAGACCAGAAAAATGCATGAGGTAAGTTCAAAAACAGACCGCACAACTTGATGAACAACCACTAAAAGAGAACCTATTACATACAGAGATATAAAACAACTCCATTTTATACTTTTCAGTTTCCTGCTACATGTGACCGACAACTCTCTGGTGCTGTTAAAAAAAAAAAAAAAAAAATTGCACCTAAACCAGAGGAAGACTTACTGTCGTCCACCTTCTAACACATCCAAAACTGCTTAACCTATAAACCTGAACACTGCTGCCACCTAACTGAAAAAATAATATTCTGGTGGTTTAGAACTCTTAGTACCTGACAGCTAAGGTGGACTGAACTGCCACCACCTCCAGCTGTCATGGAAAAGACTGCAGCTTTCCATTTATCCCATGGATAATTAATGCAGTGATGAATATATTTCAACAGACAACAACTTATTTAACCTTAGCTGATGCAGTGAGTAGCTTCTCATTTCTTAAACGACCATGTAGGAAGATATATCCTTTGGTCGTGGAAAGGATGTTAATCTGCCTCAAAAGGTTCAAATTACTGGACTGCATCAAACAAAGAAAATAATTAAGGAGACTAATAAAAAATACCAAAATCAGGTTAAGAACCGTTGAACGCATTGTTAAAATCATCATCTTCTAGAAAGAAATATGGTTGGAAAAAAATCCTGAATGATTGTGATCGGCGAGCACTCAAATGTTTGGTGAAATCAAATTGTTAGAAAAACAACAGTACAACTTAGGGCAATGCTCAAAAGTGAAAGAAAGAGCATTTCCACACACATACACACGTGGACAAAATTGTTGGTACCCCTCAGTTAAAGAAGGAAAAACCCACAATTCTCACTGAAATCACTTGAAACTCACAAAAGTAACAATAAATAAAAATTTATTGAAAATTAAATAATCAAAAACAGCCATTACTTTTGAATTGTTGATTAACATAATTATTTAAAAAAACAAACTAATGAAACAGGCCTGGACAAAAATGATGGTACCTCCATAAAAGATTGAAAACTATTTGACCAGAGTGACATGATTAACTCAGGTGTGTCATTTAATTGACATCACAGGTGTTTCCAAACTCATAATCAGTCAGTCTGCCTATTTAAAGGGAGTCAAGTAGTCACCCTGCTGTTTGGTGAAAAGGTGTGTACCACACTGAACATGGACAACAGAAAGCGAAGGAGAGAATTGTCCCAGGACATCCGAAAAAAAATTATAGACAAACATCTTAAAGGTAAAGGCTATAAGACCATCTCTAAACAGCTTGAAGTTCCTGTGACAACAGTGGCTCATATTATTCAGAAGTTCAAGACCCACGGGACAGTAGCCAACCTCCCTGGACGTGGCCGCAAGAGGAAAATTGATGACAAATTGAAGAGACGGATCGTTGGAATTGTATCCAAAGAGCCCAGAGCAACCTCCAAAGAAATTAAAGGTGAACTCCAAGGCCAAGGTACATCAGTGTCAGATCGCACCATTCGTCGTTGTTTGAGCCAAAGTGGACTTCATGGGAGACGACCGAGGAGGACACCACTGCTGAAAAAAACTCATAAAAAAGCCAGACTGGAATTTGCAAAAATGCATGTTGACAAGCCACAAAGCTTCTGGGAGAATGTCCTTTGGACAGATGAGAGCAAACTGGAGCTTTTTGGTAAGGCACATCAACTCTATGTTCATAGACTCAAAAACCAAGCATACGAAGAAAAGAACACTGTCCCTACGGTGAAACATGGAGGAGGCTCAGTAATGTTTTGGGGCTGCTTTGCTGCATCTGGCACAGGGTGTCTTGAAAGTGTGCAAGGTACGATGAAATCTGAAGACTATCAAGGCATTCTGGAGAGAAATGTGCTGCCTAGTGTCAGA
Source organism: Acanthochromis polyacanthus (assembly GCF_021347895.1). Taxonomy (NCBI): domain Eukaryota; kingdom Metazoa; phylum Chordata; class Actinopteri; family Pomacentridae; genus Acanthochromis; species Acanthochromis polyacanthus. The sequence goes on from NC_067120.1 coordinate 26,290,190, forward strand.
AAGCTTGGTCTCAGTCGCAGGTCATGGGTCTTCCAACAGGACAACGATCCAAAACACACAGCCAAAAACACCCAAGAATGGCTGAGAGAAAAGCGTTGGACTATTCTAAAGTGGCCTTCTATGAGCCCAGATCTGAATCCCATTGAACATATGTGGAAGGAGCTGAAACATGCCATTTGGAGAAGACACCCATCAAACCTGAGACAACTGGAGCTGTTTGCTCATGAGGAGTGGGCCAGAATACCTGTTGACAGCTGCAGAACGCTCATTGACAAATACAGAAATCGTTTAATTGCAGTGATTGCCTCAAAAGGTTGTGCAACAAAATATTAAGTTATGGGTACCATCATTTTTGTCCAGCCCTATTTCATGAGTTTGTTTTTTTAAATAATTATGTTAATCAACAATTCAAAAGTGATGGCTGATTTTGATTATTTAATTTTCAATAAATTTTTATTTATTGTTACTTTTGTGAGTTTCAAGTGATTTCAGTGAGAATTGTGGGTTTTTCCTTCTTTAACTGAGGGGTACCAACAATTTTGTCCACGTGTGTATATGAAGGGAACTCATGGAATTGGGACTAAACAGTTGTGTAGCTGTAAGAAAACCATTGGTCATTGAGGCTAATCAGAAAAAAAGGCTTCAATTTGTGAGTGGGCATAAAGACTGAACTCTGGAGCAATGAAAGAAAGTCATCTGATCTGATGAGTCCAGATTTACCCTGTTCCAAAGTGATAGGTGCATCAGGATAAGAAAAGAGGCAGATGAAGTGATGCACTCATCTAGTGCCTACAAGCCTATGGAGGTTAGGATTATGATCTGGGGTTGGTCAGGTTCAGTATCGTTAGGTTCCCAAAGAATGAGGTCAGCTGAGTACCTGAATATACTGCATGACCAGGTCATTCCATTAATGACCTGGCATATTGGAAATTAGCCATACAGCTACAATCTCTGGTATTTAAGTGTAGGATCGGCCAGCCATCATTATACAGTGAAACAGGACAAGAGCAGATTTAACACCTCTGCAGCCACAGGATGAAGACAGGCTCTCCTTTTGATCAGCGAAGCAAGAGGGACACCAGGACACCACGCCAGATTTGGGACATGTTTGACATGGGGGCTCGAAGCACCAAGTCAGCAGGAAGCGAGGCCGAGAGCTGACTTTAAAGGATTCCCCCAATACAGACCTCCAGGATGTGTATTGGACCTGTCTTAGCAAGAGACTGGCTCAAAACATCCAACTACCACCAAGCCTCCTCCAAAGAACCAAATTGATGGCAATAAAAATTCTGACTGATTCCTGAACCACAGAAAGGAAGAGGCTCAGAAACCTGGAGGACCACTTCAAAGACATTCCATTCACAAACAAAGGAACTCTGGACTCCCCTCAAAACTAACAAAGACAATCATCTCCCAATTCTGGACAAAACTCCTTTATGTACATCCATTTCAACAAACAAGTGAACTTTTCAATGACTTTGTGATTAATCTACCTCTTGCCTTACTTTTAATATTTTATTCCTCCTGATTAGTATCAATGTCATAATTTTAACATGTCTGCCGATCACATATGAGCATGTTTGGTACCATTTTAATCAGCTATCTATCAGTAATGCTCCTAGAGAAATCCTACATAAGTGTAAATGTACATTGATTTGAACTGTACCATTTAAGAAAAAAAAAACATATTCTGAGATGATGATGCTAGGATTCATGGGACTCACATTGTGAATGAGTGGATCGGGGAGCATGAGACATCATTTCATCACTCTTGGTGCAAAATTAATGCAGAAATAAATTCTGTGACATTGTAGAAGCTTAACAGAAGCAAAACAATGCCACAGCAAATGTGTGCCATAATCAAAGCCAGGGCAGTCCAACAAAATATTAGTGTGTGACGTTACTTTTGGTTGGGCAGTGTACCGTTTCATTTAAATTTGCAATTTTTTTTTCACAGCTGTAGATTATATGGTATGACTTTCTAAAATTAGATCAACTAAACACTGTTGTGATCACATCCTCAGATTCAATAGAAATTTCTGCCTTCTTTACTTAACCAGCAGATGGAGCTGCTGGCCTGTAGATCCTTCAAACAAGTCCCTCCAATAAGACACTTTCTTTCATGATGGTGTGTAGCAACCAGCAACATAACTTGCCAGTAATGTAATAAAGTTTTTGAGCCAATAAAGTATTAAAATTTTGCACCAGTTATTACATTAATTACCTAGCATTAAAATTTTATTTCAAATAAAAGATTTTTTTTGCAGTTTTTGTATAGTTTGCTCATAAGAAATAGGTCTATTGGATGGCATGTTCGTCATATTCATTCAAGGATGCGTCCCATGTAGCTCTCACTCTCCTTAATTATGGATTTAAGAGTCAATTTGAGAATTGTTTGTTGTACAAAATCTTTAATTAGAATATTATTTTTTTGCTTAGACGTAAATTCATAATTTCATGTCAGTGTCTCTGTTGGATGTTGCATTGTCAAATGAATTTACTGCATTTTTTGTCTCTAGAAACATTTAATTTAAACATTTTTCAAATATTTCTCAAGGAAAACCATTTAATCTTCAAGTGCATTTAAATAACTGGACTGGCACTAATGGCATTGAACTCCAGAAAAATTGAAGAGCATCATATACATCTTCAGCTAAGGGGAAAACATCAACATAAAATTGGCATTACTTCTTCCAGTAAATGTCCTTAACTTTGTACTGCTCAAAAGTTTCATTGCTGAGAAGAATCCAGGCTTTCATCCCTCGGCTCCTCACCAAATAACTGTTTTATGTGTAAACTTAGACTCTGTTGGTCCAGCAGCCTTGTAAAGCTTCATAATAGGAATGTAACAGTCATCGTGTGTCTAGTTCTGAGCTCTCTGCATTTCTTCTCATATGTAAGAGAAGAAATGCAGTCCTATTTATGTATTGTTACATTATCGGCTGCAGTTATTACAATTTCAAAGGATTTTTTAATAATAGGCCATTAACGTAATAACCAACCAATAATGTAGGAACTTATTACATTACTGGCAAAGTGTGATGGCTTTATTGGCTCAAAAATGTTATTACATTATTGGCAAGCTATTACTTACTTATTGGATTTATTACATTTAAAATTACGGTGGCCGACAAGGGCATACGCGCCGCAAACAAAAAAACGCAATACAAAAGGCCAAAACGCAATACAAACGATCAAAACGCTGCAAACACAAGAATGATGCAAACCCCAAAACACATAAAACAAATGCAACGGAGAAATGCTGCAACAAAAAAATGATGCATTCACAGAAACGCTGCAAAAGCAAAAACACACAAACCGACAAAACAAATGCAAAAGGGAAATGCTGCATACAAACCCCAAAACAACTGCAAGAGAGAGACGCTGCAAATTCACGGAAGGTCGCCAGGCCACGAGGAGGAGCTGACCATACGGAAGGGACTGATCTTTTATACCGACAGGAAATACCCAGGAGGAAGTTGCAAAGAAGACAGCGAGATAAGAAAGTTTGCAAACACTTGGAGAGGAGAATAAAAAGGTATGTTTTCAATTACGTCTTTTATAAACACTCGGCCCTAGTCTCTTACAGTATTATCCAACAGCAGCAAATTTATGTAGCAAATATTAGCGTGCGTCTGTCTAGCAGACCGTTGCTAGGGACGCCGATCAGAACAGCTCCCCCTCGTGGCCTGGTGACCTTCCGTGAATTCGCAGCGTCTCTCTCTTGCAGTTGTTTCGGGGTTTGTATGCAGCATTTCCCTTTTGCATTTGTTTTGTCGGTTTGTGTGTTTTTGCTTTTGCAGCATTTCTGTGAATGCATCGTTTTTTTGTTGCAGCATTTCTCTGTTGCATTTGTTTTATGTGTTTTGGGGTTTGCATCATTCCTGTGTTTGCAGCATTTTGATCGATGTATTGCGTTTTGGCCGTTTGTATTGCGTTTTTTTTGTTTGCGGCGCGTATGCCCTTGTCGGCCACCGTATAAAATGGCCAAAACTATTACAATATCGGCAGGTAATTCATCATTGGCCATTATTACGTTATTGGTTGCCACATGATATTATTGTTTACAAATACATCAGGCCTGACAGATAGTATGCTAGGTCGATTCCGAGTGTCTGCTTTGTGCTCAAATCAGTGGAATCAGGATGACACTTTAATTCCTCCCAGATTGTAGCAGTTTGACAACAAACACACACATGAGTGAATGGGTGAACATCAGCACATAATTCCATAAAGCAGATAACTATGTGGTTGCAGGTTATAATTCCATTCTGCAAGACACAAGACAGTACCCTTATTTATTTCAATGATGCCACTCTCTCAATGACAGGGGACTAACCTGCAAAAATGTGGCACTGACAAAGCTTTTGATGGGAAAATGATGATTTGTTCAATCAAATTTGTTCAAGCACAATTCCTGTAAGATTCCTTTGTAATGCAAATTGAATCTTTGGTGCAGATATTTTCAATATGATAATTTATCAGTATTTGTTGTAAAATTCAGTGTTTTGGCATTTTAACCATGTGTTGTCTGCACGTGTGGACTCAAAACCATCAAACCCATGAAATATTGATATTTTCAAATTACACTGAGGGTCTTGTTTCAAGCTCTGGTGGGAAAGTTACATTTCAGAGGTACACAGCGTGTCTACTATTATCTAAATTAGAATTAGTGCCACCACAGCTGCCACCTTCTTTCATGTATTTAGGATTAAAGATGAATTTAACTGAACTTAGGTAACACAACTCGAAAAAAAATGTGCCCCATTCTCCCTCACTTCTATGGATTGTGCAGCTGCTGCTTCGATCCAAAATGAAAGCCAGAAGTGAAATTTCTGTCTTTAACAAGCATGCTGTCATCAATCAGCAAGTCTGAGACTTAAAGAAGCATCACTTCTATTTCTGTTAAAGTTATGCCATTTACTACATGTACAATATTTATACTCCATATCTCCAACAAGAAGAGCATTTTTCAATGAGTGTAGATTTAATATGGTTTCATTCCATTGACGCATTGCAGCTGAATCATCACAAAATGAAAATAAAAAAATAAAAAATAAAAAATGCATGTTTGTGTAATGGGTCATGGGACCTGGAGGACATTTTATGTTCCATCCATCAAATTTCAAATAATTCATGTACAAAATACTAAAACAGTTGTTTTGCAAATTTACTTGTCCTATTATTGATGAATATGGAGCAGAAAATTGCAAAAGGTAAGGTACATTTTGCGCAAATTTTAAAGCCCAAATGTCCTCCAATTCTGGAATGACCCTAATAACATGTTCTATGTTGAGGTTCATTTCCAGCTATGGAACTTTGTTGAAAGTCATCTCTCTCTCTTTTCCATGTCTTTATTTCCACTGTCAGCTGTCGAAGAAAGGCACAAAAAAAATGCAGCTACCAGCAGACTCACCCGCTGTGCTTCATGTTGGGAGGTTTGTCCATGCGGACAGCCAATTTGATCTTCAGCTCAGTGTCTTGGCTGTTCTTGGGGACGACCATCCGATGGAACTCAGCTTGCTTTGGTCCATTACTGGTCGGGTTCAAGAACACCTGAAGGATCAGGGAAACATACATTAGGAAATGATTAGCAATTATTGAAGAAGTCTGCAAGCTCTCATTATAAAAATTTTTCTTTGAAGCTTTCACAATACAGAGAAATAAAAAGGCAGTAAAATGCAAATGTTCTGCAATGTGATGGTTAAAAATATAGCCACAGCTTGTGATTGGTGCATTGAGGGCATAAGACAAAATGTTTCTAATCGGTCTATCATACTGTTTTGAATTCTACCTAATGTCCATCCAGTAGGTGACTCTGGTTGTACAAAGAACCACTGCTGTATAAAAGTCTATGAGAGAATCATTCTACTCACCTAATCTGTGAACTCCTGAAATATTTTCCTAATGAGTTCATGGTCTCAATATCAAGTTTCAAGACTTTTTGAATACCGCCTGATGTTAATTTAATAAACTAAGGCCTCATTTAGTGTAAAATAGATGATAAATCCAGGTATGTACGCTGTTTTTGCCCGGTGGCTACTCCACCACAGACTGCAGTGTTCTCAAGTTCTCAGTCACATCCACCACTTGATTCTTACATCTGGTTTCAAAAGACCGGTGGTCAAATGTCAAACTCAACGCTTCCAACCAGTAGTGGTGATGTCTATCTTTGAAATACAGTCTATGTTTGGTGGCCATTACTGGTGGAAAACAGGAAACCAATTTTCATATTGATATATTACAAGTGAGTCAAAAGATAGCCTGAAGCCCTGTAAGCATCTTTCCAGCAGCAACCAGAGCTCATTGTGTTTACTGTGTTTTGCTTTCAGTGTCCTTCATTTGTCTCTTTCTATTGCAGCACACATGAGAACACTCTGACCGGTGTTTTCAACCTCATCAGGATTCAGCTTAAACACACTGATTATTTGTACGCATGTAGTGTGTGACAGGAGATAAGGAGACTTGGTGGTGGAATGAGGAGGTGCAGGAGTGGATCCAGAGAAAGAGGTTAGCTAAGAAGAAGTGGGACACTGAGAGGACTGAAAAGAGTAGGCAGGAGTACAGGGAGATGCAGCGTAAGGTGAAAGAAGAGGTGACAAAGGCCAAACAAGGGGCTTACGATGACTTGTATGCTAGGTTGGACAGTAAGGAGGGAGAGACTGATCTGTATAGGTTGGCAAGGCAGAGAGACAGAGATGGGAAGGACGTGCAGCAGGTTAGGGTGATAAAGGATAAAGATGGAAGTGTGTTGACAGGTGCCAATAGTGTGATGGGAAGATGGAAAGAGTACTTTGAAGAGTTGATGAATGAGGAAAATGAGAGAGAACGAAGAGTAGAAGAGGTGACTGTTGTGGACCAGGAAGTAGCAAAGATTAGTAAGGATGAAGTGAGGAGGGCATTGAAGAGGATGAAGAGTGGAAAGGCACTTGGTCCTGATGATATACCTGTGGAGGTATGGAAGTGTCTCAGAGAGGTAGCAGTAGAGTTTCTGACTGGGTTGTTCAACAGGATCTTAGATAGTGAGAAGATGCCCGAGAAATGGAGAAGAAGTGTGCTGGTGCCCATCTTTAAGAACAAGGGAGATGTGCAGAGTTGTGGCAGCTACAGAGGAATATAGCTGATGGGCCACACAATGAAGCTATGGGAAAGAGTTTTTGAAGCTAGACTAAGGGCAGAGCTGAACATCTGTGAGCAGCAGTATGGTTTCATGCCAAGAAAGAGTACAACAGATGCAATATTTGCTTTGAGGATGTTGATAGAGAAGTACAGAGAAGGTCAGAAGGAGCTGCATTGTGTCTTTGTAGATCTAGAGAAAGCTTATGACAGGGTGCCCAGAGAGGAACTGTGGTTTTGTATGAGGAAGTCTGGAGTGGCAGAGAAGTATGTTAGAGTGGTGCAGGACATGTATGAGGACTGTAAGACAGTGGTGAGGTGTGCTGTAGGTGTGACAGAGGAGTTCAAGGTGGAGGTGGGACTACATCAGGGATCAGCTCTGAGCCCCTTCTTGTTTGCTATGGTGATGGACAGGATGACAGACAACGTTAGACAGGAGTCTCCTTGGACTATGATGTTTGCAGATGACATTGTGATCTGTAGTGAGAGCAGGGAACAGGTGGAGGACAAGCTAGAGGCATGGAGGTTTGCCCTGGAAAGGAGAGGAATGAAGGTTAGCCGCAGCAAGACAGAGTATCTGTGTGTGAATGAGAGGGACCCAAGAGGAAGAGTGAGGTTACAGGGAGAAGAGATCAAGAAGGTGGAGGATTTTAAGTACTTAGGGTCAACAGTCCAGAGCAATGGAGAGTGTGGAAAAGAGGTGAAGAAGCGTGTACAGGCAGGCTGGAACGGCTGGAGAAAAGTGTCAGGTGTGATGTGTGATAGAAGAGTTTCAGCTAAAATGAAAGGAAAGGTTTACAAAACTGTGGTGACACCAGCCATGTTGTTTGGTCTGGAGACAGTGTCCCTGAGGAAAAGACTGGAGGCAGAGCTGGAGGTAGCAGAACTGAAGATGCTGAGGTTCTCTTTGGGAGTGACCAGGATGGATAGGATCAGGAATGAGTACATCAGAGGGACAGCACATGTGAGAGGCTTTGGAGATAAAGTCAGAGAGGCCAGACTGAGATAGTTCGGACATGTCCAGAGGAGAGAGAGTGAATATATTGGTATAAGGATGCTGAGTTTCCCACTGCCAGGCAAAGAGGAGGTTTATGGATGTGGTTAAAGAGGACATGAAGGTAGTTGGTGTGAGAGAAGAAGATGCAGCAGACAGGGTTAGATGGAGGCAATTGATTCGCTGTGGCGACCCCTGAAGGGAAAAGCCAAAAGGAACAGAAGTAGTGTGTGACTCATGTTAGGCTCTCCAACATCAAGACTTGTGAAACTTTCTATACCTGCAGCTCCTCGTCAAACTTTGTCCCAAACTGAGCAGTGAGATCAGTTAGTAAGTAATTAATTCTGACTGATTTCAGCTTTTTTAATATTTAAAATGAACGAGAATGCCGAAAATACTTTTTGGACTTAGACATAGTTCATTAACTATGTAGTAATCCAAAGTAGTTTAAATCAATCCACTGGACTTTAAGAAAGTTCCTTGAAGACGTTTCACCTCTCATCCCAGAGGCTTCTTCAGTTCTGGTGGTAGTTGGTGTTACCTCAGCTTTTAAACCTCTGTGAGGTGTATCCAGGGCTATTATTCCAACGACCAATACCAAAATTCATCTGACTACTCAACGATGGTCGTTGTATCAGTGGGGGTCGTTGAAATGCACAGGTGTCACTGAGCCCTCGTGTGCTAATGGGGGTCATTAGCATGAGTCTGCCGAGTAGTTCTTTTGGGGAGTTTTGAAAGGACCTGATTGTAAATTGGCGAAACATGATGTCACAGACCACCCCCCCATTCAGAGATGGCTTCTCTACTTTGACATGGATGGCTTCTTTCACTCCTCTCTCAAACCCTCTGTCCTCCCTGTCCAAAATCTGAACATTGGTGTCCTGAAACGAGTGTCCTCCTTCCTTAAGGTGAAGGAACACTGCCGAATCCTGTCCTGAGGAACTGTACATCATCTCTGGTGAACTTGATGTTGCTATCCACCGAGTTGATGTGTTCAGTGAAAGTTTGCACCTCATGAATCCTGATCTTGACCCATGTGTCGTCCATGTATCGGAACCAGTGGCTCGGTGTTTCTCGATTGAACGAGGTCAGGGCCCTGTGTTCCACTTCTTTCATGTATAGATTGGCCACAATAGGAGACACTGGCGAGCCTACAGTCCAGTGGATTGATTTAAATTACTTTGGATAACCATGACCTGGATGAATGAGAACCTACATAGACATATGTAGTAATCCCAATCTGGTTTAAAGATGTTTTTTTATTTTTCTGAGCATATGAGTAGTCTGTAATGATTCTCCGTGCTATAGTATATCTAGATAAACTGGACATACTTTATAGCCTTAGAAATCTTTTACTTCTCATCCAAAAAGCATCTTCATTTAAGACCAACTATGAGGGATTCCCAGGCATTTAACATCTAGCAAGAGGGAGCCTTTTTATGGTCAAATGTGGTTTCTTGGTCCACTTGGCTGTAACAGAACAATTTTTATAGTGTTTGCATTGTTGATTAATTTACTGTGCAAAACAGCCCAAAAAATTCAGCACTTGCCACTATTTCAGTTATTCCTACCAAAAACTACTGTGTCCAAATAAAAATTACTGAGATGAAACCACAGACAAAAAACAACAACAAAAACATCAAACTATTTAGCACTACAGCGGCAAAACATGACTACCCATATAATACTAATACGCCTCCAAAACACCTCAGAACTACTCATCTGAAACTCAAGCAAGTGTTGTCACATTAATAAGTAATGAAAAGACTAATGACCCAGTGGTTCAAAGGCAGGTTTTAAATGGAGTGAGCAGGTTGCGAATCAGATAAAATGATGTGTGTAATGTGACCACAGAACCCTAACCAGGATTTGTAAATGTAAACTTTTGTTGAAAAGTGGTCAGCCATCAAAAGAAAATTCATGTAAAGTTAACTTGCCAACCTAGAATAAATTTGCACATTGCATCTTCTTCATGGCCGAAAAACAGACTGTAGATGCATTACTGCCATTGCAGTTCTTCTGGGTTCCTTTGTGACATCCTAGATTACATACTAATGTTCTCTTGTAAAGATGTTGTTTGGCCATTCCTGGGAAGGTTCACCACTGTTCCATGTTTTCTCCATTTGTGGATAATGTCTCTCACTGTGGTTCCCTGGAGTCCCAGAGCCTTAGCAATGGCTTTGTAACTCTTTCCAGACTGATAAACATCACTGATTTAGTTTTACATTTGTTCTTGAATCTCATTAGAAGGTGGCATCATGTGCTACTTTTTGAGAACCTTAAACTATTTCACAATGCCAGACAGACTCTAATTAAGTGATACATAGACTCAACAAGCTTGGCATTGTGTAAGAGATGTCTTTTTCTTATTACTTAAAATTATTGATAGCGCTTTAAAGTGTAACGTTTTTCAGAAAATGCAGCTTCCGTAACATTTGCTGGTCACTTCTACCATGTTACAGAGCATTCTAATTCACTGTAAATTTAAAACACCTGATGCAGTAGTTCTCTAGTTACTAGTCAATTGCAAGTCATGGCTAAAGCCAAAGAGTGAGCTCGCCATTATGGTCCATTTCTGAGAGAGTTGTACATTGTGACTCCATGGATTGTGGCTATTCAACTGTTTTCAACTGCCACTGGCCACAGTGCAAAGCATCATCAAAAAAGTTCCACATTGAAAAATCTCAAAGGATGTGTTAGAAAGCCTGAAGTGACTCCTACATGATGAAGAATTGTAGAGTGAGAGGCCAAGAAGAATCCATGATTCACCACCAAGACCTTCCTGATGAATCTGAGCAGTTCCGGTACCAGCATCTCAATCAGACACTCCAACAGATACTGAACAAGGCTGGTTCGCATGAACACACACCAAGGAGGACTCCAGTTCCACAAGACAGACACACATAGCTCATTTATCATCTAGACAAAGTAGAAATCTTTTGAGCATCAGTTCTGTAATCAGATGCGACAAAAAGTTTTTTGGAGACTTTTGTTTGGCTAAAGTAAGTAGTAGCATTCAGTCTCAAGTGGTGGTAATTTAATGCTTTGGCAGTACCCTGTGAAAAGAGAATGACATTATGATTGTGGAGGAAAACATGGCTCAGTCTGCAGAAAAACTCCTTGAGCAGCATCTGACTTTCCAACAAGACAATGATCTGTAACATACAGCCAAAGTGGTTAAGAAATACTTAACAGAAGACAGTATCAATATGCTGGACTGGCCCAGCCACGGTCCATACCCGAATCCCACTGAGGACATGTGGAAGAAACTGAAGATCAGAGTTATAACAAGAAAGCCTTCCTACTTGAAAGACCTGGAGATCATCACAAAGTGGAGTGGAATAAAGTCCCAGTGAAGACATGCAGTTGCCAATTGTTATGCCCAGCTCGTTGTAGAGCATAACAAAAAAAAGGGAGGTCGACACAGTGACAACTTTTAAATAATAAAATTAATTTATTAAAGAACTCAACCAAGAAATAACTCAAGCTAAACCCAACATAATCAAATCCAAACCGAAATCAAGAAGAGTGCCTGGCAGGCACCCGCCATCCGGGAGGGGAAGAAAAAACCCCATCTTGGATTCAACCTGCTTTGAAAGGCCCCCAGCAGGTGAAGCCAATCCTGAATAATGAAAGGGAGGGGCAGGCAAAAGGATCTGCTGCTCTGCTGAACAGCAGAGGTAAGAGGAGGGAGGGGCAGGCAGGCCAGGATCTAAAATAGAAAGCAGAGACAGGACACAGGAAAACAAACATACTGACCCCAAGTCTTGTCGCCATCTGAAAGGGTTTATCAAAAACCAGAGCAGCAAGAACGGGAGAAGAACAGATCAGTTTTTTTAACATCTTTGAAAGCAGTCTGACATTGAGAAGACCAGACAAAAGGGGTGTTCTTACGCAAAAGGGTAGTAAGTGGGGCGACCACAGTAGAAAAATGACAGCAAAAATTGCGGTAATATCCCACTAACCCTAAAAACCACATCAGCTGCTTTTTAGATGTCGGCACAGGATATTTATCAATGGCCTCCACCTTGGCCTGCACAGGACGAACTTCACCCTGGCCTACAACCTTGCCAAGATAGATCACTGTTGCTTTAGCAAAATCGCATTTTGCTAAAGCAACAGTTAAATTTGCATCCACCGACCTGTCAAACACAGCCTTCAAACGCTCAACATGAGTTTCCCATGTGTCACTGAACACTACTACATCATCTAAATATGCTGCACACCCTGGCTGACCAGCTAGCACCACATTCATAAGACGTTGAAATGGTGCTGGTGCGTTTCTCAGTCCAAATGGCATTACATTATAGGAAAATAACTCCCACGGTGTAACGAAAGAGGAAATGTCTTTGGCCCTTGGGGTTAATGGCACCTGCCAATAACCTTTTAAAAGGTCAAGTTTTGTGACGAACTTCGCACTCCCCACCTGATCAACGCTGTCCTCCATGCAAGGCATTGGATAACAATCAGGCTTGGTGACTGCATTAACTTTTCCAAAATTCGTACAAAATCTATCTGACCCATCAGCCTTATCTGCCAACAGACATGGAGAGGCCCAACTAGAGCATGCTGGCTCTGCTATCCCATGTTGTAACATGTAGTCCACCTCCTTCTCCATCCGCTCACGCTTTCCCATGGGCAGACGATAGAAGTACTGTTTGATAGGTCTAGCATCCCCCACATCTATATCATGTTCCACCAGGTTAGTACATGATGGTGTATCTAAGAAGAGAGATAAGTGAGAATGAAGCAACTTCACCAGGTCTGCACGCTGATCGTCTGACAAATAACCCAACTGACTGTCTAGATGGTTAAGGTATTCAGAATTGTTGAGCCTCCCTGTAAGAATAGGCTCAGCCGGAACATCAAAATCTTCAGAAGACGAGACTAACACTGTGGCTACTGACCTTACAGGATCACACTCAACTTGAGAGGCAGAGCTGGGAAAATGATAGGGCTTCAGTAAATTTACATGACACCACTGAACCTTCTTCCTTCTGTCTGGTGTATGTACTAAGTAGTCCCTATTTGACATATGGCACTTAACTGTGTACAGGCCACTAAACTTTGCTTGAATGGGTGAACCTACCAGTGGCAACAAAGCCAACACTTGATCTCCGGGTTCAAACATGCGAGATTCAGTTTTGCGATCAAAAAGCTCTTTCATTCTAACCTGTGCACAGCTAAGCCTTTTGTGAGTAGTGGCACAGGCAACATGCAAACGGCGACGAAAATCGTTTACATAGTTTAAGACATTAACAGGTGGCTCAGCACGCTTCAAATCATCAGCCAACACAGCCAGTGGACCCCACACCGTGTGCCCAAACACAAGTTCATTGGGACTAAAACCCGTACTCTCTTGGGAAACCTCTCGTATTGCAAGCAACAACCAAGGCAGGCCCTCTTCCCAATCCTGAGAAAGCTCAGTACAATAGACCCCTTTCACATGACGTATGCATACTTAATTAGGCAGCTGCGCGCGCAGACCCAGTTAAAAAACAAAGCCTGTTTACCTGGCCAAGGCGTGATATTGCAAGCACATATTACGCTAAATATGCCTTCTTGTTGTGCTGTCGGCTGTCAGAATTGTAGTAAAGCAGATGATATGGCAGCTGTGACAGCGACCAGGTGGAACTTGCTTTGCTACCGCGGCTAAACGTTTGGTTTACTTAATACTGATTTCCGTGTTCTCCGGAGCAGTCGTTACGTTGATATCACAGTTCCTGCTGATATACCAGAGAAGCAGGGGCGGCATAGCTCAGTGGGTAGGGTGGCCGTCTCGCAACCGGAGGGTCGCGGTTCGATCCCCCGGCCCGTCGTGCTTGTGTCGAGGCGTCCCTGAGCAAGACACCTAACCCCTAATTGCTCCTGATGGGTCGTGGTTAGCGCCTTGCATGGCAGCTCCCGCCATCAGTGTGTGTGTGAATGGGTGAATGTGATGTATCATGTAAAGCGCTTTGGATAAAAGCGCAATATAAATACAACCATTTACCATTTAGAAGCCCTGAGCCCGTTAGCAGGACAGTGCAGTATGTCAAAGTAGTGCCTGATAACGCATTGAAGGATTACTTTAATACCCAACATGCCGAACCAGTCCAGCAGCAACAGGACAGCACACCATCTTCTGCATCCAAACAGCAAGAGGCCGTGTCCGGCAGGCAGCAGGAGGCGGCTGTCGGCGGCGGCAGCCCCAAACAACAGCCGCCACCGCCTTCTCAAAGCGAGCCCATTGATGCGGCCAAAGCCAAGACGTGCAATTTCCTAAACGCTATCTTTCTGTTCTTGTTCAGGGAACTCCGAGACACCCCAGTCGTCAGACACTGGCTCACCCATTAAATTAAAGTGGAATGTGGAGGAGCTCCTGCACCGGGTCTGTGTGAGCATACCTTGTGTTAGTAAACACTGCAAGGGGTCTATAAGAACGCAGCATAGACTTTAATGTCTGATGAAATCGTTCAAGAGCTCCCTGAGACTCCGGATGGTATGCACTGGAAACCTGATGTTTAACCTTCAACTGTTTCAACACTTGGGAAAATGTACGGGACATGAAATTACTCCCCTGATCCGTTTGTACCACTTTTGGGATTCCAAAGGCAGAAATAAATGAAACCAATGCTTTCAATACCGGCTTAGTTTTGATAGAACGCAAGTGAAAAGCAGCAGGATAACGGGTACTTTGGCACATTACTGTCAATAAGTACTTATACCCAGTCTTACTTTTTGGGAGCGGACCCACACAGTCAAGTAGCAGATGTTCAAATGGCTTCTCCATCACCGGAATGGGGTACAATGGAGCTGGCTTAATCTGTTGGTTCGGCTTTCCAGTTAACTGACAGGTGTTACAAGTTCCACAATATACTGCAACATCCCTTTTCAAAAGAGGCCAGTAAAAATGGCGGAGCACTCTATCATATGTATTCCTCACACCAAGATGACCTGCCACCCCATCATGTGAGGTGCTCAACACCAAATCTCTAAACTTCAAAGGCACCACAATCTGAAAAACACTATCTACCTGACCACCATCCACTACTCGGGCCCACTTCCTCACCAGCAATCCATCACTGAGAAAGTAGCCACCAGAATCACACTTGAGCTCACTTTCTGGGCAAACCAGTTCAAACAGGGATTTCAACGTAGGGTCTGCGGCTTGCTCCTTAATACACTCCTCTCTAGACAATGATGGAATAGAAAACAATTTGAACTGCTTATTCTCTTCACAACTGTATTTAACTGGAGAAAACAACTCCTGAGAGGGCTGAAAATGGTCAGACTGTTTTAACTCAGTTTTACTCTTGGACCGCGTCACAGCACAGGAAGAAAAAACTTTGGGGTACTGTTTAGCACACTCATCCGATTCCTCTGAAATCTGCAACAGTGAACAAACACATGTTTGTGGTGGATTTCTTTTCCAAACCCTAGCTCCCGCGAGGTCGTTACCTAGAATAATGTCTATGCCATCAATCGGCAGCTGAGGACGAACACCCATTTCCACCTCTCCACAAACCAGATCGGAGGAGAGATGAAAACGATGCACATTAACCCACAAAGGTACCAACCCCACATCAAGTACAGGAAATTTTTTCCCCGTAGCAGTACAGCTTGAAAAAGGCAAAATATTCTCCACAATCAAACTCTCAGCAGCCCCTGTGTCCCGCAAAATCTTAACAGGGATCTTATTTTCACCATCCAAAGATACAAAACCATCTGAGACAAAAGGTGCATACATCCCATCAATACCCTTGGATGAAGTAGGATTGAGGGAAAAAACATCCAACCTCGTCATACCAGCGCTTAAGGTAGTGGAGACTAGACCAGTTGATTTTACATATACACTGGAATCAGCAGATTTTCGGCCAAATTTCCGAATTGGACATTCCCCTTTCCAGTGTCCCTTGTTTTTACACGCATGACATACCCTGGCTGGATCAAACTTTCCATCCATCCCTGGAACATGCGTCACAGCCTGAGGACGGGGCTCATGGGCGAGCCCAAGAGACCTACCAGGCTTCACCCTGAAATTCTCCCTCTGCTGACTTTCTCTGAAAACCTGACCCACTACTGGATTACTAGAATGTGTTAAAACATATTCATCAGCCAGAACAGCAGCTGCAGACACTGTCTTCACCTTTTTTTCATTGATATAAGTAGCAAGATGGGCCGGCAATGAATTTTTGAACTGTTTCAATACAATTAAATCACACAAATCCACATAATTGTTTACTTCAGAAGTCGAGCTCCATCGAGTAAAATGAGTAAGGATATCCTGGGCAAATTCAACATGGGTTTGCTTGTCTCCCTTCCTCCAGGTCCTAAGCTTCTGCCTATATGCCTCTGGGACTAGTTCATATGCTTTCAACACTGCAGCCTTAACTTTAGCATAATCCCCACTGTCAACAGAACTAAGGGCCTTGCCTGTAAAAATACATTGCAACATCACAGTCTTATGGCTATCTAGCCATCCTCTAACTTGTGCAACACGCTCAAACAACGCAAAAAATGTGTCAGGATCTTTCTCATCAAATTTAGGCAAAAGACGCAAACTTTCAACAACATCAAAACCGGGAGATCCACCCCTACCACCAGCAGACAATAATTCATGTGCACTCCCTTCTTTGAGCAATTCCTGCTTCAACTGCTCTACTTTTGCTCTCTCCTTTTCCAATGCTACCTCAGCCTTTATTCGCTCCTTCTCAAACTCTAGCTCTAATTTCTCACTCTCTAATTTAAATTTTTCCTTCTCCAGCTGTAGATATTCAAATGGCAAAGTACCACCAAAAAGCTCTGCATTAACTTGACCTGGAGCAGCTGGAGCCTGAACTTCCTCCAAAAGTTTGGCAGACACAGCCAGCTCTTCAACCACGCACTTAAGCTCCACCTTTCTGGGTATTTTGTCCATTTTTGACCAGCCTAAATAGACTGCCAAATCCATTAAATCTACCTTTGTAAACTGGGTTAAAGTATTACAAGATGGCCGTTTTAAGAACTCAGAGACCAACACATTACCATGCTTATCCTCCATGTTCAACAAGGTTACAGTGATTCAACCAGCACATCAAAAGAAAAATCCAAAGCAGTCTGAATTACACAATACACAACCAAAGGGAGATTGAGTAATTATGGAGCGCCCCCTCCTAACTACCCAACCAAAACTGACTAACTGACCCTGGTCTTCATGTGTGTACTGGCGGTGGGTTTTTATGCACCTGTAAACCGTCTGCATTGGGGAGACAACTTGTCTCAGCCAATACTTCGGGGTGCTCCCGAGACCACTGCTGCAACCCGCACGGACATACACAAAAATAACAAACAGCCTTGAAAACAAAAAAGCAGCAACCTCTCCTTGTGAGACGGCAGCTGCTACAGCCTATCTGGGGGATACACTACATGCTCCAGCCAGACAACACAAGAGCGCCGTTGCCATCACATATGAAGAAATAATTCTTTTACATCAAATCATGTGTGGCACAATTATTAGGACCCTCAAGTTAACACTTTATACAACCCCCTTTTGGAAACAAAACAGCACCTAATCTTCTCCTATAACACATTTTTTAAACAATTTCAGTTTGAGAGTATTCTTCTGCAATAAAAAAAAAATGTTTTAAGGCTTTCAATACATCTTAACCAAGGGTGCCAATAATTATGGAGGGCGCTGTATATTTAGTGATACAATCCTGACAGTTCCATTAATTTGCTTGAGGATAACAGTCATGTGCTCCTTCTAGTTTCGGCGCATGGCCAAAGGATGGTTTTCTCTTTGCTGGTCACAATTTTGCTCATATGATCAGAGATATTCTGACTGTGACTGCTGTGAAAGCGCTCAGAAAAATAAGGATGTATTTTAGCAGTATAAAGCTGCCACAGTCACATGTGGCAGTGCAGTTTTACTCACCCTGCCCAGCTCCTTGTCCTCCAAAGCCAAGACCCCAGTGCTCTCTGTGAAGAGCTTCACTTTGACTGAAGGCAGAGGGTGAGTAGTGGTAAAGTCCCCCTGAGTCCCCCACCTGAAAGACATTGAAAGAAATAAACCTTCTTCCATAGGCCTGATGAAGCTCATAAACATGAGGTGTGCCTGTCAGCTGAAATGAATGGCCTTTACTGATAACACACTGGGTTAAGCTCTCTAGACTTCCGGCTGGAACACCGTCAAGATGGCCGCGTAGTGAGAGAGCTCCCAACTGAACAGGAGAAATTAGCGAAATTCCCCCAGACAGATGGCTGAGAATTTTTAAAGAAATACACAGATAAAGGGGGTAAGATTCAAGCCACCACTTTGAGCCATAAAGACCATCCGAAGACAAGGGGTGAGGAAAACGAAGCACGGCAACACTAAGAACTAACAACGAGGCACAGCGCGCAGAAATGGCTAACTTCGACGTGATCGTGCAAGAGTTAAGGGGATTTGAGAATTGAGAAGGCGGAGGAGAGGATTCAAAACACGGAAGAAGTCATCGCTGCTATGCTCAAACTGCACACGAAACTGGAGGAGAAATTACTGGATTTGGAAAGCTGCTCCAGACGTGAGAGTATGAGAATCTATGGAGTGCCCGAGGGAGCCGAAAAGGGCTCGACAACGATCATTTCATTTGTAGAGAACCTTCTCCGCGAGGGTCTGGAGTTAAACGAAGAAATGCCTGATCTTCAGATTGAAAGAACCCACCGATGGATGGGACAGCCGCCACCGGACGACGCACCGCCGCGCTCCATCATAATTAAATTCCTAAGCTACAAAACAAAAGAGACATTGCTCCGCAAGGCATGGCAGGGGAAGGGATTCACCTGGCGAGAAAATCATATAAATTTGGACCATGACTACCCGCCCGTAATACTCAAGAAAAGAAGGGAATATTCAGAGATCCGCAAAGTGCTGAAAGAAAATGAAGTGCCATTTCAGACCCTCTTTCCTGCCAGGCTGCGCGTGAGACACGAAGATGGAACCAAACCTACGACACTATAGAGGAGGCATCTGATGACCTACTGAGAAGATGATACGCCGTGACAACCATCAAACCGGCGGAGATGCTCAAGGAGCAGGTGCAGTGACTGACGTGGACGAGAGTGGAGAGACGAGCGACGAAGGGTGCATGTAAAGCTGGGCGAGACTCGAACTACAAGGAGAAGCTCCGAACCTTCAGGAGAGTACCACCGGGTCCCTTGAGGTCCTAAAGAATTCAACCCACGACCGAAGACGGTGATCTAAACTAGGGATGCACATTTTAAATTTTTTTTTATGACCGATAACCGACGCCCTTTAACCGATTAATAACCCTTAACCGATAAGATTTAAATGCCCTGTTGAGTGGTTACATGCTGCCACTCCGCCATTCCGCCATTCCGACATACCACCGATTAGACATATCACCATTCCGAAATACCGCTATTCCGACACGCTATTCCGACACAATTGTGTGTTCTAATTAATTTCCAAAATAAAGTTTTAGCTTCTGAAATCTGATTTTTAAACAGTTCTGATGGAGCTTAATGTTTATCTGGATGATGTGGCTTCATACCGAACCATTTCACTGTAAATCTGGATGACCCGCGGCGTGTCTGGAGATAAAAAATAATATTCAATGTAATGCTGGTTTTGTGCCACATGCGTAAATGCGCACAAAAATACACACCCTCCCCTACTGTACAACATGAAGGCAACTGGAATTAATCAGTGACTTAAGGTGTCATCTGCAGCGCCGTCATTGATATCTGTAATATTAATGTTGCATATGATGCCAGCGTGCATGAAGACGCACGGGCTGTGTGGAGAGCTCCGCTCCAGCTGGCTGCTGTGACAGGTCACTGACACTGTATTTCTGTTTACAGTCAGTGATCCCTTTTCAGACATCAATCTGACATGTTTCAGACTAGCCCGAGTTACATTAAGACGCGTAGGCATATTATGATATTTACAGTCTCAGGAGATTTTAATAATAGATTATTAAGTTGGTTTGCGAGGTTGTGGAGTCCATCTGCTTTTAAATCACGTAAAAATCTGAGGCTTTGATGTCTGCCGTTTTCATTATTTGACCTCTGTGTTTTAATGTGGATATGCACTGTTGTAGGCTTGTAAAGGAATTGTCGGAATGACGAGATGCTTTGTTTTTTTCTTATATACCGTCATTCCTACCATAGGACGCAAAAATTGTCAGAATGATGGGACGTTTGAAAGAAATTTAAGTGTTGCCATTTGGACAATTGGGGGTCCTTGTCGGAGTGGAGGGATGTCGGAATGGTGGTTGCCTCCCCTATTTATTTTTAGAGTGTCTGTGACCCATTCAAAAGTGTCGTGACAAAACAAAATTCTTATGGGCTTTATTTATTTATTTTTAAATGTGCAAAAACAGCCAAATAAACATCAACCAAATGAACAAAAACAACAAAATATTAGGATTTTTCTCATCTCAAACACCTGCAGCACTGCTGAACAGAATTAAACATAGAGAGAGAAAAAGGACAGCGTTGTAAACGATTCAAAACAGATTGAAATTTGTTTAACTTCAAATAGCCGAGTTGTCATACTTTCTAATGAACAAAAACAACACCCTGTTAATCAAACAGTGCCGTGCAGCATACAGTTATATCTATCTATAATGGCACGAAGTCCTCCCGTGTAACCAAGGAAATAAGTCTGACCTGTGTGTCAAAATATTTTAAATAAAATAAATAGCCATAGCCACCAGAAAAAATATAAATATAGCAATAGCCACCAGAAAAAAAAAAAACTTACATACACATGAATCCACTCGGTACTACAAAAAAACTCTCCTTTTTTAATGAGCTTTTCAGCCCTCAAAATAAAATAAATGGGCGAGGCCAACCCCAGTCTTCTCTTGCCACAGCGGATTTGTTTTCCTTTTACCGGTTTTTATTAAGAAAAAGCAGCATGTTGACATCCTCTGGGGTCAGCCTGGTGTGCAGCCTGTTGACTGTGAGACCCGCAGCGGAGAATATGTGCTCAGATGGGACCGATGTCCCAGGAATACACAGGTAGCGCCGGGCCAGTATGGCCAGCCTCGGGAAGCGCGTCTGTTGGATTTTCCACCACTCAAGGGGGTCAGTGTCCAGTGATGGAAGATTGTCTCTCATGTAGGTGTCCACCTCTGCTTCTGGATCATCTCCTTGTTTAGGAGAGCTGTAGTCATCTCCCAGGAGCAACGTCATGGCACTGTCCTGGCGGCGCCGGACTCCAGCCTGGGCAGAAGGCACCGCTGTGTCTTCATTCTCCGCGGCAGCACAACTTGCCCCGTCTTCACCTGCAGCAACAGGCTCATCTTCATCATTTCCAGCGGTTGCTGCTATGTTAGCACAGAGTTCAAGTACTTCTGCTTTTGTGGCTTCTTTTTCCCCTGAAGAAAAAAACCTGAGATGTTTATGCCGTGGATCCAGGACCGAGGCGATTAGTGCTGGTTTGGTCACCAACTCGTCCGTCCCCACCTGTGGTGAAAAATATAATCAATGACCTTTTTAATTCATAACAAAACATTGCGTAATAACAATAACAATAATAATAATAATACTTAGCTCACCCCCATGCGGTCACACAAGGACTGTCGCACCTTCGCCTTGAACTCTTTAACTCTCGGGCTGTCATCTTCAGTGCTGATCAGGTGTTTGTTGATAAGGCTGAAGGTGATGGGATAAATGTTCGAAACTGACACCTCCTTTTCTGTGGACATGACAGTGGTCGCACATTTCAGCATCTCCAACACTGGCAAAATCTCCTCCGTTTTCTGCCAGTGTTCATCTCTGATCTCCACCCAGATAGCAAACTATGGGTGAATCAATGTTGAATCTATGTTGAGACCTAACGTCGAAATTATACAGAAAGCGCAAGGTTGATAAAATGTTGAGACAACACTTGCTTTTCAACCATAAATCACACTTTACCCAGATAGCAAAAGATGTTAAATCAATGTTGAATTAGTGTTAAGAAGGTTGAATTGTGGTTACGGTTGAAGACTGATGGTTGGATCAACGTTGATTCAACAACATTTTGTCAACACTGAAGTTTGTGTTTAAAAGATACCATTGAATCTACATTGTATTTTGGTTTAATTAAAATGTTTGACAGGTCAATGTTTAATTAATGTTGAATCTATGTTTGCAAACATGTAACCTATGTAAGCAAACGTTGACTCAACATTTTATCAACCTTGCGCTTTCTGTATAATTTCGACGTTAGGTCTCAACATAGATTCAACATTGATTCACCCATAGTTTGCTATCTGGGCAGGGTTCTTGCTTCTTGCAATTTTGTAACTGCTCGGTCGGACAGAACAGCTGTCACTGCCCAGCGTTGTTCAAGCAGTTGTGCCATCATGTCACACACAGAGTTCCATCTCGTTTTACATGACTGGATAAGCTGGTGCTTCAGAAGTTGCATTTGGTCCTGTTTGGCCTCCAGTGCCTTGCATGCAGGTGTGCTGTGGTTGAAGTGCCTGACAAGCCGCCCCGCTGCAACAATAACACGATGCACAAACACGTTAAATCCGTCATTTACCGCCAGCTGCAGTGTATGTGCAAAACAGGGGATCGAGTCCCAGCTGACCCGTCCGGGAGAGTTGGCTGCCACGATGTTGCGCGCGTTGTCGTGGACGCATGCGGACACTTTCCCACTAAGTCCCCACGTCTCTGTGACAGGTTAAAAAATCGATTTAGAAAAGATTAGAAATGGTTAAGGTATTAAAAGTGTATTATACACAGGTTTAAAAGCTGAAAGCAGAGTTTATGATGAGTCAATTATCAGTTAAAAACAAGTTAAAAAGGATCTATTATCCATAATTATTTCGTTTACATGATTGTTACATTTAAAATGGTAAAACTGTACTAAAGATATAGAAACTATTTACATATTTACAAATGATTTAGAGGTTGATGATACATGATCGATTGCTTTGGTCTGGAGTTGTGTTCCTGCCTGCACTGTTTTAGCTCTGTGCTTTTTTGAATAAAACAAAATGGAGAAAGGACGCACGTCTCGTCTCTCTCTTAAGTTTTAGGAAAAAGTTCCACCAACCTCTCCCAAAATCGCGGAGCAGAGGGTACAACATTTGGAGGCACCGCTGGGATATTTAGTGAGTGAAAAATCCACCAGAAGTAAGTGGGAGCTCAAGCTGAATATCCCTATCGAACCCTAGCATGCCAAGCTAGCATCGGAGACACGACGCACCTCAGGCATTCACCGCAGCTCTGTCAGCACGTGCAGCAGGTTGTATCTACTAGTGAGCACAGCCACCACTAGAGGACACCACCTTATCACAAAGCTAACAGAAGCCAAGTTGAACTGTTTTGTGTCAAATTCTCTGATGAAAATGGAGTCAGAGCTGGAGAAAGTGCAGCTCGAAGTTACAGGAGCTTTATATGGACTGGATATTGAACAACTGCTAAAGATTTGCAACGAATTAAACATATCTGGACTTGAAAATGAGAAGCTTGAAGAAAAAACTCGAGGCCAGCTAATCACTTTTATCGTGAGCTATGTGGGAAGAGATGAGTTAGCTGAGCTTGAAGACGAGGGGATTTCTGATTTGCTCAGTATCAAAGACTTGATTGAAAGTTTAAAGATGCCAGAGTTAGAGCTATCAGGTGAAGATAAAGAGAGAGAAGACCTACAGAAAGAGGTAAATGTCCTACGAAGTACACTACAAGCTAAAGAAGAAGCAATGAGTCAGCTAATGAGTAAGAAAGTGAGCCTTCAAAACACACCAATAAAAAGAAGAGTGCCAATGCCCCAAGAAAATGCCATGTGGCGCAAAGACTTTAAGATATCAGGCCAAATAGGTGAGCCAGGACAAAAGGACAAGCTCACATTTTCAAGTTTGGCCAGGCAGATTGAAAGTGGGCACAGTAAGGGCTACCAAGAGGACGAAATAATTGACGCAGTGATTCGTGCCATTACACCAGGTTTGCAGCTTAGAAGTTACCTGGAAGGCAAAAGTGATCTGACTCTTCCCGCCCTGCGGAGAATCCTAAGGTCTCACTATCGGGAGAGAGGGGCTACTGAACTGTATAAGCAGCTTTCATCTGAGGTACAGAGCAGTAAAGAAACGCCGCAAAACTTCCTTCTGAGAGCTATGGACCTTCGTCAAAAGATTCTCTTTGCATCTCAGGAGGCTGAGTCAGGTTTAAAATATGATCCCGCCCTGGTTCAAAGTTTATTCCTGCACACCATCTTAACAGGTTTGCAAAGTGACAATGTAAAGAATGACATGCAGCCCTACCTTCTTCAGCCCGCCACCTCTGATGAAGTTTTGCTTGAGAAAGTAAATGTAGCATGTGCAAATGAAAAAGAACGACAAGACAAGAAGAAACAGACTGTTCCCCAGCGAACCACCGCTGTGCATGCTGTCCAGCCCAGTGACACCCCGGCACCTGTTGAGAAAAAGACTGTCCAGAAACAAAACCCAGCTGTCTCAACATCTGATCTGCTGTCAGAGATTAAAGAGATGCGGTCGGGGATGGTGCTGTTAGAGGACCTGCGAGCGGAAGTGTCCCAAATCAGAGAGTCCATGCAAAAGTCTACAACCACGACACAACTCACCAGCGGAGGACCTGAGGACCACTACCCAGCGCAGATCTTCACATCATGTCCACCATACCAACTGGATCCAACTGCTCAGCACAACTACCCACAGCGGGCCCCTCCGGCCTTCCAGCAGCACTCCCGAGCAGCTCTTCAGCCATACCACCCAGAACCTGGCTTTGCATCGATGAGAGGCACTGCACAGTTCCAGCAGCGCTTCGCCCCTCAGCGTTTCTACACGCCCCGGCCACAGCAAAGGTGTTTTATTTGTATTCAAACAGGTGAAGAGTTTTGTCAGCACTGTTTTAGGTGTGGGAGCAGTGAGCATTTTCGAGCTGGCTGTAAAGCACCAAGGCCAGTTAAATCAGCAAAAGGTAACTCTTTAAACTAGGGGAGGTCACTCCAACGGGACATGGTGTGACCAGTGACATTAAAAGGTCCCTGTGTTGTTACCGTTGTGCTATACAAGGTGAAATTCAAAGTTTCAAATGTTGTTCTGTGTGTAAGAGCGCCCTCTACTGTTCCAAAAAGTGCCAAGGGGAACACTGGCCCATACACAAAACTAAATGTAAGCCCTACTCTTGTGGTAGTATTCAGAAGGGAAATAGGAGGTTTTCTGTGAAACAAGTCAAAAGTAAGATGTGTGAAAAAGACAAAATACCTTCAGTCAGGCAGTTAGTGGGAAGTAAATGTCTCATTAGATGCTTTTTGGGTAAAAACAAGGTTGAAGCACTTTGGGACTCTGGTTCACAGGTTTGTGCTATTGATGAGTCATGGAAGAACATTAACTTACCTGAGGTACGACTGAGAAATGTGAGTGAGATTATTGACCCAAACGAACCCCTTCAACTTGAAGCAGCTAATGGTACAGACATGCCATTTGTGGGATGGGTTGAGATACCATTTAAACTTACTGCTAGTGACTCTGAGTTACTCATACCGGTTCTTGTGCTTAAAGGTAACCAACAGCAGTGTCCAATTATTGGGTTCAATGTTATCGAGCACTTGGTATCAGAAAGTATGAGGGATGAAACTAACTCAGGTGAAAAAGAGAAACTTTTGAAAGCAGTAAAATTAGCTTTTCCACAACTAAAGAAGAACAAAGCTACAACTTTCATAAAAGCAGTTAGTGTGGGACAAGCACATGAGTACAATGTGAAAACAAGAAACGAGAGAGTGACTGTACCTAGCCAGAGTTCAGTGTTTATTGAATGTAGGGTACAGGCTAAGCCATTTAAAGAGGACATTACACTGATTTTTGAACCTTTTGAAAACCCACAATGGTCAGATGGGTTAGAATTTTGTGACACGCTGGTTTCGGTGAAAGCAGGGTTCGCTCCAAAGATAACTGTAAGTGTGCAGAACCCTACCAACCATGACATTACATTATCAGGGAGAACCACTATTGGTACTGTGCAGTCAGTGGGGTCTGTCTATCCTGCTAACATCTTCAGTAAAGACCTTCTGTCTGCGGCCATCAACAAGATCAATGTCCAGGAGGCTTCAGGATGCACTCCCACAAGTGAGCAATGGGACCCTCCTGTGGACTTGTCTCATCTGGATGAAAATAAAAGAAAGACAATTCAGCAGATGTTAAGAGAGGAATCCGCATCCTTTTCAAAAACTGACAATGACATTGGGTGTGTGAAGAATCTGCAAATGGACATTTTGCTAAAGGACACTGAGCCAGTTTCGAAAACATATCTTTCTGTACCAAAGCCACTGTACAGGGAGATGAAGGACTACTTACAGGACTTGATAGCACAGGGATGGGTGGAAAAGTCTACTTCCTCTTATTCATCTCCTGTTGTCTGTGTAAGAAAGAAGGACGGTTCGCTACGTTTATGTATTGATTACAGGGAGCTGAATCGTAAGACACACCCAGATCGACACCCCATACCCCGGGTACAGGACGTGATGGACAGCCTGGGGGGGAACACAATTTTTTCATTACTGGACCAGGGTAAGGCGTATCACCAGGGGTTCGTGTCCAAGGAGAGCAGACATCTAACCGCCTTTGTGACCCCCTGGGGCCTTTACGAATGGATAAGGATTCCTTTCGGCCTCATGAATGCGCCAGCTGCGTTCCAGCGGGGTATGGAGCAATGCCTAGAAGGACTGCGGGACGAGATATGCGTTCCTTATCTCGATGACATTCTTGTGTTTAGCAGGACTTTTGAGGACCACGTTGAGGACGTCAGGAGAGTTTTAAAGCGTCTTAGAGGCAATGGAATAAAACTCAAACCCCGAAAATGTGACCTTTTCAAACCAGAAGTGAGGTATCTCGGCAGGATTGTTTCTGCTGAAGGAAGCAAAATGGACCCGGCAGATACAGCTGCAGTGAGAGCCCTGAAAGACAAGCAGCCAGGTACTGTTGGTGAGCTCAGAGCAATACTAGGACTTTTAAGCTACTACAGGCAGTACATCAAAGATTTCTCTCGTATTGCTAGTCCCTTGTATGACTTGCTTAAAGCTCCTTTGAAAACAGAGACTCAGTCGAGAATAAGGAAAAAGACAATGAAACAGAACAACAATGTGCCCTCAAGTACCCCTATTCAGTGGAGTGATGCACAACAGTCAGTCTTAGAGCAGTTGATAGACTGTTTAGTTCAGCCTCCTGTTCTAGGTTTTCCAGACTTTACACAACCCTTCGTTTTACATACAGATGCCTCGAACCAAGGTCTAGGAGCTGTATTGTATCAGAGACAGAATGGCAAACTCCGTGTTATAGCATATGGGTCTAGAACTCTAACCGCAGCTGAGAAAAACTACAACTTACACTCAGGCAAGTTAGAATTTCTAGCTCTTAAATGGGCTATTACGGATAAGTTTCGTGATTACTTGTACTATGCACCATTTTTCACTGTGTTTAGTGACAACAATCCGCTTACTTATGTTTTGTCTACAGCTAAGTTAAATGCAACAGGATGTAGATGGGTTGCAGAACTTGCTGATTTCCATTTCACAGTGAAGTATCGTCCTGGTAGAGAGAATATAGATGCAGACAGTCTGTCTAGGATGCCTTTAGACATGGAAACTTATATGGAGAAGTGTTCAAAAGAAATGTCATATGATGCCATTAGTGCAACAACACAGGCAATTGACCATCAAGATGAATCTAGCGCAGCTTGGTCTATGGGTATTTCAGCTAAGAGTGCCACAGTGTCAGTGAGCATGCCCATAGCTCCACTTACTGTAGGACAGATCAAACAAGACCAAGAAACTGATCCTATTATTGGACAGATTGTGAAATATAAATTGACAGAGACAAAACCATCAGGTTCAGAACTTAAACAGCTTAATCAACAAGTTGTGTGTCTTTTGAGAGAGTGGGACAAGTTACAGTTTAATGACAAAGGTGTTTTATACAGACAAACAAAAACCAGAAAACAGCTTGTTCTACCTGGGAAGCATAGGTCAACAGTGTTAAAAGAACTACATGATGAGATGGGTCACCATGGTGTAGATAGAACCACTTCTTTGATAAGGGATCGTTTTTACTGGCCCTTCATGCAAAAAGAAATCGAAGACTATGTACTGAGAAAGTGTGTGTGTCTTAAGAACAAGAAACCAAGCCGCGAGACAAGAGCACCGCTCACAAACATTGTTACTACTCAGCCTTTTGAGCTTGTTTCTGTTGATTTTTTACATTTAGACAAATGTAAGGGCGGCTACGAGTATGTACTTGTTCTTGTCGATCATTTTACACGTTTTGCCCAGGTTTATGCTACCACAAACAAGTCTGGTAAAACAGCAGCAGACAAAATCTTTAATGACTACGCTTTAAAGTATGGATTCCCCCAGAGACTTCACCATGACCAGGGTGGGGAATTCCAGAACCAGCTTTTTGCCCAACTAAAAGAGTATTGTGGAGTAGCAGGCTCAAGGACAACACCATATCATCCAATGGGAAACGGACAATGTGAGCGGTTTAACCGGACTTTGATTCAGATGTTGAAAACACTCACTGAGAAACAGAAGAGTAACTGGAAAGACTCCTTAAACAAACTGGTTTATGCTTACAATGCAACGAAAAGTGAAGTGACAGGATTTTCCCCTTTTTACTTACTTTATGGACGGTCACCACGGTTACCAGTGGACATGTTATTCAGCTTATCCTCAAATGATGATCAAGGCGATGGTAACCATCAGAGCTACATGCAAAAGTGGAAAGAGGGTATGAAAGATGCATATGAGACCACACGAGAGAATGTAAACAAAGCTGGTGTTCGAAGTAAGCGACTTTATGACAGTAAGCTGAAGTATTCTACCCTGTTGCCCGGTGATCGTGTTTTAGTAAGGAACTTGACTCCACGCGGAGGTCCTGGCAAACTGAGAAGCCACTGGGAAGATGTTGTACATACAGTGGTTCGTCAAGTGAGCAAGGACATTCCTGTGTATGAACTGAAACCTGAGCGAGGCAAGGGCAGATCCAGAACTTTACATCGTAACCTTCTTCTGCCATGTGACCATTTGCCCTTAGAGACTTCTTTGCAGCCTCGTCCAAAGAAAAGGACTTTTACTAGATCAGCTGAGGCGCCAGAGATCCACTCAGATGAGAACGACGACGATGACGAGTGTTATCCAGTGCTACGCCGCCTAAACACTCGGCCCGATTCACCACAGCCTGAAAGGACCACAGAACCGACTCACCAGGAGGAAAACCAACCTGAAGAGGTGTTGCTGGAGTGCGGGCCTGAAGCTGCAGATGTTAACCAGCCAGAGGATGATGTTGATCAGGTAGAAGACCAGCCTGTGGAGGTGAGCCTTCCTTCTCCTCGCCCACCTGCTTCTCCTGCCCACTGTGATTCTAATGAAGAAGTGCCTCTGAGACCAAGACGTGAATCCAGAAAGCCAAAAGTTTTCACTTATGATAAACTGGGTACACCTGCATGTTATAATATTCAGACTTTACCTTATTATCCAGATCAGAGAATGCCATGGGTCTACTATGTTCATCCTTATTCTTTCCCAGAGTTCTAT
The DNA here is from genome assembly GCF_021347895.1 of Acanthochromis polyacanthus. Classification (NCBI taxonomy): domain Eukaryota; kingdom Metazoa; phylum Chordata; class Actinopteri; family Pomacentridae; genus Acanthochromis; species Acanthochromis polyacanthus. Next base: position 26,319,805 of record NC_067120.1, read on the forward strand.
GCACAATATTGATATGGGTAATCACATATCTAGCTGAATTTGAGTAAATGTGGTTTCATTAGACTCGCGCTGAAAGATTTAATTAGAAGTCATAACGTCATTCAAACTGTGTTTACGGTGAGACAATGGTGACTTGAAGGAAAAGAACAAAATTTGGTTCATACCAGTATACAAAATATGCATTTACTTTTGAAACGGACACTTTACACTTGAGACTGTGCATGAGTTTTTACTCAAAGAAACAGGATGTATGAAAAGAGTTCCAGTCTGTAAACATTTGCAAATGAGTGAGTTTGAATATGCACTTAACTAGTATTTTGCACTTTGATAGTGGTATTATACCCAGGAATTCATGTGTCCTGATGTTGGGGACAACATCTATTTTGAGGGGGAGTATGTGACAGGTTAAAAAATCGATTTAGAAAAGATTAGAAATGGTTAAGGTATTAAAAGTGTATTATACACAGGTTTAAAAGCTGAAAGCAGAGTTTATGATGAGTCAATTATCAGTTAAAAACAAGTTAAAAAGGATCTATTATCCATAATTATTTCGTTTACATGATTGTTACATTTAAAATGGTAAAACTGTACTAAAGATATAGAAACTATTTACATATTTACAAATGATTTAGAGGTTGATGATACATGATCGATTGCTTTGGTCTGGAGTTGTGTTCCTGCCTGCACTGTTTTAGCTCTGTGCTTTTTTGAATAAAACAAAATGGAGAAAGGACGCACGTCTCGTCTCTCTCTTAAGTTTTAGGAAAAAGTTCCACCAACCTCTCCCAAAATCGCGGAGCAGAGGGTACAACATCTCCACTGCATCAACCTGTTTAGCTGCGAGGTTATCAGCTGTGTGTCTACCTGGCATGCTCTGTGTTAACAGGACAGCAGAATTAACTTTCCAGTACTCATCGATATAGTGACATGTAATTGTCACGTAGCTCTCTGTTGTGAGCGCGGTCCAGCAGTCCGTTGTAATAGCCACGAACTTAGTACTTGCAAGTCGCGTTTTCAGTTCTTTTTTGCTCTCCTCAAAACGAGCCTCTAATCGTCGGGTAATGGTCGGTCTTGATGGAATTTGGTAATTAGGCTCGATATAGCCCATTAGCTCCTGGAACCCTTCACCACTGACCACACTGATAGGCAAAATGTCTTTTTCCACCATTGAACAGATTTTTTCCGTTATTGTCTCAGACCGCTGCACGTCACACTTTCTCCCGGCCATCATGGAGGGCAAAGTTAGCTGTGATGGTCCTCCATCGTCTGATCCTGGATGCTTGTTTCTTAAGTGGTACTGCATTGTACTCGTACTGCTGGAGTATTTCAGTGCTGTACCGCATAATTTGCAAATGACCTCCTCCCCTTTCCGGTCGAAATTGTCCCACACAGAACTCCTTTTTGCTCTCTTCATCTTCGCTGTAAACTGGGCTGTGGTGGAAAGCATGTGATGGCATGTGTTGCACCTGTCGACATGCCCCCATGAGTTGATTGACTTACGTAACTAAAAAACAAAATTAACCGATAGTATTAATCGGTCAAAGTTCCTCTTATCGGTTAACGGTTAACCATGTGCATCCCTAATCTAAACGGTGACTTTTTCTGTTTACATAGCGATTGAGCTTAGTGGTGGAGATGTACTATTTCTAGACTGTTCTACTTGGGATCTATTTTTCTTTTTCCTTCTGCAATGCGACTGCCACAGGTAAGGGCCTCTCCCTTCACTCAGAAGAGGGAGATTCTTCCCTTCAGGTCTCCAAGCGAAACTCAACAGGGTCAGGTTAATAGACCCCTGCATAGGAAGCCACACGGACAACAGTAGTTTAATATGATGTTCTTAGACATGTTTATTGTTCACCCCCTGCTGGTTCCCGGAGGGAAAGGGGAAGCGCACCAGTTTTTTGAGTATGATGGATATGATTGTAACTTAGATGCAAAACAGCTATTTAAAAACAGCTTCATTTAATATAAATGGTGTACTCAGTCCAGTTAAGAGAGGGAAAACATTATCAAAATTAAAAAAGGACAAAATCCAAGTGGCATTTTTACAAGAGACACACCTTAATGATTCAGAACATGCTAAACTGAATAGATCAGGATTTAAACATGTTTATTTTTCTTCCTATGGATCCGGGAGGTGGAGAGGAGTTGCCACTTTGATATCTGGTGCTGTAAATTTTGAATATATAACTGAACATAAGGATGAGGATGGGAGATTTGTAATGGTTATAGGCAAAATAGAAGGAATTCTGATAAGTGTCCTCAATGTTTATGTCCCTCCTGGAAGTGACTTGTCCTTATATAAGCATATTGTGGATATGATGACAACAAAAAGCCAAGGGATTCTAATTTGTGGCGGTGATTTTAACATTCGATTAAATCCAAAACTTGACTCATCAAATGGGAAATCCGTTACAAGAAGCATCAGCAGAAAGCTAAATACTTATTTACACGAGGTTGGGATTGTAGACGTGTGGAGAGAATCGAACCCGACGAGTCGAGACTACTCTCATTACTCATCTACTCACAATGTCTACTCACGAATAGACTACTTTTTTATGCTTAAAGGAGATTTCTTTAGGGTGAACAACTGCGAAATAGGACCCAACACAATTTCAGATCATGGACCCATTTATATGTCAATCCATTTAAACAATAAGAGAAAGTCCACTCTCTGGAGGTTGAACTCTAACATCTTGAATAACCAAGGTATTAAAGAAAACATGAAGAGTGAAATTACAATGTATCTGGAAAATAATGATAATGAAGAAGTGACTCCACCTATTCTTTGGGATGCACTGAAAGCAGTAATGAGGGGAAAAATAATAGCTATTTCTTCATATGAGAAAAGAATGAGAGAACAAAAACTTAAAATTTTAGAGAAGGAATTGAAGAGATTTCGGAACGACCATGCAAAATCCCCCAAAGAAGACAGTAAATGTATGATTATAAAATTTAAAAAAGAAATAGACGAAATAAATACAGAGGAAATTAAGAAAAAACAGATTTTTACAAAACAACAATACTATGAAGTAGGTGGAAAATCACTAAAACTTCTATCGTATAGGTTAAGAAAACAACAAGCAGATAGAACCATACACAAAATAAGAAACTCCGCAACAAAAGAAATAGAATCTTGTCAGGAGAAAATTAAGCATTGCTTTCTAAAATATTACAAAGCATTATATTCTGAACCACAGCTGAGCAACGACAGCCAAGTTGATGCCTTTCTGGCCCAGATAAACCTTCCAAAGGTTACTGATGATCAAAATGAAAAACTAATATCAAAAATAACCAAAGAAGAAATTCAATTAGCAATCAAGAAAAATGAAAGGGGGAAAGTCGCCAGGGACAGACGGCTATACCACAGAATGGTACAAAACTATGCAGAATCAATTAATGCTGACATTACTAAAAACTTTCAACTGGATTTTGGAAAACAAAAACATCCCCCCCCTCATGGAGGGAAGCAGTGATGTCAGTCATACCTAAGGAGGGGAAAGATAAGCTTCTGTGCGCGAACTACCGCCCAGTAAGTCTCCTAAATAATGACTATAAATTATTCACGTCCATCTTAACTAAAAGAATAGAACAGATTCTACCAGTATTAATACACAAAGATCAAACTGGCTTTGCTAGACAAAGACAGACCCAAGACAGTGTCAGAAAAACACTGCATGTGATGAGACATGTCTCACAACACAAATTGGAGACACTAATATTCAGTCTAGATGCAGAGAAGGCGTTCGACTCGGTGAGGTGGTCTTGTCTCTACAAAGTACTTTCAAAATTTGGCTTTCATCAGAGTATAATAAACACATTTGCAGCACTATATAACAAACCAACTGCTAGAATCAAAATAAATGGTGATTTGACCAACTCATTTATTTTAGAAAGAGGAACTAGACAAGGCTGTTGTGCATCACCACTTCTCTTTGCCCTTTATATAGAACCTATGAGTCAATTAATAAGGCAAAGACCAGAAATACAAGGGGTATTAATGCCATCAGGGGAACAGAAATTAGCTCTGTTTGCCGATGATTTATTGATAAGTCTAACACAGCCTACACAGACGCTTCCTAAGTTGATGGGACTGTTAGAGGAATTTGGTTCTATGTCTGGCTATAAAATTAACGTAAACAAAACTCAAGTACTGGCATTTAACTATAATCCTCCATCCTCAATTAGAACTAAATACAACTGGAAATGGGACGCTGAATCTATTCAATATTTGGGCATCTATTTATCTCGAGACTTTTCAAAATTATATGATATTAATTATGGCCCGTTGATCTCAAAAGTAAATTGAGATATACAAAGATGGAATGTTATTCTCTTTTTGAGTTTAAGCTCCCGCGTAGAGTCAATCAGGATGAATATTTTGCCTCGGATGTTGTACCTTTTCCAGTGTCTGCCAGTCAAAATACCACCTAAACAGTTCTTAGAATGGGATAGATTGATAGCAAGGTATCTGTGGCAGGGGAAAAAAGCCAGAATCAAACTCAACACGCTACAATTAAGAAAAGATAAGGGTGGAATGGGCCTCCCCTGCTTAAAGGAATATTACCATGCAGCTCAACTGAGACCTCTAGTCTCTTTATGTTCACCAGCCTACAATGCAGCATGGAAGGAAATAGAAGGAACAATGATTAACGGAATCCCAACAACAGCTCTACTTAGTGATAATAAACTACAAGTAGAACAGAAGATTCCAGAAGACTCAATCTCAGGCAGTTTCATAAAGTCCTAGCAAGAAATTTTCAATAATTGCAATTTGAGAGATGTATCTAAAATTATGAGGTGGTGTGCCTACGATTCAGATTTCACACCAAATAAAATGGATGGCAGATTTAAACTAGAAAAGCACTCAGAGAGCGCAGACCTCCGCCAAGGATATTGACATTCCCACAGAGAGGAAAACACAGTTATGTTATGAATCACCTTCTTAACCAGTTGAGCTATCTGGACACCTTGTTCCAATTTGTTGGATGACATACTAACCTATGATGTTTTTGTCATATTTTGGACCACATACTAAAACATACTAAAAAATTCAAAGTGATCCAGAATCCAGGATCCTTTCCGGATTGCCACCAAAATTAAATCAGCTCTTCCTCTTACCATAGTCTATATCCCCTCAAAATTTCATCTGAATCTGAGCAGGCGTTTTTGAGTTATCTTGCTAACAGACAGACAGACACACAAACCCGGGTGTCAAATCCTCCTTGGCGGAGGTAAAAATATGGATCTCAAAAGGTTTGACGACTTACTTTTCATTTACCCACAAAGGGATCTTTAAAAGTTTTGAGTCCCGACAAAAGGATAATGGTTTGGGAAAGGATGATTTTTTTAGGTCCCTACAAGTGAGACATTTTAACAAAAATCTTAAAGGAAAGAAGGTATTTTTTTTATCATTAATTAAACCCAGATCAGACATCAAAATAATCTCCAAATTATATAATGGCATATTGACATCAAAAGAAGAGAACACAGATTATATAAAGAAGAAATGGGAGAAAGGAATACAGATAAAGATAACACAGGAGAGTTGGGAGAAAATATGCCAGGTTCAATGGGTTTCAACTGGTTCAGACATTTGGAGGGAATTCTGTTGGAAAAATATTACTAGATTTTTCATTACGCCCTTTCAGAAACGTTATCAGGGTAATGGAGACGCCTGCTGGAGACTTTGTGGAACTACTGGAGTAAAACCATTTCCATATCTTTTGGGACTGTAAGACAATAAGATGCTACTGGATAGAGATCCACAAACATATTCAAAATGTATTCAATGTAACTTTCCTTTCAATTGTGAAAATTTGGGTTTGGGGAATATTTTGCTAGAAACATGGAACAGTGAAGACAAAAAACTATTGACTATACTTTTGGCAGCCAGTAAGAAATCTGTCACGAGAAAATGGTTGAGAGTAGAACCACCCACCATGGATGACTGGATTGATGTTGTGTATGAAATATATGTCATGGAAAAAAATATGTTACTCTCTTAAGGTTGAAAAAGAAAAGTTTTATAGAATCTGGTCCAAATGGACTGGGTATGTAAAACCAATCAGATCTGAATTTACTTGAATAAGCTTTTGTTCTGTCCAAACCTGTCCACTTTCCTTTTATGTATATTTGGATATTTCAAAATGGTGTGCTCCCTAATTTTGTTCTGTTTTCTAATTGTTTTTCAACAAAATAAGTGTTAGTCCGAGGAAAAACAAAAAACTAGAAAGGCTATATGGAAAATTCCTGTGAACGGTATATTTTCAACTTTTTTTTTCTTCTTCTATCTGTTCTTGAACATCTAAGTCTGTAAGATGTATTTGATGGAAACTTGCCTTTCTAAATAAAAAGATAATTTCAAAAAAAAAAAAAAGCTCTCTGTAGTGCCTACCTTTTGTGCTTTTAGGTATTAGCCACATCTAACTGCATATTGACTGTTTTCAGTCATGTCATACCTGTGGAAAACTCCTGCAGAACATTTTCTGTTTCTATCTATACATCAAAAACAAAGGGAGGTTTTTATTGTGAAGCAACCATTGGAATTACAATGTGGTCAGAGTCAAAGTTAGAGATGTTATGTCAGCAGTTCTACTCTTCAGAACTAACTTGTTTACTCAACAGGATATTAGTCTACTCTGTTATTGCCATTACTTCGCAAGGGAACGCGGCTGAGTTATGGGGTTAAGGTTAGGGTCTCTGAGTGCTTTTCTTATTTGTAAATACTGCAGAGTGGAACAGTACAAGATGTAAGAGTTACACTGAACTGTTAAGTTGATACTGCAGGCAACAAATGTTAGTCATCATGGGAAAGAAAAAAATCAGCACTTGTAACATCCTGCTACTTTTTAATAATCAGGAGCAGGATTGTGCTGCAAAATCTTTTGTGCATTTGGCCATTTTTAGTGCCACCAGTTCTGGATTTGAAGTCTAGATCAGGGGTCGGCAACCTTTAACACTCAAAGAGCCATTTCGACCCGTTTCCCACAGAAAACACGGGGAGCCGCAAAATCCTTTTGGCATTTAAAATGCAGACAACACTGCATATATCACTTTTTTTACCTCTATGCCCTTGTTAATCAGTCGTGATTAATTAATTACAAAGCCTCGAATTAGATAGATTCATTTTTTTAATTGTGTCCTACCACTAATCTTTATCTTACCTGGTTAATGTCATTTTTGCTCCTGGACCTCATATGTTACGTAATGTTAGCTGGAAATCAATATTTTGCTAATGTCTATTTAACTCGTAAAATCTATTTATCTTAAGCTAATAACTTTTCTCCGGTAAGTCGCTGCCCTATTTTCCAAGACGACACTCCTCTGACTCTCTGACCTGCTGCCTGGATGCTGGACGTGAAATTGAGCCGTGTTCTTGCGAGTAACGTCATATTACCCTATCATGAGTACTTTTGACTCAAAGACAAGACGTGTCTTTCTTGGAGTGGAGCTTTAATATACAGGCTTGCCATTCTTGAGTACAAAACAATGTGAAACTACAGGTGTTGCTTCTCCAGGAGTAAAACAAAAAAAGGCATGAAGCGTGTGGGAATCGGAAGCTCTGTGTTGTCTCTCTGCATCAACTTTGCGCTCTCATGTCACAGGGGAAAACCCCAGCAGCACGTCAAAATAAGAGCGGTAATTTCACAATAAAATTGTCTATATCAAAATGCATTGAAACGCGCCTGAAAGGCAGAACTATTTATTTTCCAAAGTTACAGGGAGCCACAACAGAGGGCTGAAAGAACCGCATGCGGCTCCGGAGCCGCGGGTTGCCGACCCCTGGTCTAGATCAACAGAAATTTTTCACATTTCACATTTCAATCATTGTCTTCGGGATCTGATTTTAAAAAAGAAGTTTCAAATAAACACAGTACTCTGTGCTTTCTTCTAAAATCCAAAATGATTTTAAAAAACAGTGTGGCATATTCTGACATAATTCTGCTTCACTGTTTTTTATCTATAACAAATCATCACACAAAGTTTTAATGTGTTATTTTGAGAGACTGAATTATCTTGATTGGTCCAAGGTAGGGATGGGTAGATTATACCTTAGTGTGTGTATCGGCACATTTCCCAAACTGTGTTGACACTGTGTCGACACTGTTACTGTATAAATGTCGACATCTGCTGTACGAAAAGAGTCATTGCAGGCTGCTTCAATAAAGACTTTTCACTCATTGTGTATTGTTGTGCCTGCTTGAACTTGCACTTTATTGTCAAGACAAATGCCCCATGTGGGACAATAAAGTTTAGCCCGTTAAACTGCAGTGTACCGCCGGCGGTACACTTACTAATTTGCATAGGAATTTAAAGAATGTCCGAAGGCTGCAAACGCGATTATACAATCACTATACGCCGATGGAAAGCTTAGATTCTCATTAATCTGCCGGTATAAACCACTTTCAGATGTGATTACCACAGCGGGTAATATAAACACATTTGTCCGACGAACAACGAATATCCATCCATCCGTTCTCTATACACAGCTTTAACGTACACAGCGCGACTCACATTTCCGGGTTCATTATTACACACAGATGAAAATATTCCACAAAAAACGGCCATAATCCAACCTTGGACATCCAGACGACACAAGCCAGTAAAATATTTTATCCAAAACATTTCCTGAAGTCGGTATATAATCCACGAATCGGTCGTTTTCAAGGAAATGCACCTCACGATGTGCGTCCAATATTCCCTGTATTTCTCATCATATTTTTTATTTACAAATAGAATATTAGCGATTTTTTGTACTGACAATGGCTGGAATTGACTGCAGCTTAAATCATGTTCACAATTCTTTCATCAACTCCTTGCTTCATGGAAGCACTCAGGTTGATCAAAGGGGTGTCATCAGGCGCTTCGTTCTCATGTTGGGTACGGTAATGCCTCAGCATTGTAGAGGTGCTCTGGTTACTGTAGGACAACTCCTGAGAGCAAATCCTACATTTCACCTACAGTCAGAATTACAAATAAATCTGTGTAAGCAATTTCGTTTGAATATAAATTGCAATAACCCCCGAAAATAGTGGAAACAACAACAGGAGGAGCCCTTATTCGCTGTGATAAGATCAAAGTGATCCCACACGACAGAAAACTTCCTCTTCCTTGATTGATTATCCATGATGATATCCACAAACAAGAAACCAACGCAAAGTACACAACAATGTCGGTGCAACACGAGCCACAAACCTGTCGCCTCATTTTCCGCCTTATCAATACGATTTGGCGCTTCCAAGACCAAATGACACAGCAACTGTGTCGGTCACGTGGTTTGCCTTACAGTGATACGCACACTGACACGGGGCTTCACCTTGTGGAGTCAACACGTGTCGAGGCTTCAGTGTCGTTAGACCCATCACTAGTCCAAGGCATACAGTACTTGCCAAATTAAACCAATGTTGGCATTTTATATGTTCCAAAACCCAAAGGGTGAGCTGAGCTTGTAAGATTCAGTTTGAATAGTTTAGGTTCATTCAGGGGTCATTCCATTTGAAATCATCAGGGGTGTTCTACTTGACCATCTCTGATGAAACTGCTAAAACTGTTTATATAATAAACTATAGATACACTATACTGCCAAAAGTATTCGCTCACCTGCCTTAACTCCCATATGAACGTAAGTGACATCCCATTCCTAATCCATAGGGTTTAATATGACGTCAGTCCACCCTTTGCAGCTCTTCTGGGAAGGCTGTCCACAAGGTTTAGAAGAGTGTTTATGGCAATTTTTGACCATTCTTCCAGATGCGCATTTGTGAGGTCAGACACTGATGTTGGACGAGAAGGCCTGACTCTCAGTCTCTGCTCTAATTCATCCCAAAGGTGTTCTATCGGGTTGACGTCAGGACTCAGTGCAGGCCAGTCAAGTTCATCCACACCAGACTCTGTCATCCATGTCTTTATGGACCTTGCTTTGTGCACTGATGCACAGTCATGTTGGAAGAGGAAGGGGCCAGCTCCAAACTGTTCCCACAAAGTTGGGAGCATGGAATTGTCCAAAATGTCTTGGTATGCTGAAGCATTCAGAGTTCCTTTCACTGGAGGGGCCAAGCCCAGCTCCTGAAAAACAAGCTCACACCATAATCCCGTCTCCACCAAACTTTACACTTGGCACAGTGCAGTCCGACAAGTATCGTTCTCCTGGCAAACACCAAACCCAGATGGCCAGATAGAGAAGCTCCATTCGTCACTCCAGAGAACGCGTCTCTACTGCTCTAGAGTCCAGTGGCGGCGTGCTTTAAACCACTGCATCCCACGCTTTGCATTGCACCTGGTGATGTATGGCTTGGATGCGGCTGCTCGGCCATGGAAACCCATTCCATGAAGCTCTCTGCGCACTGTTCTTGAGCTAATCTGAAGGCCACATGAAGTTTGAAGGTATTTCGCTATTGACTATGCAGGAGGTTGGCGACCTCTTGGCACTATGTGCCTCAGCATCCGCTGACCCCGCTCCATCAGTTTACGTGGCCTACCACTTGGTGTCTGAGTTGCTGTCGTTCCCACACACTTCCACTTTCTTATAATATAGCTGACAGTTGACTGTGGAATATTTAGGAGCGAGGAAATGTCACGACTGGATTTGTTGCACAGGTGGCATCCTATCACAGTTCTACGCCGGAATTCACTGAGCTGCTGAGAGTGCATTCTGCTGTTTCCTGTAATAACATCTCATCAGGTTTTAGGCACAGATCCAGAGGCAGCAAACAGTCCCATTAGTGTTGGCTGTTATCAAGAATCACAGAGACTCTAATGGAGCAGAGTGACGCCTTTTGCTCAGGATGATGGAGACTTGGCTGTTAAACATACTGAAAGCCACGTTGCCATGATAATATGTCTTTATGTTAAAATTCATCATGGTAAGTGTGTGTACATGTTCTTTTAAGTGTATGTGTGTGCAGTGCAGCAGGACAAGTGACCCTTTCAGTTGTTGAGGGCAAGAAGCAAAGCTCTGTATTCAGTTTCCCCAGTTTCCAAGGCAACATTGTCACCACACAGTCACAGAAGCACACACACACACTGATTTTTTTAAACAATCACAGACATCACATCTGTAACAAAAAGGACAGAAACTGATCCAAACAGCTCTGACCTCATGTATTCACTGACCTGAAATGACTGTTTTAACATGAGGGATAAATGTGATAGTAATGCTATTATTGCCTCATCTTCTATCTGATCTGGTTCAGTAACTTGGCCTTAATGATGGTGATGAAAAGACATTGAAATTCAATTCTAAGTTTAAATCTTAGTAGTTTACATGGATCAGAAGAGAAATATGGAATAATAAAGAAGGGGGATTTCCTACACATTCTTCAGGAGAACCTAAAATCATCAGCCAAAAGGTTGGGTCTTGGACACATTTAATTGTTTTAACATGACTGTCACCCCAGATGCATGTCAAAAGTGAGAAAGAAATGTCTAAATCACGTTAAAAACTAAGGTTTTAGACTGACCTCCCCAAAGTCCTGATTTGAATCCTATCAAGAATCTGTGGATTGTGATGAAGAAACAGGCCTGTGTCAGAAAGCCAACGGATTTAGTTTAAGGGGCCGTTTACACGAGGACTCTTGCAGGTGAAAACGGCAAAATATTTCAACAAAACACCCTACCGTTTATACGAGGACGGCGTTTTGGGGGCTTGAAAACGCAAAAATTTGAAACCGGCCTCCAGAGTGGAAAAGTAGAAAACGCTCCGCCGTTACGTTTCCGTCTAAACAGCAAAACGCAAAACTTTGCCGAGATCTGACCACGTCGCGCACGCGATTACGTCACATACGTGCTTTCGTTTGCCGGCCGGTACAAGGACGTAAACAAAGATGTGTGATTATTTCCATCCTTCCTACCTTCAAGCAACTCTGGCAGCTCTATGTACACTACAGGAGTCGTACCTTTCCATAAACAGATGCTTCTTTCATGGTCCCTAATATATAAACACAACTTCTCTCCACATAGATATTACATATGGAATAACAAAGACATAACATATAGAAACAAATCTTTATTTTACCCTGCCTGGTTTTCTCATAATATACTACTGGTTCACCAGCTGTTTGACTCCAACGGTTTATTACTCACATATGAAGATTTTATTTCAAAACACACCATTTCAATCTCTGCTGAGGAATTTAACATAATTATTAATGCAATTTCTGCTGGTGTGTCTTTATTATTTAGAGGCTCAGTGAACCAGATACCAGCTCCCTTGCCTCTGGATCCATCTAAGAGCGAAGTAGGCAGGATTTGTTTCTCAACAACACGTAACAGCAATAGTTTCATACGCACTTTGTTTCAAAGGGACATAGTGTCTCTTCCTTATGTAATGTTTTATTGGAATAAGCTATTACCTAATCTTGATTGGAAAAAAATTTGGATCTTACCAACTAAATATTTGATTAACAACAAAATAAAAGAAGTGTCTTTTAAATTAATTCATAAAATTTATCCTTCTAAAATATTTCTTTTACAGCGTTTTGGAAAACATATTGATACTAACTGCTCTTTCTGTTCCAAAACAAAACCAAACAGTATATCTACACTATTAAGAACTCCACTCACACTAAAGCCATTAAAACTGTACATTTGTGTAATGTATTTAATGTTTTTCTGTAATCTGTTTCTTATTTGTGACCCCCTGGCAATACTTTTCTTTATTTGTTTTTTTGTCTCTGTGTTGAACTGCTTTGTTCTATTCACTGTTCAATAAAAAAAAAAAAAAAAAAAAAAAGAGTCGTACCAACAAACGTACAGAATCTGTACAGATTCCATTCATGAACATTTACCGCGGCGGAGATCCGAAAAGGGAGATAGTAAGCATGCGCGTAGACATGGCAGAGTTTTATCACAGCGCCACCCAGCTGCCTGGCATGCATATCCAATCGAATTCCACACACTATAGAGTCACCGTATATACGCAGATTTCCTTCAAAACCGCTTGTCTAAACGTGAAATGACAAGACGCCACTTTTGCGTTTTCTGTTAGGATGGTCCTCGTGTAAACGGCCCCTAAGTGTAAATTATAAGACTTTAACTGACCTGTTAGGACTTGTAAAGCAGGTCAAGAACTATTATTAAGCATTATTACTCAGTCAAGGAACACGCCGAAGTTACGTCAGTCAGCCGTGAATAGACTCCAGCCCACTCGGAACCCTAATAAGGATCAAGCGGTGTATGGACAATGGATGGATGGATGGAATATCTGTTAGTACATGATTTTTATTTAGCTTAAATATTTTTTCTGAAATGTATATAATTTGGTCTTTAGTTGATTGGAAATGGTGCATGGCTGAAAGGAAAATAATTAGTGTACTTTATTTGTAGTGAAAATTCAGAAGCAGTGGTACAATCCTTTAAGTGAACCGCAGATGCATGACATGCTTCAATAATTAAGGTTATTGGTAATGAAAAGGTCCTCAGTGATTACAGAGTTGTTATGCTACAACTGAAAGAGTCATCAGAGCAATTGGACGACGGTGTAATCAAAGCTAATCATACTGTCTGTGTAATTATAGTTAACCATGTGGTCATTAAGTGCATGGGTGTGTTACTGAAGATGAGGGATGTGAAAGTGTGATGCAGGCTAATTACAGTGAAGGTTACAGGAGCGGCACTGAAGCTGGGTTACAGCACCCAACCCTGCTGACTAGCAAGGTCATTAGGTGACTGTGAGCTTGTTTATTTGTTTCTGTCTGGTGATTCTGGCAGGTGGAGGGCTCTCAGAAAAAATCTCCATGAGTGAATAGTCTCGTTACTGCACAGACCCATGCTGTCCCACAGGCATCCAACAACCCACCAAGAATGTTCAGTCCTAAATGACAATCACTCGTCAACAAACCTAAACACCATGGCAAAGAAAACATATATTTACAGATGACAACAGTTTTTCACATAGACGACATTTCAAGAGTTATAACTGTTAGTCTGGACAGCAGAAATACTTGTAACAGGACTCCTAGCATTGTAGTACTGTAATTTTATTATCTCTCCTGAAGCTTAACTGAACCTTAAATCTGTTGTAGAGCAGAGCCTGACAAACTGCAAACATCCCTACATAGGGGCATGACCTTTCCTCCAAGACCTCACTCAGGAACAATTTCTTATACTGCACTAATGGTAAGACAGTAAAAGTAGGAACATTTTCTGATGTGTAAGTAACTGCAAATTTTCCTGCTCTGTCTCGTCTTCAGGCAGTCCAGACATGATCATCAACCAGACCTAAAGAAATGTTACATCATTTGATATGCTCATGGCACAGGCTCAGCTAGAGCTCCTGGGAATTATTGAGTGAGTGTTTTAGTGCAAAAATGTCATCAGTGATTCCTATGTGAGTGTGCAGACTAACAGTGTCACCTGTTTTGGATACAAAAAATAGTCATACAATATTTCTATATAATATTTATATAATAGTAATATAGCTGATTGAATAACAGTTTCTTTTTTTTTACAGTATTGGTGATTTTCTGTAACACACTTCACCTCTTGCTAAATAGCAGCACTAGTGTTGTCTGCTCTGAATGTGATTCCAAGTATATTTGTTACAAGCAGGTGATGTGCCCATCCAGTAAGGTAAGGATTAGAACGTGGTTTTGTGCTTCACACGACAGCCATATAAAATGCGTGCTTTCCTTGCTGTTGTGAAGAAACCTCTTAAACATTTGGAGTTTACTTTATTTAGCATTTATTTAACCGGACTAGTCCCACTGAGATCAGAGATCTCCTTTACAAGGGAGACCTGGCCAAGAGGACAGCATCCTAGCCGCATTAAAAACAGTAAACAACAGATAGAATTAACATCAAAACTTGCTCCCACATAACATTTGCACACAGACTGTGTAAAGGAAATGCTGCTGTTGAAACGCACTTTATTGTTTAAAGTGTTTGCAAACCAAATGTTACTGTATTTTTCTTTATATAGCCGTACTTTAAAAAAGTGCAGAATACACTACTTTTAAATTCATTGTTTAATCTTATGTATAACGATGTGATTAATCATGATTAATCACAGACCATCATGTAATTAATTGTGATTAACCATTTTAATCGTTGCCCAGCACTAATATCAATGTATATTTTTTTAGTTTATTTGTTTTGGACAAAGTAAAAATGTGACCAGATGATGCTAACAGAAAGGTCAGAGGATGACCAAAGTTATTTCAGTTCATGCAGATGGGCATATGACAGCTTTAATCTAATTTTACACTAATCTGTTTTGGTGACGAGAAGGTCTGTATCATTTTTCAAATTAATATGGTTGTGGCCACCAGGGGGACATTGGTTAGAATGTACTCCAAGACAAGGTGTTCCTTTTTGCTCTTTATTTGTAACACAAGTGACACATATGCAAGTATGTGTATGTGTGTGGTTTTGAAACAAATAGCAAATAGAAAGAAGTAAATAATAAGTGTGCAGTACCACAATACTCTTTGACTCTACAATGTCATGGCATTATAAATCCAAAGAAATCAAATCACATAGCCCAGCGAGCACTTTGTAGCAACTGAGTAAACATGCAACAGCAAGACCCTAACAGTCATAATAAATTAATAAAGAGCATATTCACCTACCTGTAATATGCACGCACACTGTAGAAAAGTGACAACCAGCACACCAAATATATATGTGATAGTGGTGTAACGGTACACGTATTCGTACCGAACCGTTCAGTACAGGCCGGTTCGGTTCGGTACAGAGGTGTACCATGGTACGAAAATTTTAAGTTTAATAAGAATGTATAGAACTGTTTTAATTTGCGAAACCTAAAACTTCATAGTGCCCACAGTTGCAGTGGACCTTCTCTGGCTCACACAGTAAGTATTGCGGAACTAAAAACAATTAGGAGTTTCCAGTGAACCACAAGATGAGATGGACCATTATTCTCCGGCTGGCACTTCATGGCTAATGCTAGCAATAACGAGAAGAAGCTAGAGCTGGAAGACGCGCCAGCGTCATTAAAATCACCCATTTGGGATCTCTTCGGTTTCCCAGTGAAGCACGAAAAAGTAGAAAAACAAGTGGACAAGACAAAAGCCGTATGTCCACACTGTGAAGCGGTCCTCAGCGATGCATCTAGCAACACGTCAAACTGAGACACACATTTGAAAAAGCACCATCCAAGCGTAACTATCCCCTCTGCTAGGAAAAAACTGTGAACTGTACAAACAATGCGCCCGACATCATTTCATCAAACCCTGCCTATCAATTCAGAAGGGGCTAAAGCAATAACCAAGTCCACTGGTGTTTTCATAGCAGCAGATCTACGGCCATACTCCGTTGTTGAGAACCAAGGTTTTAAACTTACGATGAAGGTCAGTTTACGT